>NC_092694.1:18454242-19054242 GCF_964275005.1 Diadema setosum
TGTTGTTTTCTAAAAGTTTTAATAAGTAAACATTATTTTCGTTTACATAAATACGTAGACTAGCAGATTACAAGATCTGTTTAAAAAATGGAAGCACTGAAAGATTTAGCATGTTCAGCACTTTACCAAAAGAGTCGAAAAAAATTAGATAAAAACATGTCATTCGTAGAACATTCCATCAAAGACATAATACCGTATGCACTTAACGGAGAAACAAGAAATGAAACACAAAACTAAAAGGAAGAAGAAAATTATCTTCTTGTCATAAATGTATTATGTCCTGCCGTTAAACCATTCTGCTGAAAAATGTATTCTCCGTTATTAATAAGCTAATTAGCGTAAGTATTGTTTTTGATGAAAGTGCTCTCCTTCCTTACTGCGACATAGTTATGTAACATTTAATAAGATAGCAAACAAAAAATTACAACGGCAAAAAAAAAGGAAACAAAGCAAAACATAAGTGTCCTAATTGCCATGTTGCTTATGCGAAATGCATCATTATCATAAGGCGAATTTTAAACCACCGTGTTCAAATTAGTTTCTGCTGATGTCAATATCTAAGATAGAACAATCGATTTTGGTATAGGGACGATCAGAAATGAAAAGAAATGCAAATAGATGTAATAAGGACAAGATATATGACCGTGATATAATTCATGATATATCCTCAAAAAAAGTATTGTTTGTTTGAAATGTGTTTGATAATCTGTCTTATGGCGAAATACTTAATTACACTCAGACGAAATTCTCAGATATGGACAAAAATAGGCAAGTATGTATTCAAAGATGTGGAGAGTATAATATAGAAAATTTAAAAGTAAGAGGGTGTTGAAGAGAATATCAAATGAACCTACATATTTTTTATTTCTCTTCCTTGCCGATCCATTCTGTCATATTCCTAAATATATTAAACTGACGTTTATAATAGCCAAATGAAGTTCATTTCTTGTAAACAACGATCATATTATGCCCGAACACTGAGAATTGCCACCCAACTCCATGGACAACGCCACGTGGGTGCATCGTCACATGTAACAAATGCTTCAGACAGAGTTGAAGGACAACTTGCAGGACTGTAATCTCAGTGAAACTCTATCTCCATCGAAATGCACAATTCAGTGTCACCGAACTGGGTGCTTTTAGTTCTAGCCCGGATTAACTTGTAAAGGAGCTGAACCGGGGACAAATCCACTACGAGAATCGATATCCCGCTGCATATCTGCGCCTCCGAACGGTTATTCTAGCAGCCCCTTTCACTATCCTCGGCTGGCGCCACGTTTAACATTAGATAAACGGGAAGGCAGGGGAATGCGTAGGCTGGAAAGCGATGGACGAGGATAAAGATTGAGTAAGAATATGATGGAAAGGAAGAAACAAACAGTAAAGGAGCAAGAGATGGAGAGCAGCATCATTCAATGTACAACTTATAGTGGCACTGAGTGTGCATTTCTTTAATAGCGGAATATCAGGGTGAAGCAATAGGAAGATGAAGAAGAAAAGTTTGTAAGATAAGTAGAATGGAACAACCGTCATGAAGACAGGAGGGAAATTATGGGCTTTGATTTTTTTTTTTTAAACTTAAGATTCAAAGTGAAAATTGCAATACAGAAGTTAATAATGATTAAAAGCAAGATTTTAATCAAGATTTTCATAAAATATTTTAAGAGACTTAATGATCACATGAAGAAAGAGGGAATGGGATAACGTTTTATAGGAAACTGAAATTCAAAAACAAGGGTGAAGAAAAGGGAATAAAGTAGTGAAAGGATCAAGGAACAAGGCGAATGAATGCTTAAATGAGTCAGTTTGATTGTAATCCACTTATATCGAGAAAAAGGAATAATGAAGACATTCTATAACTTGAATAGATGGGAGGCTACATAAAGATTTGCAAAAAGAGAGAAAGAAAGTTATCTGAACTGGCAATACGCTAAGTCATGATATAAGATTTATGTTCTTAAAAGTATTGCTTATATGTATTGCTTATTATATGTGGTATGTATATATTTTTATAATCTGTCAAAACACAAATGTGTAGGTAATTTTCATTATAGAAAGTATAGTGTGTGAAAATATGAACGTAATAAAAGTTTCATGGTATTGCATTGAGCATCACACAAATCTCAAGTCATTAATTACTAGTTTTGTTCATGGTTATTCACTTCAACTCAATTCAAATTAAAGTCTATTTCAAGCATCATTTTTTTTTCATATACAACAATTACAACAAATCATTGCAATTAGAAATCCATAAACATGAATGTTTGTTCAAAATCATTGTGCAATTGGAAAAGTAAACTCTTAAATCTTAAAGTAAATTTTCTTACTTGGTTACTTACTTTCTTATACGTACTTTAATACTTAATTACTTAATAGGTATAGTCTTCATCTACCGTGAGTCACCTGTGAGTAATGATTAGTTTTTAGTAATAAGAAAGATCCACACACTGGTCAGTTCTGTTTAAAACCTCAAGCTTTTAGTGCCAGCACAATGTTACGGTTTGGATTGTACACTGAATGTCTGTTGTTAATGAAGTCAAGTGATCTTCAGGGGAAAAAAAATACTATATGCGAATTAAACACCATGCATGGAAATTACAGAAACTATTTCGGGAAATTTAAGCATTTCGTCTTTGAAGGTGATCGAATGTAGATTATTTCCAGTCATTTTGAATGAAACTAGGTTCCAGTGGAGGGAAACTTACCGCCACTTGTAAGTGACACTTTTGTCACATCGCAGGAGTCGCAAAGTCAATTAAATATCCCAATGACGTAATTAGTGACTTTGTGATTTCATAGTTCAGGGCAGTAGTCACGTCATATAGTAGTAAATTGAACAAACTGTAACAACAAGGGGAACAGCGAGAAAACAGCACTTTAACGCATGTCATAGCGGTTTCTAGCAATAAAAAATTAACGACAGATAACATGCAACAAATATCACCTGTCTATCCAAATCAGTATGATGTAGTGAATGTTGTATTAATATTGTATATAACATGATGGCAAATATGAACTCTTGACATCACCTACGTTGGTTCCACGTTGTTATTTGGTAATTGAAATTGAAGTTAAATCAATATAGATTGAAAAAAAAAAATCAAACAATCCACCCACTGACAAACGAAAAGAAACCGAATATCAATGAAATTACAAACAATAAGATAAAACATTACATGTCTCATAACGGAGGCTGACGCAAAAAAAAAAAAAAAAAAAAAAATATATATATATATACGCAATGATTCCATGTTTTGAAAAGGGAAGAGATCTATTGTTAAGTGTTGCATGTGAAGCGGTTTTAAAAGTAACTCTTTTAGGCTGCTTTCTGTCCCTCAATCGCAACCACTAATAAAAACAGGTACAAACAGTTACACACTGTCCTTCAACATACCCTCAGCTAGTTTACTTCTGCAGTCTGTCAATAAAATGGCCACTCTAACCCTCTCCATCACTCTCACTCCTATTCTCGAACTTACAACAAACACAAAATGCATGCACTCACTTAAGTGGCGAGCGGAAATCTCTCTCTCTCTCTATCTCTCACCAAGACTTACACTTTACTCTTTACATCATACTCTTACTCTCTGTCTCCCCCCCCCCCCTTCGCTCTCTATTTCCGTCATTATTTATATCTCCCTATAGGTCCTACATCGGACTTGTCTTTCTCTGCATCTCTTCTCCCTCTTGTCCCCTGTCTTTTATTTTTGCTCTGTTTCACGCATTATGTAACACGTGGTTGACGTCGATGAGTCGGCTGCGACGACCCACAAGAATTCAAGCATTATTCCTCACTGTAATTCGAGCTCATCGACGAGCCGCTTGCGTTCCTGCCTTCTCGACTACTCGTGTCGCGTTCGGGACGAACGGGACATTGAAGGTCCGTTTTCATCCTGCGACCCGATTTCGATTTCGCATAGCATGGCGCATTTATACTAGTAGGCGCAAATTGTAAGAGCACGTTATTACGTGGTGTATAATTCACATATTCGGTAATTATTTGTAAGTACTTGCATTATTTCTGTTTTTCTTACAATCCGCTTGGGTAAGGCTTTATTTTGGGGTTAACTTTAAATGAACTACAAGTTGAGGTTCTACAAAATATCCAGAACTGCAAATGATATTCCTAAGGACGTATTTGCTCTTCATACGTACTGGAAATCTTCAGCTAATTTGATTTCGTTTGATTTGAATTCATTTCCATTCTGTCCTCACAAAAACAAGAAACACACATAACATTAGTTACAATACAATCACTTGTTGTATTTTTGACGTACAAAAATAATCGAAACGTATATTCAAGTAACAAACATAATTATTTACCACAAATTGTAAATAAGCATAAGTCACCAGAACCTAAGTGGGGTTAGCCTAAATCAAAACTACAGCTTGTATTACTTAGCCTCCCCCCATTAAATCACATAATGTGACAATTAAACACATAACAATATAAGTAAGAGAGTGTACCAGAATGGTATAAAGAAACAACAACAACAACAGCTAAAACCGAAGCTCCACATGATGTGAGAGAGATTGGAAGAGAGAATACGAAACAGAGGGATTACAGATGAGACGAGTTGAGATGAGAGGGAAACAAAAAGATGGAGAGGGGAGAGGATCTTAAAGGAAGGTTGAACATTTCACACAGAGGATGTTTGTGATAATTAATTCCTAAATTGTCTCGTAAAATTAATCAAAGTAGATACTTCTTTTAAACTCGTGTCCAATGAGTTCCAGAGTTTACATATGGTTTTGGCCTGGTGAATGTTAAACAAAAAAATGTTAGCAGATAACGTTCTTTTCAAATGTAAATGGTTGATTATTGGATAAATGATTACCCAATAATGTGTAATCAGTGGTAATTGTGAACAGAACAATTTTGATAGACATTTCAGATAATATTACTGAAAGATCATTATAATTGTATTTATGCACGAGCTATCCTAAATGAAAATCATAACTTTTGAGAATTTTATGTTCGTGAAACCAAGGATTGGTGTGAGAATGAAAGTTAGTGTTACAAATAATACGGAGATTCATCTTTTGTAACAAATAAATTTTGTCAATCAGATGTTTACCTAAGTTACCCCAGGCCAAACTCCACAATGTAAAATGAGGAAGAATTAAGGTGGAATAAAGTTTGAAAAAAAGAGCACGATGAAAGTACCTTTTCCATCAGTTATGTTCTTTAAGTTTATGATCTTTCCATGATAACTTAGCATCAAGTATCAACTATTAAGTAGATGACTGTCAAAACCTTATCTGGAAGAGTGGTAACAGCGTTACTAAATAATATGCATTTATTGGGTTTTTCACATTCGAAGATAATTAAATTGTTTTCAATCGAACCACAACATTTTGTAATTCATCATTCATTATTTGAGCTAATTGATGAGCGTCTCATAAATGAGATAAAAATGTATTAAGAATCATCAGCGAACTAAACAAAGGAAAGCTGTCGTGAAAAATGTTATATTTTATTCATGTATATTTAGAACAATAACGGGGCAAGGAGGTTCCCGTGGGGTACTCCTCATGAAAGATTACGCATGGATGATGTATTATCATTCAAATAAGCACATTGCTATCTGTAAGACAGTTCCTGAAACACTCAAAGGCGCTTCCTCTCACACCATAGTGAGACAGGTTTTGTAAGAGCATACTTATCATGATCGAGAGTGTCAAAGGCCTTGGGGAGGTCCAGGAAAATTCCAAGAGTGTGATAATGGTTTTATCAATTGCTGTACTTACTTTATGTACGAATGTTAGTACAGTATATATGGCATATGTTGTACTGTGCTTCTCTCGGAATCCAAACTGATGATTAAAAAGATTAATGGTATTAATTGGCAATTCTGGTACTACTAAGCCTACTACCTTTTCTAAAATTTTAGATAAGCACGTAAGGAGGCACTTGGGCTTTTAATAACATATTTCTAATTCATCGCCCTTTTTAAATATCGGGACAACTTCATATTACTATTTCATATTACTTTGTCCTGTACCTGGTGAAAGTGACAAATCAAAAATACATATACAGGGTATTAAGAATTTGCAAAATTATATTTTAGTACTATTATTATCATCAATATCTTCAAATCCAGTGCTTCTTTATCTTGAAAAATATCAACAATTTTTAACAATTCATTTTTATCTGTGGGGAATAAAGATGAAGAGTCGGGGTTGAGTTCTATTAAAAATAGAATCCCGAAAAAAGTTTTGAATTAAGGGCATAGTTTGAGAGAGCTCAGATCCAATTTTAGAAAAATAAGTTAGAATTTTCACATATCTGTTTGGGATCCTCTACAATATCGTCATGAAAACCTATTATGAAAATATGGCTAGTTATCTAATTGGGCTAATTTGATACATCATTAATAACTTTCCAACTTGTATATCACAGGTAAATATTAAAATCACACTGCTCTGAATAATCTTCCTTTTTTGCTAACCCTATAAGCTTAGACTATTTCTGTAGCATGTATCTTGTTGTTTTTATCGAGTCTTTGCATTTGGCTATGACTTGTACTTGTAATAGAGATCGGTGTTTGTTTGTTTTTTTCTATTCATTGAATGCAAAAGGGAATTAAGTATCCTTGGAAGTCTAGGGGTTTCCTGTATTTAAATTTCTTGTTTTCAATTAAAAGTATATAACTATCAAGGTAAGGTTGAGAATACAATGTCAAAAAAGGACTCATAAATGATTCACCCAAAGGAGAAAGATCCTTTATAACTGAATATTCCAATTTGCAATTTGTTAGAAATAAAAAAAAAAATCCGACGCCACCACTATTTTTATTAATTCTGTTATTTGATTCCAAATTATAACCAGACAAAGATGAAAAATTCAAATCATTATCATAAGTCCATGTTTTGTTGAGACCAATTACTGAAAGGAATATTGCTGCATTGTCTAGAAAACTTTTGAAATGATCACAATTTTGATGAAATGATTTTTTAAATGATCAAAGCTCCTCATATTGATATGCAATAATGAAAACCCGTTTTTCGTTGTTGTTTTTTCCGCAGCAAACTAAAGTTCAAATTGATTTGCAGTTGAATGTATTTAAAAAGCGTTTTGAGATTCTAGATTATTAGGGTCCAATAATATTGTTACCTTTCATCAACAAAATTTTTGTCCAGAATATCATTGGAAATATAAATATTGACAGGGGCATTAACTAAGTCCTGGAATTCATCGTCATCAAGTGAGTTAAAGGATAAACTGAACAAAGTCATTAAAAAAAATCATCTACCAAACAAATTATTTTCTTCCTGCTCGGTGAACCAAAGAGAAAATAGGGACAAAGGAAGGATGTGGTAATGGAAGAAGATAGTATGGGGTGGTGTCAAAGCACCCTAAGGAAGTTTGTGAAATGTTATACCTTTCAATTCATTTTGTAGTTTGAATGGAGGAGTGGAGGTGCCTAAAGGCGTATTTCCTTCTTGATGTGCAGTGCCTATACTCCAGATTCAAATTTACTTCAAATTAAGGTCAAACCTGCAAAGAGTTCCTTTATGATCGAGCATACACCAACTAGAATTTTGATATGGCTATTGGTAGCAACCGCATTATATAATGCACAATTAGATGAGGTGATTGTATCAATTTCTTCGCAACATTGCCACATAATTATTGAGTTTGTCTTCAAAACAAATATGGTGTGCAAATTATGTTTATGAACAACGTCAACCTATACATAAGTGTTTGAAAACACAAAAGGGTCTGATTCCTATTAAAGTTTCAAAATACATTCATTGATTTCAAACAGAAAACATTGCGAAAAGTTATTTGACGGTCATCTTGAGACTTGTTTATTGACTTTCTAACTTACTTGTATAAAATAAGGTCGTTGCCAACAAAATCACTTTTAAAAAATTTAATCTTCGAAAATCCGGAGCTCTCTTGTTATAGGTTAAATTCAAATTAAACTTTTACAATCCAATCTGCTTGATTTTAATCTAAGTATAATGTATCAGCATAGTCATGTTAATGTATAGGTTCCACCCAAGTTTAGCCTTGCTTATTATGACGGCTTCCTGCATTTTTTTCCTTGTTTAAGTATGACATTAGTATGCAATGTTGCTATTTCTCTACATGTTATGCTATCAGCATGATCAGGGACAGTGTTGTTACGGCATTGAAAGTTGCTTTATTTGCTTGTATATATTCCTTTTCTTGCATAGTTTGTATCTAACTGTTATTGTACAAGGAAAATAAAGATATATATATATATATATATATATATATATATATATATATATATTCAAAATACATGTAGCATAAATACACACACGCATTTATATATTATATAAACAACACTTAAACACAACAAATCAGCCAAAAGAACTCAGAACTAACGATTTTATTTTCTTTCCGTTCGATAAACACATTTTGGATTCCCTTGACTACAATTGGACTTCGTACAATATTCAGAATTCACTGACTGCTGACTGATAGATAACCAGGAAAGAGTTGTACTCATCTTGATCGTGTTGATCTCAATCTGGCGTTTCGTCAGCTTTAGGAGTAAACTAAGTTTAGAAGGGAAAGCCTGCGCACAAATATCTCATCCTCATTACATGCTCCAAGGTAGAAAGCCTTTCAGAATGTTACATGCTCTCCTCCAAATTGTGAGGGAAAAGAAATCTTGGTGCTCGGGGAAACGAAGCACTTCAGAAGATATCGTATTTTGCTGCCGTGAGGCTAGAGGTGGTTTAACCTCTGACCGACCAGGGTTGGTATGACGCCATGCCGCAGACTCGCCCCAGGGAAAATTCACTTGTAACGAGAATGCCTTCTCAAGTCGGAATATAAACATCACATGGTCATAGAGCCATGGAAATCTACAATGGATGAAAAAGAACAAAACAAAACAAGAGATACTTATTTTAGGCTACCAATAACAATGCCACATACGCTATACTACCATACATCATCTTCTTCAAGACATGCTACCAAAATTTAATGTACTTCTTCCACTAAACTGGAGGAATAATTCAGCTTTATGAAGAAGAATCTGGTTGCGTGAAACGATGAAATGACATGACAGCGAATACTTCAAAAGAGTTGTTATCTATATACAACAAAATACACATTATCGCGGTATTGCGTTCATTTCACAATTGCTCATTGTCACAACATTTCTACAGTCCATATCATAGAAAATGAAATGCATGTATACAGATCCATAGCTAGATGAACGGGGAGCCTCAAAAGGGTAAAATATGCTTTTATCAGCGGGGAAATAGGAAAATTGATTCTGACAGGCTAATGCGTTGTCATTAGGACTAATATGTTTTGTGCATTATTTCTGCTGTTTAGGGAACAAAAGCAAACGCATGCATTAGCGCGCGCTCAAATTTGATATTGTTGATATGATGTTTTCATTTTGCAAAAGAAAGGGTATGAAAATCAGAAAGTGCTGTTTTCATAATCTGCTTCAGATCTGAAAACTTGCTGAAACGTTGCCTTCAGCTTGTTTTCGTTTTGAAAGGTTTGAACGATGAGGAAAGTTTCTTTCTCTTCTCTACACAATCTCGACATTCAGATTCTTTTTTTTTTCACCTTTGACGCGCTCTTGCTCTATCGCTTCACATATCTCTATGTATTTATATTCAATTTAAATTAACCCTGTACGTTTCATAATTAAGTCTTTGAAAAAATGGATCCATTATTAATGGACCTATTATGATTTGCACCGTATATGTCTTGAAGAAAATGTTATAAGTATGATACACACACACACACACACACATATATATATATATATATATATATATATGCATGTGTGTGTGTGTATGTGTGTGTGTGTGTGTGTGTGTGGGTGTGTGTGTGTGTGTGTGTGTGTGTGTGTTATAATGATAATGCTAAATCAACATTATTTATATCTATATGTGTATCACTGCGCAATGTTAGGGAACCGCTAAGTGCATTATCAATACGCTACTTAAAACGTAGGCTTACAAATGCCAACAAATTTTCAAAGGAGGATTTAGGAACCATGGTGCAATTCCTTTCTCAACTTCACGAAGAAGATTTGAGACTACATAACCTGCTGTATACAGAGGTTTGGGATTAGGACAAAATCCCCCCCCCCCCCCCCAAATGTCAGGGTGATGACTGACTTTTTCAGATGGAGACCTGGCGTTGTCATCGCTGGTGCACTCTCGCCTGGATGGGAATCGAATCCTGATCACGATCAACACGGTCAAGTCCTCCTTGCCCAGAGATTATCTTCGTCCGTCCCCACTCCCTCGCCGACACTCTGCCACGCCATCGCCAAATCGCCAGCTTCCAATCTGAGTTCTGGGGAAGGCGTAGGATCCCTCTACATTCTGCTAGTCGATCTATCGGTACGATAATCTATTCATTTCTTCCCCAGTGAAACCCAAGAAGTAGATTATAGCAGGTTATTTGAACTGCGATATCGATCAAATGCTATCCTCTTTCGCTACTTGTCTAGAAAATCGATCAATGAAACTGTAAAGTGGTCTATCGTTTCACCTTTCCTCAATGCTCTCTTTTGATGTGTTTTGGTTGTGTCACAAGAAAAGGTTTTTGGTTCAATCATTGTGCTATTTACAAAGTTTTTATTTGTAGTATTTGGTGATGATGGGCGGTTGGTGGTGGGCTTAAAGTTATGACAGGATATTGCCATTACCATGATAAGCATTAAGAATTGTTGGTTCAAAGTATCTGAGTCATTTGTGAAGATGAAATATGAAGACTTTGATCGCAAAATGGACTAATCGTCATTTTTTAATCATTAATTCCAAGTAATTAAATCATCACAGAGCAAGCTAAAACGTTTCTGGTGATAACTCACTTGTAACACAACAAGGAATGTTCTTGAAGTTGTGATTAAAATTTCCCCATTTTCTTCTTATTTCTTTGCTTTTAGCAGCTTTGATCTCAAATATCTCAACTTAACAAGAATGGAGTTATCACGTTTTGCAAGCAACATCTCCGTACGTCGGAAGTTCAGTGAATTTTGTAGACTCTTCTAATATGTGGTTCAATTACGTTATTTGTGATGGGACATTTAATTTTGAATATTCTGTCGAAATAAAGACTGAACCAGAGGACAATAATGAGAAAATTATGAACTTAAGTTTTTTCTACATCTTTCATTTTATTGTGTAATCAAGAGAAAACAAGAGATCAAGAGAAAAAAATGAATCAAGATTACAATGTATAGATTATAAACAAATTATAAAATCCTTCATCATGATGTATAACAGTGACGAACATCAAAAATAATACTTTGAGCTGCGGGGACAAAAAAAAAATATGACAGAAGTATCACGTTCAGGGAGGTTTGTTACATCACATAAGCAAATAAGTCATTTTGAGTTGTGTGTTGTATGATCTTTGCAGAAAAGAAATTAACATCCTTATATGAATATTCTAACGATAGTGCAACTGATTCGACGATTGAGCTGGTTATCTTCTAAATCGTGCTTTGATATGGATCATCTAGTGATCTACTGGACTGCTCGCAATGCGCGTTATAACAATAAAAAAGAAAATATTTATATTTCCTTTGTAAAAATCACATGATGTTCTATGCAGGGGTTGGAAATTATTTTTGAATCAACTTGCCGTTGTTCCTGACATGTACTAAATTCATGATAATGATGTTAAAAATTTTCACTTCATTTTTCTTTCACTCTACTAGAACCCGAATCTCAGTCAATATATCGATCGCAACGACCCATCGCCCGTGACAATTTCCTCGTTTGGCTTCCTCTGACTGACATGTTGGGAATTCAGATCGGAAACGAGGTGTGCGGTGGCACGTGTCAAAAGGAAGACATAGTTGTGATTTTTTTTCTGCTACACACCGTTTGCTTCTTGTATTTTTTAAACACGCCTCTCCCCCCAAAAAGTCAGTGGATTTTCATTGGAGGTATAGCAGGCAGGGGGAAGAGGAGGGGGTTGGACTGGAGATAAGCGCGCGTGCAGTATAATATAAGTTACATACAATGCATTACCGCGCATACAGGTTCTTTTCTACGTGACCCGAGACCACAGAGACCAACTGAAGAAGGTTACATACTTTATAGGACAATGTTTTGCTTTGATAAACTTGGCAACCCTCCGTGTTTAACAGGAGGAAAGTATGTGTGTGACTGCATGTTCACGAACTCTTTAGTATATTTAGAGTCTCTAGTCTAGAGTCGAGCGGAATGTTTTAAATTAAAGTTATGACGATTAAAGAAAAAAAAAGCTGGAAATCGAGATTCTGCTTATGTCACTCCTAATAGAAACATTAAAATTAAGGAAATCTTTCCATACCCTCTATTTGGTTAGAAACACCTACTATCAGACGTTTCTGACGAAATGAACTGTTGTCATGGTAGGTATATTTGTGCTAGAGCGTTTGATTCCCTAAATGCTTATATGTTTTACCTTTGATCTTTAATAGTATAGAAGTGTAAAGGAGAAAACTAATCAGTCGATATTCTGGAAGTACCCCTGCAAAATAGTCGAGAATCAAGAAGAAAAGACGCTTTAAGAAGAATTGAAATGTTAAAAAAAAAGTGTGTTCCTTGACATTGTGAAACAATGAAAATGAACACATTATTATGTGAAAGCTTGTATGTGGTATGTCTAAATGCATACGTGTGAAAACTGGAAAATGAAATAATGTGAAGACATGTGACTATGATTGTAATCACATGTAGTCATATTAAACTCCGTCAGTATAGATTATAATAGTTTGATCGAGTCTACCACATTGACATGAGATCCTGCTGAAAATGTCACATCCTGATAAGAAAATCTTAAATTATTTACTGATCAACTACTGTATTTAAATGCCTCACATGTTACACAAATTTTCAGTTGCCTCTTGTGACGCTGAAATGTTTACCCAAGTACAGGAAAGCATCGCACCTGTCTCATTGGAAGTCACTATACTTCTCGTGTGTGTATCTCTCTCTCTCTCTCTCTCTTTACTCGTTCTCTGTCTGTTTGTCTGTCTCGCTTTCTGTCACTTACTCTGTCTGTATATCTGATTATCTATTTGTTTATCTGTTTGTCCACGAGAGATTCGCCTTTTTCCGACGTAGAAGCAATGTCATCTATCGACACCCACATAAAGTCAACAAAGCAAGTTGTTGTTCTTCCCATTTTTCTTCTTCAGGTTTCCCTTAGTTCACTGCATTCATTGATCCTTCAGGGTTTTTTTTTTCCTTGTCTTCACGTTAGTTTGATCTAATCAGTTGTTTTCGTCTGTTTCTTTCTGTAACAGTTTAATCGACGTGGACACCTTTAGTTACACAAACCCAGACACACACTCACACAAACAAACGCACACGGTCACACCCCCTTATCCATTATAACCCTATGGATACCTAGTTCTGTTTTTCCATTGAGCCACCAGCAACGCAGTTTCGGCGTGTAATCTGAATCCATCAGCCTTCTTCTGCAGCACCTTATCAAACTTTTATTATCGGTACTCTAACACACATCGCTTCTCTCTTTACTACTTCAATACTATAGCTGTCATCCCCCCCCCCCATGTTTTTTCGTGATACCCGTTCTGACGCTATCTGTATAACGTAGATGTTCCCAATCATGTTTGAAACTTGAACATGTCAATTTACGATAGCCAGTCAGGAATTAGTCCGTGCCGATCGCCTCTTATCCTAGATTTAAAGAATACATTAACCCAGTTCTTAGTTTGCGCGGTTGTCGTTCCGGCTTCGGTTGTGCATGATGAAACAATTGATTAAGCAGCATACGCTTCACATACCTTGGCTGTCCAGTGACGGCAAAGTAACACGATACAACACTTTAGTCCGGTGGCGCTGACCCGACAGTCCCACGCGTAGGTTTTCGTGTCACGAAAGAACTCCCGGTGGAGTCCTAGTTTCTTTCGTGTTTTTTCATTAAGATAGACAAGAAGACAAGAGAATAGAAGGAGAGATGGGGAAGAAGGCAAAAAAGGCAAATCGATATGTTGACGACATTGAGCGCGATTTGGAAATAACATGCAGGAATTGGAAGGTCCCCGGAGGAAATTTTGCATCACTATTCATGAGGATGCTGGCCCTCTCAAGGTAAATGGAGGGGGGGGGGGGCGATTGTACCCTTAAAGATTTCCATAGACCCTAAGAGATTCATCGAGAAAAAATACATGTACTGCAATATGAAACCATGAAATAAACGCATTCCGACGTACAGCTAACTAATGGAAATAATCAAACAGTGAAATCGAAAACTTGGTATAATATTTCTTGTTTCCAAACCCGTATCGATTTGTTTGGACTTGCATAAATATGTAAATGATGTTTTCCATCACTTTTACTCCTGTCAGATTTCTACTCCAAACTGCGATATCATTTCAGACTTTGACAAAAGAGCGAAGGCGAAAGCTTGAAAGACATTTCATGGAATATTGATGCGCAATTTGCTCTCCTTCGTACTTTGCCTTATCATCGTATTCGAAGGCATATCAAAATTACAGGATAGAATGTTGAAACACAGATTTTTCTTTTGTCTTAGACAAGAGAAACATAGAGATGAGATATCATGTTTACACTCCGTTGTTCAAAATGGTCTTTGAAATAATGACATCACAAAAACCAACGAAAATGGTATTTGATATAGCAGAGAATCTAAAGCGAATCTAAAGACACATTGGTGGTTATTAGGATCCTTCCGCCAATACCCGATCTCCCTGAAGGGTGTCGTCTGGAAAAGCTATCAAGTCCTGGTAGCTAATTACAAACTGAAGGAGAGAGCTTTCACGCTAATCAAAACAGTCATTAAGTGACTTCAGAAGCTGAAATTATTTCTCCCCGTGAGGTTATAATTTTCCAGCCGAAAAAAAAAAACTCATAAAAACATATATGGCTGGGGGAAGCCATAACCCATCCAGCATACCCTGCGGGGCAACACTACAAGTGATTGATTTCAACATTTTGATGCTGTTTTTTCATCTTTGATTTGAAATATAAATACATGTTCCACGAAGGCGCAAAACAGTTGAGAATGGCATTGTTTGTCGCCATCCTTTGGTCTATCGACACATGGTATGTATCATTAAAAAAAAAATCAAGAGAAAAAGTACATGAAGAACAGTGCAATATCGGAAGCCATATGCATCAATTTTTGTCGTTTTTTCTTGATGAAAACAATGAAATTCAATGCAAAGTCACTGGTGAATTATGTTTTCAAGCAACATTCAAGTGCAACTTCGTAGGAGTTTTTTTTTCGATAAAAGTGTGATATTTCAGTGTATATTTTATCCGTCCTTCAATGCTGATATTTGTAAAAGTCGATCGCGTGATGGTTAACTTGCTTTGTGATATCGCCGAAAACTGTTTTTTGTCTTTTAACAAATAAAAGTGGCATTCGATGGCTCCCCGACATGACAAATGGTACACATTCATACACAAACTACTCTGAAGAGGCATTGGCATTGCCACTAAAATCTGGGACTAAACTAATGATATCTTCTCAGTGCATCGATGAAATCCACATAGATGCAAGCTAGATGTGTCACACCGATATGAGCTGCGGAATGATGAATGGAAGTTTGGAAACCAATACAGCCATCACTATCCTGACACAAGTCGAATCGAGCATGGTTAGAAGGGAGCAGAGTTTCTATTGAAGTGATGGACTCAAGGGTGTGATTTACTGTGTGTGTTTGTGGGGGGGGGGGGGACTCACACAGACACATTTTTGCTCAAGAGATTCCTCCATACAGGGAGGAAACCAAGTATGTGACGTCAGCTATTGTATAGAAGAAAGATGTAATCGGCTGTTGAGTAACGTCACGTGCTGGTGGGACAGAAGTACATGCAAAGAGGACGAAGATTGAATACATGTAGTTATGATATTGATAATGACTAGAAAAATAACAGTAATGATGATGATGATGATGATGATAATAATAATAATAATAATAATAATAATAATAATAATAATAATAATAATAATAATAATAATAATAATAATAATTTCTCAGAACGCACAATGTCAATAATAATCACAGATTTGAATTTATTGAAATCTATAATACATCTAATGATGATAGAGAGATTGTTCCATAATGATGGTGCCTTCTTTTTCAAAACCCCTATCACCAAAATGTCTTGAATTTAACACATATCTCAGAGAGGAGAATAAACGCATGTTCAGCAACATGGACAGAAACGTTGTGTGTATGAAAGTTGATTTTTGAAGTCGATAGCGATGGTGACTTTACGTCATCAGCTCTTCACCGCTGTATAAAAAAGAAGAAAAAAAAAACCCGGTTGAACAACTAGTGACTGGAAACGCCAACCCGCTTCGATATCGGAAAAGAGTCGATGTATTGCATTATTATACTATATGTGGGATATAATCCTCAGAGTAGTGAATGAATTGCTGTATTCTAAGATGGAAATCCTCTCTGAGCTTTTCCATTCATCTTTCTGAGGAGAGTCTGCCTGCTGAACCAAGACTCATAGACCCCCGGTCAAACAGACAAATAAAAAAGTCAATCTCATTTTGGTGTCTTACAGGAGCTATTGGCAGTTATGAAGAATCGTAGTATTATGAAAGAGGTCATTTATTTATCAATATTATTTAGTAGCTTCTGATAGAGAATACATACATTTTGCCACACACAACCCAACCAAACAAAAACAAGATAATGCAAACATTCATGCAATGTCCTTTAAGACATATATTACAATTAGTATTCTCTGAAGTGAAAGTCAACTAATCATAATTTTCTACAATACGATGAGACCCCGTATAAAGGGGTAAACATCACGAGACCGACATCCACGAGTCATACAGCCCATGAATCAAACAGCCCACGAGTTATACAGCCCACTAGTCAAGCAGCCCATGACTTCGACACTAAACAAACAAGGCCCACAAAACCTAAACAAAGCCCCGTGTTATAATGTCGAACTAGAAAGGCCGTTTTTACCTAGTGTCGAACTCTTGGGCGGTATGACTCATGGACCTTTGTTTTTTAATGTCGAACTCGTGGGCTGTATGACTAGTGGGTGTCGGTATCGTAGGATGACCCCGTACAGAGGAGTCTGAATATTGGAAAGCAGTGTAAAGGCTCGTGTTTCGTCCTCCTCTTCCTACCACTTCTAATAGTAGTCAGCTGCTTCCCTCTACCAGATTATAATGGTAGTCAAAATGGTGTAAGTTATGATTATTGTTGAATTTATAATAACAGTATTGTTATTTTACCAAGAAGAAGAGCACTTGTTACATAATAAATCGGGATACGCAACGTTATTAGATCCTAAGAAGGAGATCGCCAGTGCCTTCAAACATTTGCCAAAGTTAAAAGTAACATTAAATTGTCCAAAACTTTAACACAATGTAATAAGAGTGTGATCATATAATCAATTACCAACGAAATCCACCCTACAGAGTGGAAATGGTGTGCATCATTTACTTCTCTCGATGACATTTTTTGAGAAGAATGTGAGAAGACTGAGTTCATTTCTACCAATTTTTACATATTAAACCGCGACCCGGCCGCATTGATAGTACGAGTTTCCCAGGCATGTTTTCCCGCCTATACGACGTTCACATCTTTGCAAGATAACACTATGTAAAGTCATTGCTACTTTGCTGATGTATCAGCACCTTCACTTACATGTTCTTGTTATTTTTTTCACAAGCTTGATGTACAGAATGTTGCTATTGTATGTGCATCTTAAACACACGGTTTCAACTGTGTGTTGACGAATTTCTGAAATAAAGATATAGAGACGAACGCTACCCATTTGCAGGCAGCACAAACTTGTAAGATAAGGGTAACGTAAAACGGATGGCGGAGACGCATTTTTTGACATTACACGACGCTATGACTCAAACTGACATCCCTCATTCTCGTCGCGTCTGCAGTTTACATTTCGCAAAGGTCACGAGAATGCAGGGGAACATACCGCCATCACCCCAATTCACACCCGCAATCTAAGCCTGTCTCGGCTTGATTATACTTAATAGGGGCCAGTGGAAGGGTTCCGATAATACGATGCCTTTTCTCTTATTAATTCTCATGTTACATATGACTGGGTGGGATGGACGGTATTATACCAGTACATTATTTTGAAAGTTTGTTATTCCAAAAAGGAATTCAGATTCGTTACGCCGAAGGTTCGTTGTTCCGAAGATTCGTTAGTACGCAGCTTTTTTTTTTTTGCAATAACGAACTTAACTTCAGTTTCGGACTTTCGAACCTTCGTAGTATTAAACGAACGTTATTCCATTTCGGACTAATAAATGAACCTTGGGGAAAACGAACAACAGCCCACTATATAATAGCAACGATTGGCACATTAAGACGCGTTGGATAGTAACGTAGGGGTTACTATAAGGAATTCTTCGACGTTCACAATATGAAAGTGTTGATTTTAAGGATGTCAGTTATGATGAAAGTTTCCCTGACATGACGAGGTTGTCCATACCTTCACGTCCATCACCAAAAGAGTAAAAATGTTTTCTTACACTAGAAATAAACCATCTTATTTTGCGATTTTGAACAGGGCTTGAGACGGAGTAAGCAACCACCGTTGTGTGAGGCGGGAATAACATTCCTCCATTTTTTTCATATTTTGTATTCAGCTTGGTCAACACGTTGCAGGATACTTTTCCAGACGACGTCTCTGCGAGGGAAAAATGCACCAGTGAATTTATTTTTGCATTAAAATTGCCCGAAGGAGGAGGAGCGCGAAGAAACAAATACTGAAAGAATAAAACAAAACAATAAAGAGGAGGTTGAAAAACACAAAAAACAAGGTACAAGAAGAATGGAAGACGTGGATAGATAGAAGGGGATTACATCTGAAATTTGTATTGACACAGGTATATATAGCATAGCTCTAGATAAACAGTCTTCAGTAATTAATATATAGCTGTAGTACATAGATTTATAAATCGACAAGTATGTGGAGAAACAGGAAAATCCACAACATGGCTTACATGGATAACTCTGTATGTTATAGGCAGAAAGAGTACATCGTTTGTCTCATTTTCCATCTGAGAAGATGGTTGGAAAGCCCATATTGAGCTGCACAAACTGGTCTTTCATGGGTCCAGTTGGGTGTGAGTAGGCGGGACCACTTCACGGGGTTATGCACCCTGATCTTTGCGATGAATGAATGAAGCTCACACACGGGACCTCCATTTTATGTCCTATCCGAGGGACAGTGTTTTGCCTCTAACTAGAAGGGACGGTATGATTACACACAGCATTACTCAGTAAATTTAATAGAAGTTTAAACATCTACTGAAGTTATCTTTACACTATACAGATCAAGTTGCAAAGACAAAGCACGTATAATGTGACTCAAGGGGTGTGTATGTGTGGAAGTCGATATAATCCTTCAAAGTTTCAGGAAGGAGGAACGGCTATTGTTGCACAATGGTACATTGGATACTGGTGAAGATTCAAAATCTTGCAAGAAACGTTTGTATGTGAGGTGTAATGTGTGTTTGCAATACAAGCATCAGAACTTTGACTATGAGCTTTATTGAAGCCGAATGCAGAACTTCCAAAACCAAGGTCAGGATGTGACGAAGTATAGGTAACTATCAACCAAGACTGCAAAACTGCAGAAACACATGTAAAAAGGGCATGTTGTTTAAATTCATCTGATTAAAGGTGAATAATACAATCCCCCTTTATCCATCTATAATCAGCTACGTTCAGCATGATTCAGAGGGTGGCATTGATAGATGCAGGCTAATGAGACAGACTGTGGCTTATACACCCACATATCTGCTCCTTAATACAGGCATATATTGGTGAGAAATACTTTAATGCTTATACATGGCATATGGGTACATACAGGTAGATAAATCGACAAAATGCCAAGTACCTTCAGGGAAAAAGATAGAACAGGAATAAACATGCAAAGATATTTCTACAAATTGATTACTGACAGATACAGAAACATGCATAGAAGGCTAGGATGATTTATAAATGTATAGAAATCAGAAAGCCGAAGAGAAAGACGTACGTAAGAGAGGTATAACTCCACAGATAAGATCATAGGTGGCTGAGAGAATCCTATCTTCAAAACAAATTGGAAATTCTCTTGAGGGAATGAGGTCTGCCACATAGCCAGATGGTTTTAGCGGGTAAAGGGCAAATTGTGCTTGGTGTAGGACAAATGGTGGTAAACCAATCTTGTCTACAAGAGGGCAGAATGTGTATACTCAGCGTGCTGCATGCCGCACGCTTGTTCTTTTTGGGTAAAGGTCACACATCAGCTATGATTGGGGAGGGAAGAGAAAAAGAAAGAGTAAACAAAATAAGCGAAAAAGAGCACAGTGGCGATTCGTGAGTCAAAAGAATGCATGTACTCCTTTACCCATTTGTTTCATTAGTCATAAATCAAAAACTGAATTCCATTCAATTCCTTATATTTTGGTATTCTTCAAATGCAACCATATATAACATTATTAAGATGTTTTACAATGCTGCATGTATGAGAAACACCGTGAATTTATGTGCGTATCAGTAACTAGTTCTTAAGAAAATCAAGTTGACGCGAAAATAAAGCGTTTTTATTCTCAACAGGCACGTTTTTGAATGTGTAAACTTTGTGACCTACATATGTTCAAAGCAAAATACTGTAGACTGAGCAGCAAAGATATCAAAATCATTTCCTTTCCCTGGAGAGTGTAAATCCATTTTGATCGCATCCTGAAAGTTGGTCACGTGGCATTCAGCACCGAAACACTGGTTGACGATGACCCAAGCTACCTTTCTGCGAACTCGAAAACCTTGAGGGCGGTATGATGACGATCTGACAAAAGTGTTTTAGATATCAACGCAAACAAATTTCATCATCGTACAGGCAAAGTGACATCCAAGTGCACTGGTAGTTTGGCAAGTCCGAGGCGGCGAATAAAGTAATTTAGTACTCCCTTCACTCCACGTGTCGGCAATCGTTTTCTTTCATTACGGAGAGGAAAGATCTCGTTTTGATTTTCACAAACTCCTTGAAGCAATCTCTTGATTTCCATGTGATAAGAAACATGAATCTCCACTCGAATCTAATATCAGCTGCTTTTATTGAATCTGACTCGTGTTGTTGTTTCCACATTTTCAATAGTGAAAAGAAGGAGAGGAAATACTAGAATCGATAAGAATCGAATTCCTATGTATTCTGCCTAGAATAAGCCGGTGCATTATTAGTATTGGATATTTGATTGCAGTTCCCGTTTGCTGATTTGGCGCAGTGTCAGCTTGGTGGAAGACAAAACCGGTCGGACCGAATATTGTTGTCTCGGTGGAAAGACTATGCATATTCATTCGACACGCCGAAATTATTGTCTGGACAAAGAAACTTTGTGGCTTGTACGTTGTATGGCAAATGAAGGGAGAACAAAACAATTTTTTAAAGGAAAAAATGATATGTGGAAGAAAAAAAGCGACTGTTATCAAATTTAATGCAATCTTCAAAAATTATCTGATAAGAGACTATCTTAACGCAGACAAATGTAACTTACACTGTCTGGCTTATCATAGCCAATGTAAAACTAATCCGAAGTTTCCTTGAGGCTTGGATAACCTAACACACTTTTAAGTACGATAAGCGATATTTTGTTATAGTACCCATGATCACAATAAACGCAAACATCGAACACGTGTTGTTGTTTGTATTTTCATTGCTAGCAGTCGAATTCAAAACATCAGTATGTCGATTGTAATTAAGGTACTTGAAATACTGAGTATATGAATCAAAATGATATTACTGTATCTTGAACTATGTATTCAAAATGATGTGAGAAAGATAAAAGTCACTGTTTCGACGGAGTTGGTTATTTCCTTGGTGCATATACCTCATTCCCGATATGTATGAACTTGTAAATCTTCTTGTTTCGACGTGATATTTTCCTGCCAAGATGAAATAGCAATATTTACTCCAGTTTCATAATAAACATAAAAGGGCTCATATAAAAGATACACCTAATCATCGGATCATACCTGTTCTTCGTATATTTTCAAAATTTATTTAGAATTATGTTCATCTATATGTTTACACGACACCCCGAAAAATTGCAATAAAAATTAATGAGAAGTGTCTTAGATGAAGAGCTGGTCATTCCCCATCTTCTGCATGAATATATTCCTATAATTCATAAGCTGATTAACGCTTAATTTTTAGACTTGAGAAAAAGAAACTTTTGTTTCATTCTTTTGATCATCACATCTATTGTCAAAAGTACATGTATCTTGCTTTATCATCCGTGGTGTATTCTGACATTGGTTCACAAGTTAATGTATGTAAATTAAAAGTGCTTCGCTTCCAACCATTATTTCGAATCTACATATCTTGGATAACAATGTACAGTGCGTATAAAAAAAAGAGAGAAGGTAATCCAAGTTTTGAGGGCTACTTTTTCATAACTGTCAGCTATGGAGAACACATTGTTCAATGATGTTATTTGGGAGGAAAGGGGAACTCTTCCTCTTTCCATTGGTACCTAATTATGTTGACAAATGCCACGCATGACTGAGCACCTGAACTTCAAAAACAACATTGACAAATTGCCCTTTTTGCAAGTTTAAGTGTTATTGTGAAGGAACAATTTATGTCTCACTGCACGGATGAGATCTGTCAATGAAAGAGGCCAAATAGGCCAGTCTGTACGAATGCAGGTTATTTGTGTTTGGAGTTTCTCCTAATATTTCATGGTTCATAACCTTTAACATGGGCACCTGTCCGATACTCCCACAGAGGCCAACCCACACGGTCCATTTTATTCTGTTCAGTTGCAACACATAGCTCGCAGCGACAAACCATGTCTTGAATATGGAGAGAGAAAATGGATAATGGTTTAGCCTTTAATGGAAAGGACCAAGTTATCGACAACGTGGCCATGTTGAAGGTTATGAACCATAAATGGTTTGAAGAAACCCTAAACACGAACCTGCAGTCGTACAGGCTGGCCTGATAATTTGACCACTTTCATTGACAGATCTCATCCATGTTTAATGTCTAAAGGTATTGATATCGTTGGTCCTTTGCTTTCATATTGTACGTTAATTATATTTCTGATGACTCACAAATTTCAGTTGTTGTTTGTTTTTGTTTTAAATTCTGTTGCAGCTTAGTGTGATAGCATGTGTTGTATGCGATACATATACGATCACACTCAGCTGCAACAGAATTTCTGACGAAGGGCGATCAGCCCGAAAGCTTAATAAAAGGGTTGCAAGTAGTACATCCAAGCTGTGTCTGCGGTGCAAGATTTGTTGCCAATCGTTTAAGTTTCCTTTCAACACCCCGCCATGTTCAGTTTTAGCCCATTGCTGCCAGTATATATATATATATTTGTACAAAAAAGAATTAGCATGTTTATGATTACATCATTACAGTCAGTCAAAATACCGTTTTACCGCGGGGTTTTACCTCTTTTTGATACACGTTTGTTTGTTTGTTTGTTTTTTTTATAATGAATATTCAGTACAAGATTCATTGTGTGTGAATAAACTTAATAAAGTAAGATAAACTGAACAAAAATTACAGGATGCAGTGCTGAATTTGTTGTTGTGTGAGCATGTTCACGTATGTATGTTATCATGAAAGATGCATCTAAATACCTGCAGAGTGCAAAAGATACTAAGAGAAGTAGACGACATTTAGGACATTGAGAACACCACGCTCTTTGTCTGTCCATCCATCCATAACACAAGAAGAGCAGACACTCCCTCATCCACAAATATTTAGAGCTTGTATGACGCCCTCATTGGCCTCTAACATCACTGCTTCTCCTCCCGATATTTCTCCCCTTTTATGATAGTACCAAAGATATCTCCTATGGCCCTTTTACAGTCCTCTATACTCGGAGCATTCCTGAAGACAATATTAAGGTGTAGTATATGTTCCCCATACTCTTTGCTGCACAAGTAGAGCTGGGGCAGCAAACTAGTATCTGTTACGACGAGAACTTAAGCTGAGCTACACTCTCGTTGTCGGTACTTGACCGAATTGCCATCATATTCATCTTTCTTCAGGAATGTACGCAGGAAATCGCGGATCAATTTCACAATGTTCTCTTTCCTTGGAGCAGAGCGTTGTTAACCTTTAGGTTTAAGCTCTGTGTCTTGTTTCTACCTTCTGGAAGGTTGGAGTGATGACGGCTTCTTCCCTCGCTCAGTTTGCCCATTAGACGAGTGTTCTGCCAGGATATGAGTGAGAGTGGGACACAGAGAGTCGGTGAACGTCTCGAGAGACTCTTCTTTCAATTTGATTTCATGGTATCGTCTTTGTTCAGCCTATCTGGTGTTCCGGTGTATTAACGCCATCGAAATTCAAGACATCGTTTACTGCCGTCTCGCCTTCATTCTTCCCTGTCTACACAAAGCATCTTAGTCAGTAGATCATCCTGTTGTTTCCTTCTCTCTTTTCATCTCGTTATCAATCGTCATCATCACCCATAGATCTGATAACTATGTTTCACTGGTACATATTATGCTCCTCACAATATCGAGAAAGAACAATCATCAACAACATACAGAAAAGTAAGAATCTACAGTATTATTAGAGACTTCAGTACCAGGATAGTGAATGTACCACATGATTCTGTTTTGGTATTCCCATACCAATATTTAATTTCAAAAACAACTAAACAAATTATCGACAAATACAATCAACTAGCGCAACCACACAATGCACCCGCACTCACACACACATATTCAGTTACACTCACATACATGTACATACAAACATTTCATGCTCAAGCAGATGCGTAACAATACTTAAAACCTCTGAAATAACATCAAACAACGAGAAGATGTTCATGTCCCTCTTCTGCGTTAAAATAACCCTACCACTCTAATTACGGTTAATCTTCGTCGTTTCGAAAGTTCGCTAATCTCAAAATCAAATGAGGTTCCTTATTCCGAAGGTTCGTTATTCCGAAACAAAAAAATTCCCTATAAACAATATACCTGGAAATTCGTTAGTCCAAAAATGATGGAGGGTTTGTTAATGCGAACATTTTTGGCATTATTCTGAAGGTTCATCAATCCGAAAGTGAAATGAAGATCCTTATTCCGAATGTTTGTTGATCAAAAAATGAATTTGTTTCGTTATTCCGAAGGTGTGTTAATCCGAGAACGAATTGATGTTCGTTATTCCAAAGGTCCATTACTCCGAAAATGTGATAAGTTTCGTTGATCCGAAAATTAAATATGGTTAGTTAATCCAAAATGATATAACCATAGTCATTAAATTTTTCGTTAAAATTCAACTGCTCATCCCGATGATGACCAGGGTGAGAAAAGTGGCATACGAAGTTTGATAAGAAAATACTTCGTTTCTTCTCAATAACATAATTATAATTAGGATTGTATCACAGTTTGTCAATAAGTATGAATATCGTGTGTTTGTGCGTGATTATATACATGTCTGTGTGTGGGGGATGTGGGTGTGCGTGTTTTCATTCAATTTTCATTGCTTAATATCCTACCTTATTTTTTTCTACGTACAGCACCGTATTTTTCCACTAAAATGAAGGTTTATGTCATTTTCGGATTAACGAACCTTCGAATGAACAAACCTTAGCACACTGTCAGATTAACTAACCTTCGGAATAACGAACTTTATTCCTTTTTTCGGATTGACGAACCTTATTTCATTTTCTGGAGAAGAAAAAAAAAACCTTCGATGTAACGAACCTTATTCTTTTTTTTTTCGGACTAGCGAACCTTCTGAATAACGAACTGTTAACCAGTCACTATGCTTCACCTGTGACTATTACATGCTGCTATAATAACTAAGGTCGAACTGCTACACCTTCAACAGAAAAAAAAAAAAATCTACTGTCATCGCTGTTTTTGCTTTGTCTTGAATCATTAGTAAAAAAAAAAAAAAATAAATAAATAAATAAATAAATATATAAATAGATAAAAATCACTTACATTGTCAGTACTACTACATTTCCCAATACTTTTTGTCACTACATTTACCGCTGCAAATGCTACTTTTTAGTCATAGTTCAGCTTCGACTCTTCATAATTAGCAATACTTCAACATTTGCTATTGCTACCACTTCTACTGCCATTATTTTTCCATTAGTTGCTACTGCAACAGTTCCTTCTGCACTTGCTTCTTCTGGTGCCATTACAATTTATGTTATAGCAATAATTACCTTAGTAAGCTCCTATGCCTAGCTGTCTCTTCATATCTACAGCCCACATAGCGAGGTTATTAGATATTGTCTCTTCTAATTCCCTTTCATCCTTATTTCTATCATCTCACTTTTCACTTTTACCGCTATTCATTTCTCATTAAGCCGTCATCAATTCCTAATCTTCAATAATCTACCGCCTTGTCACTGCATTTCGTTTGAATAGCGTCTTGTTCAAGATGAGGATCAGCGAGGAATAACGCCCACCAAAAAATAAAGAGAGCGAAACTGCAACGAAACTATTTAGTTACGTAACGAAACGAAACTATTTAGTTACGTTGCCAAGGCAACGGGTGATAAAACGATGGAATCATTTAACCCCTTTTATGATCTCCCCTTCCATTCATTTTAATTGATTCCTGAGAAATTGTTCCAATGGATTTCCTTTTTTTTTTTTGTCCAGATGTATATCTTTCTAAAAGGAAGACCTACTAAACAGACCTTGACAATATTTTGACATTATGCATGATGGGTACATGGTTGGGAGCCAAAAATCAGAAGTAAAATGGTTCGTTTACTTATTCTGCTTCATTGAGTGCGTGCTATAATAATTATGGAAGTTCATGTATTTTTGAAAGGATATTTCAAGAGAATCAAGTACATGTAAGAGAAAACATTAAAGGAAATTCGTCCGTCATGTTTTGCTTTGATGTTAAGTGCCGTAAACTAAAGTACTGGAAAAAATACCAATAACCCGGCTACCTGTATACTTTCGGAATAAAAGTCAGTGTTCATAGATTTGCAAAATAAAACTAATTTTGCCCTCAAGTAATAACATTCGCCCAATAGCGTTGCTTTCAATTTTCTTGTATGCGTTTATACATCCTTACTTGTAAAGTACTGAGAATATTACCATCTTCGTAATCGTTATCCAGATGATCACTTGAAGGATGATCGACATTAAAATAATTCCATTCAATACAATAATCAGTTGTTAGTATCATCATTATGACGATCTTTGGTTTGTGCAGGGATACATTATGTCCTGATAAAAAGCGAAACGCTTCGAAGGGATGAGAGGAGTTGTACTATGTAATTATCAATGACCTCCACCTCGATGAGTGAATGCATAAATGATGACACGGTTGTTGACGATGATGATGCCAGGGGTGCAGGGGTGAAGGTCTCTTAATGTGCTGCATCTGATAAGCAAAGATAGGAGCTTTTCATTTTCAGCGTTCATTTAACTGGTTGCAGTATTCTGACTATGGTAAAACGCAAAATCTCCGCACAGTGGCGGAAAATTACATTACATGCTTCTACGAGTGATTCAACCCTTTATGTTTCATTTCCTAAAAAGAAACAAGCTGCAAATCTTATCGTCAAATTCCTCCAGCGACGTGATTTCATTTCATGAAACGAACAACATAAATTCGTTGTATACACACACACACACAAAATCATAAATCATCAAAATATTGCTTAATATATGCAATGAGAGTTATAGGTATACGAAGAACTGTGTTCGTCAATATGTTAGTATCAAAAGTTTTTAATCCCTTGACAAAGGCTAAAGTTGCCCAAAATAATATAGAGAAAATAAATGATTAAAAAATCAACATTTATCTATAGTTTTCCCTATAGTCTTACATGATGATCCTTTATAAGACTTCTACTGTAGTGTAACGAACGACATATCTTGCACCTATAATGTGCGTGTGTGTGTGCGTGTGTGTCTAAGTATAACAAACTAATTACAATTAAGTTATGGGGGATGAATAGAGCTAAAAACGTGTACCAAATAAACGATATTAATAGGCTTTGTGTGTAGTAAAATGTTATGATAAATTTACATTAGCATCTAAATTGTATACGATTATATATGATTTATGATATAATAGTGTTAGTTCGTTTCATTTCCATGTAAGAAGATAGCTGGATAGCCAATATTCAGCTGCATTGGCTGGTCTTCCATGGGGTCCAGTGGGATGTGAGGTGGGACCACTTCACCGGGTTAAACATCCTGCTCTTTGCAATGAATAAATTGATGAAGCGGGATCTTTTAAGATTCCGCTTGCATTAGTAGTGACTCTCCCACACAAGGAAACTCCATTCTATGTACTATCCGAGGGACATAGTATGTCTATTAATAGTATATCTAATCATATGTTTTCTGTTGAACAAATTGTTTCATTTCAAATTTTGAATTCATATTTTACAAATTTATTTGATTACTAGGTAGAAAAGCCGCGAAACATTCTGTGACATAAGATTTTAAAAAGCAAACGAATAACAGATGATTTGAGAGAGCCGTCTCCAGTGAAGTGCTTTGGTGTGTGAATTGGTACGGTGTACGCCAACCATTCCAAATTGGCATAGATTTTGTTATCCAGTCAGGATCGACCAGTTCAGATTATAGTATTATAAAGAACTACCTTTCTTTAGACTCCTTAATCTTAAAACGCCAATTCTTTTTGAGCACGTATTATTTACTTTTCGTTATTTGGTATTTATAGTGTGCTACTTCTTGTTCTCAATTTTGTATCTTTTTTGCTCAAGGCCTGCTTTAGGGAATATATCTAATAAAGAGTTAACATGATGTATAAAGCAATGCCGCCATGAATACTTTCAATACACGTGTGAACAAAACACCAGAAAATAAGCAGCTAAGCTACAAAGGGCATTTTGCTGCAAACTACGGTTCCTATTTATCAGGTTAATTTTGGTGCAAATCTAGTCAAAGATATCTAGTGGCACTTAAAAAAAAGTGCCAGCAGTTGTTTCCTTAAAGATAACATTTCTTCGGACTTAAAGCATAAAAACGTGGCAAAATAACGACACCGACATATCTTAGTCTAATTCTCCAATGTTTTAGTGAAAAGGTCACCTGCTTTCCGAAGCTCCGTACTAACGAACAACGCAAAAAAAAAAAAGAGATTTGATTTGTTTGTAAATCGCATTATTTTTTAAATTAATGAACTGGTATATCGATATACAATCTTCATAAAATATATAGCATTAAAACGCCCTGTGCTGTATTGTTAAATAATGATGTTCTCAGCATATAAGTTTACGAATGGCCCTCTGTGGTATCCCTCTAGTGAGTATAGTACGAGAGGATCATCGAAGGAGAGGGTACCTCGGTCCCTTTGTCACAATCCAGACATCGATAGAGTGAGGTTTCTTTGTTTGAATTTAATCGGTTCTTTCTTTACACGTCAATTACAATGACCTATGAAGCAAACAATTTCACATTTCTCGATTCTTATATGTATATATTTGTCTATATCTAATTTGGTTTATATGCGGGGGTACTGATCGGGAATGTAATGTGTAATGCTCCCCTTGCAGGGAACGGTATTTATCACTATCCTGAGTGAATTCATGATTGTATTGTGTAAGACGCTGTAGGCCAGACGATAAAAAAAAGTTTGAATGAGTCTCTCATACAATTCATCAACTCATCATCTAAGGCCGACTGAAAAACGCTCTAAGCGCAGTGAAGACATCAAGATTTACTTTCCTTTTGCAGGCCAGTAAATTGTGATTGGCATAGAATTAACCATGTGCTATCCTTGGGACAATTATACAATTTTCAGATCAGATTTGATAGACAAGTGGAATGCTTCGACAGAGGATTTCCCGCTCTGGGACTGGGTAGGTAGGATGGAATCCTTTTCCTATGTCCCTCGATGACGACACCACATACAAATAATTCATCGGTTTCACTATCAATGCTGCTAAGGGTATTGTAATGACAATTCCTTACCTGAGCAATGGACAACTCCGCGAATCCGAGCAAAATCTCATGATGAATCTGCCCAGGGAGAGACGAAGAATATCCTCTGACGAGGATGTGGTATTTGTGGTGACGATGCATGATCATCAGATTGGTAGGGAAGTGGGGGCGGGGAACAAGATGTATGTGATTGACTGAACAATGAACTGATATGCTACTCGAAGTAAAAGCAGTATAACAACTTTTCAGTCTTTCTTTCTTTTTTGAGCACAAACAACATTACTATATCAAACTATTACAGAGAAAGATTTTCAAGTCAAGACTACCATTTAGGTTGAGTAAGGGAATCACAATTATCATCTTTGTACAGACCAAATCTGTCTGCAAGAATCTTCAGCTTATTGAAGGAGGCAGACTTAACCAAAAGAAGAGAAATACTTGTGGTGCAAAATACCATTAAACCATATGATGATACGATAAATCATGAATCACATAGGCCTCGGAACACATACTTTTTTTAATCTTACACAAAAAGAAAGAAAAACGAAATCTAAATGATAACAAAACACGAGGAAACTTAGGACTTTCCGATGGTTCCTTCCGGAGATTGTTCCCATCGAACAAACCGAAAGGCTGGGAATTTAAGGGGGGGGGGGGGCCTTTCCCCTTGAACACTACTCATGGGGAAATACACACAGACACACATTAAACGCACACACAATTGTACACCAAAAAGCGTTCTGTTGCTCCTGTGTATGTATGTTGTGTAAAAGTTGAGGAGTAAAAAATTACGCGAATGATAATGATAGCGCTGATTATGGCAACAATAGCATTAACATTAATGATGAAAAGTAATAGTAATAATAGTAATAATAACACTGAAAATAGCAATCAAGATCATAATCATGACCATAATAATGGTGAGAATAATAGTAGTAGTAATTATTATAATAATAATAATAACAATCTCAACTTAATTTTGTAGATGAGAGATTCTTTATTGCTTAGACATACACACTAATTAGTGACAAAGTGTTCAGGGCTTTCGCAGATAACATGCCTTCTTTGGTAAGCATCCTTGTAATCATGTTGTACATCTTGAAACACGCTGTGCATATCATTAAAGGCTTACAGCTTGAGCAACAATCTGCTGAGAGTAATCATAAGGTACACACATTAGGTACGAAACGACCCGTCTGGCTGTCTTCTCTCGCCTCTGCTCAAATCTCCTTCCCACATTTATTAATTAATCTTGCAATCCAAGTCGGCCCCGAGTTATCCTGTTTTATGAAAACCGCTAATTGGGGTTCATGCGACACCTTCAATAATGAATGGGTTGAGCACGCGCCTTCACCGCACTGAGTTATGCACACATGCCTGAATAGGAACCACACTTTATGCGGCGTCGGCTTTCGTCTTGGTTAACGGAAACTAAAATTCCTTTGTCTCGGGCCTCTGATTGCGGGAGAAGGCAGTCAAATAAGGTAGGAGGAATTAACCAAGCTTAACCAGGGGGATTAGAGCACACAAAATGTGGATGCCTGCCCCGTATTTGCATAGATTTAATCAAATAAGAGATTTAGAACCCATAATGTACCCACCTTCCTCTTCTCGCTCGGTCTCGTAGAAATCTCGGCCATGCGAGAATGAGTCGATGGGCCAGCGCCGCGGAAAGGGCAAGTCGATATGTGATGGCCGCTGGATGACGGATCGACGCGATGTGGGAGGGGAAATTTAATGGTGGTTTTTGAGTCGATCAAATGAAGTGCCCGTGCAGAAAATATATCACCTACTTGTAATGCAGGCAAACTTCCAGCTACAACAAAATCTTATGTAAATAAAAAGGAGGCGCATCCAAGATAGCTTGTCCTAACATCAATTCTTTGTTATGCTATCAATGACATACATAATTACTCATTGTTTTTATAACACAAATATTGAGCCCTAGTTTTTACTAGTAATTCATATTGTGCAGACGACTCAATAAGAAATGTTAAACACTTTTATCCAGAAGTAAATCTGAATGAACGCTTGCTGTATACTGTGATATTTGGCAGCCCAGTGAATAAAGCGTAATGTAAAGTGTCTCAAGTTTGATACGTGTGTGTGTGTGTGTGTTGTTTTATAAGGGGATTATGAGAAAAAAAATATTATTTCATTGACAGATTATCTGAATAAAAGCTATCGTAACCCATAACTGGAGCATTTTCATCTTACATTTTACGTATTCAACAAAATACAAAACAGAAAAAAAGACGTGTTATTAACAAAATCAAAACAATATCAACGTCAAAAACAGAAACATACCACATTTTATAGAAAACATACAACGTAACCTATAGTGACGAGAATAAATACTCAAGTTAATAAAACTTCAACTTTGTGCATCATTTTAATAATACCCATATCAATGCTCTAATCATTATTTTGCTTACATTATCATGTCATTAAAAAAGTAATAATTATAAACTTATGTCATTTAAGATTCAATATTCGCATTGTTTCTCTATGTGAATATGATTTCATTTTAATTCATTATCAGAATACTGAAAGCTTGTATATGAATAAGGAGATTATACTGAAATAGCAAAAAAAAATACAAAGTATTGCCTATTTTACATTTCATATCTCATTCAAAATAAATCTCAGATAGAATTAAATTCTTGTAAAAATAGTCATTATACATAACTATTAGGAGGATAGAATGAACTAAGTGTACAATAAAATCTTAGATCAAGGACATGAACTATTATCTAAATTAATGTAAATTTCAAAGCTCTTGGCAGCAATTTTAAGTCACTCATCCATACATCATGATTTATCAATTATCTCTCTATTATTTGAATTACAATCCATGAGTTTATTTTACAAACCTATTCAATCATTCATTCATTCATTCATACTTTTATCTGTTCATTTATTAGCTCAATTCAATGAATTTATTTCCATTTAACAAATGCTAATGATAGTACAAAGTACACATTTGACAAATTATATTGTTTTAAAATATTTTAAGAGGAATTGGAAATTAAGAATAGTCTATGACAGTTTGTAACGGATGTTTGTCGACTACATGTTTTCGATGCCAGTGGATGCTGCATTGAAAACTCTTTGTCGACCAAAAGTGTTTAGTACAGGCAACCTGTCGCAAACATTATTGTTCCTGGTCTTTTTAAGACTGGTCTTCAGTGAATACCAACCCTTGGTATGACTATTTGTGTTCGGCAACCACTTGCAGACCAATCAAATATTTCTAGCCAGCAATTTGCAGGACGGTCACCGACCACAATGAAATAATCTCTGCTTCTAATATGATTTTTTTTTTGTGTAAATTGTCGGCGTCTATATGCGGGGACGCTTTTATCATGCATGAACCTTTTCTCGGCCAAGAAAAATGATCCATAACCCAAAAGCCAAAACCTTAATAGTAGAATGTCTATGACACCGATTTTGACGTTATTCAAAGCGATTTGACAAGACGTCCATCTTCGTTCAATTTGTGCGACTGAAGAATATGATTTTCTTTCAATATGCTTCCATGTTGTTGGTTATGTGAGCATTGCACCCTCTCATGTAAATAATGTATCCGATGAACCCTATGTTCCTCACGATGAAGCAAAGGCGAGATCAGCATAATGCTTTCTGAAATATTTACGTATGGACCACCGAATATCATGCACATAACTTGTATAGGTTAAAATCATGTATCATATGCTCATAATGAAATATACGTGAAATGTTGAAAACTAGTAATCTATAGTTATCCTCTGCAGCAGCTCATGGAAAGTGGTCGGTGCCATTCTGGAGTAAGCAACAAAGTCCCCCCTCCCCCCACTTCCATTTCCAGCTCTACCATAAGATCTATAGTCTTCAGATAGGACCTTCCTTGAGATCCATAGCCCCACCTATACTGTCTGTGTCTCTCCTCCAGTCCTTATACCAAATCCATGAAGTGGATGTGTGTGTGTCTAGGAACGACAAAACTCTGTTATTTGTTTCAACGTTGGCTGCTTCTGGAAAATTGCTGCATGTATTTCCAAGCAGTCATCTGCACCCTCTATTCATCTTTAAAATAAAGAACATGGTTGTCCAGCGTAGTACGAACATCAGCAAGTAATCGGTCACAAACCGCTGAAAAAGAATTCCTTATTCCGAAGGTTCGTAAATCTGAAAACGAAATAAGGTACGCAATTCGCAACGTTAGTATGCACCTTCTTTTTATTTTCTGATTAACGAACCTTATTCTATTTACGGGGCAACCTTAAAACTGACGAACCTTATTTAATTTTCGGATTATAACGAATCTTCGAAATAACGGATTCATTTCATTTTCAGTTTACGAACTTCGGCATAACGCCACATTAATGTTCGGATTAACGAACCCTATTTCATTATTCGGTTTAACGAACGTCTTATAGGTATATAGGGAATGTGTGTGTTTCAAAAGAACGAACCTTCGGAATAACGAATATCCACTCCCCCCCCCCCCCCCAACCCCTATATTTAGGTTTTTGTTAATCGCAAATCTTTTGCAGGACGCTCGCCAACCGGTCGGCAAAAGGTCTACAAAATGGTCTGTAACCAATCGGCAACTAGTCGCCGATCAAGATTTGCGTCAACGGTTCCCGGTGATTTTACAGTCTTTCGTATATGTGATTGGACCTACGAAACGGTACTGTGAGCGATTGATATGATAGATAATTTTTACGAGGAAAATGTCCACACGCACTCTCACATGCATGCACACACCCACAATGTAAATCTGAAGGATCGATATAAAACAAGGTTAAAATGTGTATGAGATCAATGAGAGTGAGTTTGTATATTTATCATTTATGCTCAATGTGACAAATGGCTTCATATCGTCATAAGATATCAGTTTGCCACAAGAAAACCCATGCAATTTTAGACGAATATTCTGTAAGTTAAAGATCATGCTAGGTGGTGCGGGGTGCTTTTTATTGACGATCGCCCATAGTGGTCAGTGGTAGTTGGATGGCGTTATTTTCTGACACAGCTTTGTATGACGTCACAATAATCCTTAATGTCATGTCATTCAAGGTTTGAACAATTTATTGACAGGAGGCTGAATAGCTAATGAAGAGTTTCATTCAATACACTACGGGTGATCGAGTCCAGCATCAGTCCGACTCTGTCCGCAACGATCCTTGTAATTACACCAAGGCGATACTCGTCACTTGAAGCTAGTCTCTGGTCCCAGACCGCTTCTAGTAACAATTGCATGTTTTATCTTCGTAAAGTTGACTACTTTGTCTGTAACGAATTATATCAGAAACCATTCATAAACCACCAATATTCTGTTCCCATAAAGAATGGCAAGGACACATAAGCAAGAATCACCTTACTTTTTTGTGCGTGTTGTGTCTGTGCACGTGCGTGTGTGTGCGCGTGCACACATGTGTGTGTGTGTGTGTGTGTGTGCGTATGTGTGTGTCTTGATTTTTGTTTATGCAATGGAAAACATCGCTAATGGGAAATCGGTCCACATATTTTAGGATTAGAAGGCTTAATGTTAATGAGTCTGTCGCCTAAGAAAAAAAAAAAAACTGTAATCAGGAGAACAATTTCCTGTCAGGCTCAAGCCCTGCTCGCTCCGGATGTATGTAACCGCGATTTCAAGGCCTTCGAATCGACAAGCGTATAATCATATCGCTGTCCTACCAACATAAAATGGGCATCGCGTCTTTCTGCTCAATCTAATTACGTTTGGCAATCACCTCTGAAATTATTGCAGGGTATTTGCTCCAGCACATGGATATTCTTGAAATCTTGGTAGTTCTATGACATCGTTCCTCTCATCTATCAGCCCTATGCGTGCATGGCAAATCCAACACTCTCAAAACAAAATGATGATTGTTGTTGTTGAATTTCTTTGAATTCAGGCCGATTGTTATATTCTTATGCTGATAGTGGGACTGTTCGGTTTGTCTGTACGTGGTTGTGGATAGAACCGAACGACTCTCACGTCCAAAGACGTGAAGATTTCGTTAGAATGTGCGGAGATGAATATTCTTCCTTGAGCGCATTATCTTTAAGCGAAGCAATGGAAGATAAGGGACACAAACAGCAAGACTTAGGAAAAAAAGAGAGAAAATCAGACACTCGATAACAACGTTATGACTAAATAATCGAATATCTTATGGCGTCTTTTGGGATATTCATTTTGGCGTCTCATTCGTATAACTCTGACGACATTAGAGTTTTATTTGATATGCAGGAAGCGTCAGCAATATCGCATTTCTTCAATCGTCTTCTATCTGGCTCTGATCGACGATTATAAACATGCATTTACATATCATATTTCAAATTCTCAGTATATAGAGTCTACACATTAAAAAGTCAAGCAGATACATGTATGGCCCTGAATATAAATATGGTATTATAAGAAGAATAGTTTATAAGAAGGATGTTCGTTTCATTTTTACTTTGGGATTTCTTCATTTTGATTATAATCTATGGAAGTTTCCATTAATATGTCCACCTACTAACACAGACCAATAAACAAAACATTGTGCAACTGAACCAGTGGAAAGAGTGTCATCATGTATATTATAGCTATATACCGTATAGTAAAGCTAGTATTAGGCTTCTGAATACAAGGACACAGGATTTGAGCCTCACCATTAACTGACGTACATAGCCATCAAACTAGAATACAAAGTGCTTATTTTCTGCCTTCATCAAGCATGGGATACGCCAAGGGTAAACTTTTGCTTCACCCTTTTTAAGCACTAGGTACTTATTTTAAGGCATAGAATGTAATGAAAAGGAAAACTTTTAGCTTCAAATAGGTTCCAAGGGGGCAACGTACAAGTCTGTCAATTTTCCGTTCTTCTTTTGAGTGTGTGACACTCTCGATTCTCGATGTGTGCGTGTCAGTGGAGAGAATGAGAGACAGAAGGGGAAAGGAGAAAGAAAGAGGGGAGAGGAAGGGAAATAGATTGAGGAGGAAGAGTAGGAGGAGGAGGAGGAGGAGGAACTGATTGGCTGCTAGAAGCAAGACCTCAGTGACCATCATGTCTTGTAATAGCTATGTTGACACCATCGAGACACGGCGTCGTTTGTTTCGTAAATATCGTCCCAAAGAGAGCTTCTCTTTTCAAACACAGGGAGAATGACCCCCTGCGGCCGAATACAAACTTCACCTTGAAATTCTTTCTCTCGATGAGTGCCAGTTCCCATCTCTTGGAGAAATCAAATAACGTGGAGCAAACAACTACAGCGGATTCCATGCCGAGGATTGTGGGAAACACCTGCAGTATGTGTTCACTGACCCCAAACGAGGTCAAAGGCATCCGAAGTGAAGGACGCAAGGTTTGAGCCTTACATAGAGATGATGACTGCCCTGTATGACCACAGATCAATGTAACTTTTTTTTTATCACGATTGGTTTACTACCAGTGTAAGCATGGCAAGGGTGCTATGTGCATCTCCAATTTCGATCTCGGAAGATACCAATGTATAAACAATAGCAAAACAAACAAGTTGTGAAACCGTAGCGATTGGAATAACTTATCGTAATCGCTGAGTACCAACATATAGCTGCAGGTTACGCCATACGTCTTTTCTCTACACGGTAGGAAAGCAATTCCGAAGAGTCTCTCTTGTAATCAGTAAAAATGCATGCAACTACAGTAGCTCCCGATTTCCAATGTAGCTGCCAGACTTCCGTATATTGGCACGATGAAACAGCAATGACCAGTTTGAATACTATAAGTTGCAACGTGATGAACACATAAAAAACATACAAGCAAACATTGAAGCTTGACAATTTTGTGATTAATGAGGGATGATGAATATCATGTTTTAAAAGGCAAGAATGCTGGTAGAGAACATTGTAAGTTTCTCGCCACATTACGTAACAACAATTCTAGGCATATCATGCCATGTTATCATATCATGCTATTATCATTACATATTGTTTCTTCTGTGATATTGGCGGTGCATTAATGCTCAGAAATCGTCCGTATTTCTGAAAAGACGATAATAGAGTAAGGATGCATCCGATGATTTTATCAATGATGCAGAAAGGCATCGTGGACCCAAAACAGGATCTTTAAACTTTCCCAATTGGCAGGATTATAAAATCTTTTATTCGTGTGACTTATGAAACAGCATAATATATCATGATCCATCATGGCCACGAGACCACGAGTGGTATAACGCCATGTTGCAGTTTTCCTCCAAATATTCGCTGATAGCACATGGATAGTGTTCACTCTAATCATGGGCACATGTCCTTGCTCTTGATTGCCCTTCAATAACAAGCTAATCTTACCCTTTGTCTCTTTAATTTCCGTCAGACAAGCTTCCACAATTTTTGATGAATTGCTTTATCCATTTTGGATATCAGTAAAAGAAGAAACAAAAACCATGTGAATTTTTTCTCATCCTCTCATTCTATATAATATGGCCCACATATACATTTTTATATGTGTGTATATCATACACACACACACACGCACACACACATGTATATATATATATATATATATATATATATATATATATATAAATGTGTGTGAGGGTGTGTGTGTGTGTGTGTGTGTGTGTGTGTGTGTGTGTCTTTTTACAGAGAGCAAAGTCTTATAACACAGAGTACACGTCTCATTTCACACACAGGTAGTGTGTGACACCTTTGATAATGCATGGCATTGCACTTGCCTCATCACAGCGTCAATCTGACAGTTGATATCGAGAGATAATTCCAAATGTTTCATGTCCCGATCTATCCTCCACTTCCTCTCGAAAAAAAGGTTAAGGATACAAGACTGCTGTAGCGGAGCTGTCTTCCTCCATTTTTTTCCTCATCCTGAATTCCCGCTTTTCTCCTTCTCCGTGGATAATACAATTTCCACAGGCCAATCAATTCGAAAACCACATTGCTTGCTGGCGTACATCAGAAAATAAGCGCTCCGCGTCTAAGCGAATAATAATGTGATGATGGAATTAAGCGAAAATCCGCTGTATCGGCGCCAGCTCCGCACAAATTGAATAATGATGTTGGTTTTTTAATAACCCAGCGAAAAACACACACGAGTAAAATGTGTATATATAATCTTCGACGCGAGAGATGAGGTGAAATCTAGGTCACGTAAAGTTTTCTGATGATAACACCACCGATGAAAATAATGAAATGTCACAAAAATGGGAATTCAGTACCTATATTCCTCTTCGGAGAGGAGATATGATCTTCTTGATATTTTTGGATTACGATTCATCTGATTTTGTCAGAATTCATGAAATACTGTATTATGAAATATCACACAAATGTGAATTACTGTACAATATATTCATTTGGGGACTCTGAAACTAAACTCTTCCACAATAACTTACTGCATTTTGCCAATACAAGTTACTCTACCTCGGATTATCAAATTCACTTTTAGCTGGAAAATGTTCGAAGGCGCACTAATATCTCTGCAAGTTATGCGACAAATTCCATCTTCCTGTACTGACATTCAGTTTTACAGAGACTGCGGTGAAATACTATACGTACAAACATAATTAGTTTATATCAAAAATAATAATGAAATGTAGGAAATGGTAAAGTAGTCTCCTCTGTACTAGAGATCTGAATTTCTTTACAAACGTGTTAAGATTGGTTCAGGAAATTTGCAAACGATGTTACATCATCTCAGAAAGTTGTAATATGTCATTTTCAGCCCATCTCTTATCCATGTTATCATAGAGTGAGCGATACTTATTGTCAGTTACCGTGAATGGTGAAAGTTATTTACAGTGATAACGACTAAAGAAATCGTCATTTTATGGTCACTGTCTGAGCTCTTGTCTGCTATTTGGAATAAAGCAAAAGTTACAATAAATAAACAAAATAAGATCTGTAGGTAAACCGGGACTACGGTTACAGCTGTGGTACTTTTCTGCCGGTGGTTATAATGTTGAATTCTGAAAGTCAGTGATGTGTGATAGTACTAAAAATAAGGTCTACTCATTTTATATACATATTCAGTTTGTTCAGATTATCAAAAAAATCGAAAAAAATAATCAGAGAACTCTTTGGACTAAAGTATTTTGTACCTGTAAACTGTTTAGATAATCACGTGACAGGCATGTGAGTGCGTATATCACTCCATGCAGGTATTAATTATCGTCAGGTACAGATCGGTAAAGCACACCACATCCGATTTCCATGGTTAACACTACCATGGTCACACTTTCATTTATTATATACAACATCATCTATATATGTTTATCCGCAGACCTGCCGACGTTATTTCTTCATCAAAGATGTATTTTCGCCACTTCCCTTATTTCATTGTGCACATGTGAAAACGAAAAAAACTTGACATAACTTAGAATTGACCCTACCAGACACACACAATACAGTATTGAAGGGGTTAGAGGGTTTGAGGTGGTATGATATGGTACATTTCGCATAGTTATTATGATTCATTAATTAGAAATGTTACGCTTACACCTTGGTGTGCCCTGATGGAAACTCTATGTAGGTTTGGAAATTTATGCGTATCATCATGTAAACTACAACTGTACATACAGTTCTTTAAATTCATTTTCGAAATTATTCTTATTTCAATTAGGTACTTCACTACTTTCAGTTGATAACACCAATAGGTAGAATACATTAAACCAAACACCCAACCATAAGAGCAGCAACTGTCCACCACCAATGATGACTCATAATGAATAATATAATAAGCAATCAGAACAACAGTACGACAGCTATTAATCCATTTTAGAAAATCCGCTCATTAACCCACTTTTAAATACATCGCTGTAATGGGAGTAACCATAATCAATTCATACGTTATTAAGCTAAGTGGATTACACCAAAATGGGACTCTCTCATATGGAAGCTAGAGATGTACTGCATAAATTGTCTCTTAATCCAGAATAACTATTCTATATTTCTAGTCTATTTTCTACATTGATCATGAAAAAGGTACCTCTCCAAAGAGAATGGAAAAAAAAAAGACTTACAGTTTTGTGAGAATAATTAGACGGATTATGTGAATATTAAATATATTCCCTTCTCCATCTCTGTGTTCCTCTACACAATATCTTCACTTGAGAAGATGGATCACACCTTTTTAAAGTACTTACCCCTTCGGCAAGTCCTTTACAATTCCAACCCGTTCTGTCACGCGGATACCATTAACATTAGGAGAGAAAAACGCTATACGTTCCATTCATAGATCATGCTTGAATGGCCGTGGTTGGACACATTACGGAAAGGATTTGGAGTAGTAACACGAAATCGTAACAAATTGAGAGATGGGATCGATCAACCAAAAAGAACTGTATATATGACAATTTTTTACTGCTGTGATCAAACGTTCTGTCCGCTATGTATCTTGAACACCATGAATATTATAAAACTATAGAATGTGCATCAGACAAGGCTGATGTTTCAAGTACATCATTATGATTTGCTCTCACCTGAGAGGTAGCTTCTTTTTTTAAATCATGTCATATTATTGGACTCAAGGATACATCACTGGGTTAACATAGTTCATATTAAATATAGCGGCATGCCATTTGTTTTGCAATGTTTCTAGTGTTACAGTACTTTGGATTGTCCTGCCGATATTTGTCAACGTAAAGAATGATATATTGTTATTCCCAAGAAGAATGAAGGTCGATTTGACCAATTATTACAACAAAGACATCGCATCATTTTTTTTTTTTTTAGACAAAGGATCATAATATTTATTGATGATGTAGTTGCTAACTTTCTGTGTCATTCCTTAACTAGACTGTGATAACATCAAATAAAGTCAAAATGATCCCAGATTTCTATGCAGGTGTTTGACAGTTTCTAGCTTCAACGAAACAGAATATGTTTCTTTCCAGCCATATTTACTACATCTAGAGAACAAGGTGAGATTCGTGTCAAAAATGTCGATTGTGTTTTACCGCATCACTATTTACCATTTGCAGATGAAAAAATAACCCAGCTTTAGTGCTTCAAAGTATAGTTCTAAATTGTGAGTTACGGAAAGAAACAACCAATGTAAACAATGTAAATCAGTACAATCAATGTTAAGTATTGTTAAATATACAAAATGTGAACAATAGTTTTGTTTTAAGCATTGTTAAATATACAATATGTGAACAATAATTTTGTTAAAATCGTTTCTAGAATAAACCGTCTACAGTTATGACTTATTGAGAAAAATGGTGATATCTCCTTATAATTGTGGCTTTCTTGCAAAATATATGGTAGAATGTTTTTTGATTCAACTGAACTATACATAATAATGTATGCATCAAATTTGCTAGCTTGAATATTTTTAATCGCTGCTCCCAATGGTAAACAGTGGCCTTAACCCGTTGAGGACGAGTCCCGAGTATACTCGGGCAGGTGTCTATGGGAAATGCGTGTTGTAGCAAAATCAGTCCGTCCTCAACGGGAGCCTATTGACAACAAAAACCCTGGCGTGTACACAGTTCATTAGAGTTTTTTTCAGAGTTTCGCAGTAAACGGGTTAGCTGTGTGAAGGGGCATTGCATGGAAATGGGTCACAATGATATCATCTGTCAAGCTGCCAAGGAGGTATTACAACCATGGGTTGGTGCTTTCAGAAGCGAGAAGCTTCTTCAAGAATCAATGTCGTAACGCTGACAGACAGGGGATTTGTTAATCCCAACTCTCTAGCACCTTGTATAGCTGCCCTCACCCACAGTCTTGGCTGGATCACCGCCTAGAGTCGTGCCCCCCCCCCCCCCCAAAAAAAAAACACAACAACAACAACAAACAAACAAACAAAAAAAAACAAAAAAACTCGACCACAATCACAGGGGATAGCGAAATGATGACTTTCCACGCCTCTTGCCCATTCACTACAATTTCATTCTTTTCAACCCATTTCATTCGAAAACCTGGAATCATTAAGATCTACGCGAATTTTGTAATTTCAAACGTTTCAGCACAGAGAAAAATAAAAACAATAATTGCTGACTGAAATGAAATAAAATGCAATCTCCATTTCTTGTCGAAATTTTACACTGTCTTCTCAAACAGCTCTTTCAAATTAATGTTATCGTTTTGAATAATGCTGAAATAGTGACATATCTAGCAATCTTTGTCTAGGACGTAATTACTTAAGAACTAGTTACCCTTAAGGTTGACCATGTTCGTGTAAATGAATTTCAGTGAGTCGCGCCATTGCCAAGGATGAGGAGGGGGGGGGGAGATTCATCAAAGTCGGAAGGCTGAAGCCTAGATGACAAAGGCACGCGTGTGGAAAGCTAATAACTTGTTAAAAATTTACACCCTTTCCTGGTGACCTAACCGGTAAGTATCTTCACCCCTTTGTCTTCTAAAAGCCATAGCTCTCTGATGAAGGGAACATCTTCGCCGATTTTAATCAAAATGCGATTAAGATGGATGGCATCATTACAAGCCATCCTTTAGAATCTCTCAGTGAGGGCTTACACTGTGCCTTACAGTACAGTTCGTCCGATTGTAGTACATACAAACACCCATCCGCTAATCATTAACAATGCGTCAAATTTCGATTTTAAAGAAAACCCCGTGTCTTCGGGCAAGGAAGAAGGACGTATACTATTGTCTTTCTTGTGTATTCGAGTATCACGACTGCGTGCTTGCATTATTTTGTTAGGTTGCTGTTACACGCCGTGGTGTTTAATGCCTTCAGCGTTAGTGTACAATATCACGTATTGATGTAATTACCATTTCAGCGTCGGCAGACGGCTCGAACCAAAGTACTTGAATTTTTAATTGCTGGGATCACAATATTGAGTCAATTAATTCAGTCAGTTTCACGTCAAAGTACGTAACAATGCAGATTATGATTCTACGCGATACCGCGTCACGTTTGGCACTTCGTACTCTGGAAGTCAGACATCACAAAGTCGTATACTGTAAATGCATTGGTTTGAGAGACAGCGGATATTAAGAGTTGTACATCAATGACTATGCATGCGGGTAGCTGTAACTCAAGTGAGAATCCTAAGTCTTGATCGTAACACATACAAAATAAATGCCGACATAATTATTATGTAGGGTTTTATTTGAGCACTATAAAGTTTGTTTAACCTATTGCAATGACTGCCGCTAAAAGTTGCTTAGACGATCCAAATGCAAATGATTAAGAATAAATGTCTAAGATACGAGATGATCCAGTTACCAATTCTGGTATGAGGTCATTATAACGCCTGCACTTTGTGCTCACGTGTAACGCACGTAAGGCTTAAATAGGTTAAAGGTTAATTCAGATAAGATTAGGAAAGCTATAAATGAAATACCGTAATACATGTATATCAGTAACGTAAAACGTGGGTGTATGTGAATTTACTTCTTCATGATTTTTGTTATTGTTTTCTTTGATTTTTAATTGATTATTAAACATGCCAAGTGCACGCGATTTGGGGCCATTGATTTTCGTCTAATTGTCATTTCATTTCATTTCATTTATGTCATGTCCAACAAAAAAGAAATTGCAAATAAACATTTGAATTCACATAAGTACACAATATCAATACAAAATTGTAATCAAGGAAAAACTGTGAACTCATATGCAATAGAATTTTATGTCGTTTACAACAAATACAAAATCAAAATTGATTTTTGCATCTAGATTCCTCCAGATTTTGTATACAGAGTCATCTTATGTGTCAGGTATTCTAATTTAAAAGAAACGACAATTGCCACCGTCTTTGAATAAATTTATCAAGCCTACATCATCCACTTTTGAATAATACACTGTTTTCTATGTTATCCTCTTTCCACAAATGCTAACAGATTTATTTTGACATAGGCTTACATAAAGATACATAGCCCCACCTGGCATCTAAATTGGTTAAAAAGCAGCCCTCTTGATTTAGGCACTAGATTGAAAATCACATACCGAGATATTTATCGTTCCCTTGTTGCATTTGATAAAAAGAGGTGCAAAATAAATAGAATAAAGTAAATATGGTATTAAACATGTTAAATGAAAGTTGAGGTCATAGCTGCTATATGTGATGTCTAATGCAGTGTGATACACTGCAGAAGTTGCTGCCCTCCTCGTGATCTATTTTTCGATAGTCCCGTGCACGCAAAACTATGACCGGTTTCCTAGTTTCGTGCAATTGCATCGTTATCGGTTATTACGCACTTCATAGCCGTTCGTGTTTGATAGCTGTGTATGATGTTAAGGAAATGAAATTATGACATATGTATTATACTGTGTACACCTGATTTGTCATGAATATAAAATACCATAAACGGAAGAATTTAGGTTGCCGTGGGTGGAATTGTCGACAATTTACATGTCTTTAAAGCCCAATGTCTTCAGTAGGCATGGTAGGTGCAAATTTTCACGTTGGTTTTTTTTTCTAAGTTGCTTGAGAAATTGGAGAAGAATTGATGGATCCATGGATGAGAAAGCAAAACTAGTGAGGAAACTTTCCCCCTTCTTTTTCTTGCCATTAGAGGTTGCAGGGCCGCTTGCCAATCCGTTGAGAACAGGGTAAACACTTCAAAGAAGACTGCATTTCAGGAAACCCCTACTTACGTCCGATTCTTGACCCGGGTACCTTCGGGCAATGCAACATGGCGATTGCGTATCAAAAATCTACACGATAGTTCTGTCTTTTAAATCGCCCGCCCGACGCTGGTTTCATTAGACGATCGGGATCCTATGTAAAGAGCGAAGTGAAGACTCGCGTCCGCTGAATCTCAGATGCAAGCACTGATGATAAGCCAACACCCCGATGCTCTATTTATTGCACCCCTATTTAGATTATCAGATTCTCTCTCTCTCTCTCCCTCAAGTCTTCTCTTAGCCTTCCTTCTGTCTCTCATTCACTCTTTCCCCCTTTCCAAGTAGCTCACTCCTCTCCTCTTTCTTTCCTTTTTCCTCTCTTACCCTCTTACAGTTTGGCAGCAATGACGATTCTCAACCCGAGGGTGAATGGACGATCATAATTCATGAGCGGTGTCTTCATCACGGCTAGTGTGACTGTATCTGTGTCGCCGAATAATTTTCTTCTGTCTCTAGTTACTGTCAAAATACCGGCCTTTCAGTTCTCACTCAGTGGAAAGATGACAAAGAAGAGCAAAACCGCGAACAAACAGACCGACGAATGAGTGGTGTGAAATTCAAACTTTTGAATGTGCTCGCATGAATAATCATGCTTAATGTAGATGTGGTTACGTATTGTTTTCATACTAACTATTCCTTTATTCAGAATTGCTTACACTGTCTTCTTCAATGTATAAATAATTTAGATTGTGACTACTGAAATGGGGATTAAAATAATGATGAATCATTATTAACACTATCACCGTCATTACTATCACCATCATTATTAACATCATTATAGACATCTATATAAATGTATTTACAGAGATACTATTTTCATCACCTTTACCCTTAGTTGTAATAGTGGCATTACAATGGTACTGCTGAGAGTAATAATTGTCATGTTTATAACGATAGAAACTATGACATTTATCTTAAGATATTCTGGAAATGTGTAACTTTGAGAAAGCCGTTGAGATGATTGCTTATCTGTTGGTTTCCGTTTCCTCTGTTCGTCCAGTTTTTCTTTTGTAATTCAGCATTTTTTCCCTGCATTTCTCAGCATACATATTTTTTGTTTGTATTATTGATATATTGCTTAATACTAACATAGTCTTATGCATTTCAATCAAGATCAACATCTATGTTTGGGGTAAAGTGACAGAAATGACATCCACCATATTTTTTTTTTCTGAAGTGATTCATGCAATGGTCACGTGGATGTTTGTTTTCTCCTTACTACACAAGTGAATGAACTTGGTCTGTGGATTGAATTAAGGAATGAACGAATTCAAGGGAAAGAGAATAGAAGAGCTTATTAAGATGGGGAAAGGGAGGAGGAGGAGGAGGGAGGGAGGGAGGAGGAGACAGCAACTCCTGTGGTTGCCTTCCCAAGTGAGGTGGGCTGGTATACATACATGCTCATACATTTTCTGAATAATAAAGTATTCATAACCACTTCTGGAATGTGCTTGATTTTTTGTTTTTGAATGAAATGTTAGACATAACTAAATTCATTCATTCATTCATTTATTCATTCATTGTTCCATTTCCAACAGAAACATATAAATATTTTACAAAAATTTAATACATCAAATTACATCACAATACACGATATACTGCTAGAAAATATATTGAAATTAATATTTTGACAATCGCTTATTACCTAACCTGTCATGCGCTCTTAGAAAGCATTTGAAATGACATTTCACCTTAATTCTCTTACCAATTTCTATAAGTAAAGTGATTGCAGTGTATGCAGTGCTAGCAATTGTATTTACATGGATAAGCAATATGTCAAGGAACAATTTCTGTTTCGAAAATACTCGATGGCTCCAAGAAATAATTTCCTTGTAAGCTGTGTACTCCTGTTGTTAGCTAGAGTGGTTAATTGAGAGTAATAATTCAGTGACATACAATTTGAATGAATACTTTCAGCAAGCTCGACTCAAGGGTCATAAGACTGCAATTCTGAATTACAGACAATTTCCAGTCTTTAAAGTGAGGTCACACATCAAATTACTGGCCTTCTTCTTCTTACCATTTCCCTTGTATTCACTGAGTGCACTTCCTTTTGTTTCATAATCTGTGATCATTTTCATAATCAATTTGTGATCTCTGTTTCTCACAGTTTGTTTACTTCCTTTCTTGATTTTTGGAATCGTTTCCCACATTCAAGGCACTTTCCGCTGAGATTTAAAAACGAATAAATCTAATGCTAACACTTTGTATGTCAATTATTTTAATAGTATTCACTGCAAAATGATTTCAAGATGTGAAATCTGACATACTTTGATTTAAACCTGAACAAAAATCTATGGCCAATGGGCATCTAATATTTAGATTGGGTTGGTACACTAAAATAAGGAGCGACCTACTCTCTCTATTTTTAATTTTCGACAGGAGATCCTCCCCGGTCAGTTTTCATAACCTGAACTGATGTCAGTGTTTTGGTATTGACACCATTACAAACCCAGTGCCTTCGCCTCTGAAGAGTAGTCATGTTTTATGTATGATTTGACCATCGTAAACACTTAATACCATCGATTCAGACACGTAGGTCGAGTGAATCTTCGAGCACGAGATGTAGAATGAAATCAGTTAGCTGTATAATATCTAGAAAAGTGAAAATCGAGTCAGATTTGACTCTCAAAATCTACGGTCATACCGAATTACCATTGCGCCCTCTTCTGACTTTGGAAGGACTGTCTACTCGTCTACTCGAGCAGTACAATCAAGATAAATAGATGAAAGGTTAAAAATGATACCATCGCCCTTAAATCCCTGGAAAACGCCATTTATTACATGGTCGACTCTGCCTGCAAATCACGCGAGTATTCTAAAAATCAATTTCAGCGTCCTCCATCACGGCGTGAAAAAGAATAATTACCTCTGGGCGCTTCATAGTCCTCTGCCTTTTCACTCCTCTTCTCTCCTTTGCTCCGTCTCGTCTATTTGAGGCCACCGTATTTTCCTTTTGCCTCAGCGTGCTGATATCAAAAGTAAGGGGCTGGAATTAATTACTCCTCACGTACAATCTCTGTGAACTGAATAAATAAGTCTGTGGTACCGTAGGGAAGCACTGTCTCACCCGTGAATGGGGTGCAGCCTTCTCTCCCTCCCTGGGTCATGTTGTTGTCGACACTTCATTCAATAAAGAGATAGATAACAGTGATGTTATTATTCACAGGCAGCAGGATAGTGATGGTAGGATCGTGACAGGGCGTAGCATTTGTCCTCAGGAAGAAACACACCTCACAAGGCAAAGAGAATTCCGCAGAACGAGAGGTGTTCAGCAAGAGTTAAAACCGGCGACAGAATCAATTTGCAAATGAGACGAAGAAGGTGCAACTTTTTAAGAGTATAGAAGATGGGCGTGAATGAGGTCGCGGTTAACGTGGTCCCTGTCTTTTTTTCCTTTGGCTTGAAGACGCTGTGCACCATTTATGGAAAGTGTACTGTGACCGAAATAGAAAGAAAGGGGAAAAAAGAGAAAATAAACATGAAGGTAAACGTGTAGGGTGAAAGAAGGAACGGAGAGATGAAGAGCCATGCACCTTAATCTGCAAAATTTACTAAATCCGATTTCTGTGGGTTATCAGGTGGCATCCCAATGAAAACATAGAATTTAGTTAATTGTACTCTCATACTATAAGAACATTAGGGGTTAGAGATGGAAACCGAATTTCGCACTTTTAAAGTTGATATGCATAATTAGCACATGAAAAATACCTCAAGCTTGAATGTTGTTATTGTTTTCTTAAACACTGCCTTTTGTCAGCTAGGTTTGGTGTTCCGATAACCAAATGTGAACTCGCAGTAAAGTGGGAGGCGATTTGAAAGTCGTCGTGATGAAAGCGAAATTGACATCTGCAACTATATAATGACTTTCAAGAATAAAAATAGTGCACCGCAGTTAAATGTGATTTGACACAGTTATCAGCTAAAAAAAATAAGAGTGACGTCCTGAGGCAAAAATAATTTGTAATATTATCTACCTAAACTTCTGTTTTAGGATATTAATATCATTCCTCTTTCATTATGTAACTTGCTTTGCTTATAAAATGATATTACTAGCTTTTGATTGCAAACCTAATCGTTAAAAGGTGCGTCTCGAGGCTGAAACACTTTCTGCTTTCCAATCCAGTGCCATTGTTTGTACAACTGCTATCTATTCGATTAACGTGATGTGTCCCAGAGCAGAGTAGCGCGGTGAGTGTAGCCATAAAAAGAGCAGAAGAATTAGAGGGAGACCTAAACAGGATGTGGATGAAAGATGATGATACATAAATTCGATTTGATTTGATTTGATTTGATTTGATTTGATTCCACGTAGATATTCCAATATCAAAATATTGCATTACATGTGCACAAATACAGATTATTAATCTGTGGTCCTACTGACAATCAAACAAGCAAGAAATCTTTATCCATGGTAACGCAGGCCTAAAAGCATCGAGAAAATGCAAATGTTTGAGATATAAAAAGGCGGTAAAAATCATACAGTATGTCCCCAAAAAAATTACAACGGGGCCCTCCGCAATATCTTTCTGTCTTTAAAAATAGTGAATCAATCTAAACACAAATTCAGGGTATGAAACTATAACTCATTGCCCACATCTTACAGAAAACCCCACTCGATTTGCTTCAGTGGTCAAAGAGAAATACGGAAGTTTGTAGAGGATGTCGAGAATCTCTTCTGTCCAAGTTCTGTCTGTTATTCACACACAAGATCATCGAAATGCTATACTCGGAAGAATCCGATTCATGACATGCTTTACAACAATCCACATTTCTCTGTGACCGCTTAACGAAATCAAATGGGGATTTCTGCACAATAGAGCTAGAATGTTATATTTTAAGACCCTGAAGTAGCATTAAAAAAATTTAATCATATTGGGCATTATCAATGCGAAAATCTGATTGTAATTTTTGGGGGGACATACTGCAGTAAGTCGCCCCAAAAATTACAACCAAATTTTCGCATTGATAACACCTAATATGATCAACCTGTCTAAGTGCTACTTCAGGGTCTTAGAATATAACATCTTAGCTCTATTTTGCAGAAAACCCCATTCAATTTGGTTTTGCGGTCACAGAGAAATGTGGATTGTTGTAAAGCATGTCATGAGTCTGATTCTTCCAATTTTAGCAATTCAATGCTCTTGTGTGTGAATAATAGACAGAATTTGGACAGAAGAGATTCCCGACATCCTCTACAAAAATTCCGTATTTCTCTTTGACTACTGAAGCAAATCGAATGGAGTTTTCTGTAAGATGTGGGCAATGAGTTATAGTTTCATACCCTGAATTTGTATTTAGATTGATTCACTATTTTTAAAGATATCATTGCGGAGGGCCCCGTTGTAATTTTTTTGGGGGGGACATACTGTAGTATAGCAGTAGTAGTTTAAATTCATGATACCTTTGAGGAATAGATGGTTTATTTCTCTGACCAGATTCCTAACCTTGATGACTATTGACTCACCCATCCTTATAAGATCACAAACTGGAAAATTAAGACATGAAACAAAAGGAGAATACTTCACAATATTTGTGTTTGTGTGTGTGTATGTTTAATCGAACACTGTTCCTGTCAATGAATATAAAAGCCAGAGGTAAAAACAGAACCAGGTGACCGGGACTTATGTCCCCTGACTGCACACAATAGTATGTGTGTGTGATGCGACACACATTCTAAAATTCCATTTCTTCTTATTCCATTCCACGATGAATTACAGATATGAACCATGGTTCCGCTTGAAAACTTACGTGGTATACAACAACAACAAAAGATGTTTTCTCCCGTGTGCAATGCACAAATGGATATCTACATGGAATGAAATCAACGGAAAGACTAAAGATAATGCCTAGAGTTTTAGTCGAACACAATCACATAGTTAAAAATTAGACTTGGTCTGTCACACTTACATAAATAAAGACAGAGACAGACTGAGCTAGGTAGGATAGATAGATAGATAGATAGATAGATAGATAGATAGATAGATGGACATGTATATATAATTGATAGATAGATAAATAGATAGATAGATAGATAGATAGATAGATAGATAGATAGATAGATAGATAGATAGATAGATAGATAGATAGATAGATGATAGATAGATAGAATATAAAGATTGAGAGAGAGAGAGAGACAGACAGACAAAATGAGAGAGAAGGAGTAAAATATGGCAATGTACGTGTTTCGTGTGCGATAGAAATAAAAGTATTAGTGCTCCTTTCATGCTACATCGAATTTGATCCACAAAGAGAGGTAAATATCCTTCATTCGGTGTTTTGATGTACCACTCAAAGTTTGAATGATAAGATTACCGTTTATTGCCTCATTCTTTTACAATGAGATGGAGAAAGAGGATTCCTTTAAAGTTTAACTCATTAATTAAGATTTAGATTCTTGTCAATCATAATTAGTTATGCTTTTGAGTGTACAAATTCATCATAATAAAAAGTGTGATTATTGTGTGAATATTATATCTATCAATCGATATATGTATATGACTTCATGTACATCGGTTTTCTATTTTCATTATCTAATGTCATTTTGCCTTCGTTCTTTTATGTTCTCGAGTGTATAATTATTAAAAAACCATGAACATTCTTTCACTCATTGCATGCAAATTTTTACAACTAAGATTTTTTTTCTCATTTTATTTGGTATCGTGTGTAGGTTCATTGTATTTTCGTTTGCTTTTTTATTTCTAAGTTCTTATATCATTTTTTCTGTTTTTACACAGACAAATATTATACACAGACCTCAGCTGACACTAGTCAGTAAATAAATGAAGCAATGAGGAAAGTAGAAACACTCCCACACCAGTGTAGATGATAGTTTGATTGTATCTTCTTTAAGATGTCTTTAGGAGTTAAAGGAACATGATGCTGGAGCGTATCAAACAACAAACGATCTCAGAAAATGAAAGGAAGAATATGAAGTGAGATTTGTTTCAGAGAAGTCACAATTTACTAGGTTGTAAGCTTATCTTGTAGCGATGAATTTCCCCTGTGATTTACAATACAATACAATACAATACAATTTATATTTAATACCTTCTTCCCATGAGGCTCAGAGCGCTTATGAAATTACATGAATGGAAACGTTTATAGACAGAATGCAGAATAGTAACTAAAGTTTTTGGACGCCACACAATGGGCCCACACAGGAAATATACATAATTATGTACATATTTAGATTATGTGTATTGTTTAAATGTTTCATGTGTGATGGCACATCAACTTGATGATTATATAACACATTAATAATTAGTACTGGACCCAACATTCTCTACTGTCTTCAAGTTTGACTCTGATTGGAGTGGGCTATTTTGGCGTCATGAGTCCGCCTCCTGGTCAAGAATTGGTCGTTCATCCACGAGATTAAAGAGACAAGCTGACTAATGGACCGTAAAAACAAAGAATGCCTCACCGAAATTCGATTAGTAAGCAACTGCCAGCAAAGCAGTAATCTCAGGAGAAGTCAATCGTTGGGATTTTTTTTTTATTTTTTTTTTATTTTTAGAGGGGGTGAATACTTGCAAGCATTTTTATGTGTGTGTTTACTTCAATGCATCCTTTAAAACGCAGTAATACGAGTTCTCTTTATTATTGAATCATCCTTTGCTATCTACTACTATCTACTCTTACTACGCTTTTCTTTTCTAACATGTCTAACATTGCAGAAAATATTTCTTAAAAGCCTTCGCGTGGCAAGTGGACAGAAATTAACTCTTCGAGTACACTAATTATGGTGACGCTGAGGGTAAAATATCATGAGCTTAACTCTGTGAATCCAAATCTTCCATTCTTTTCATATAGTGCTTTTAACTGGATTTTTTTGGACTGCTTTTATCATTAGAGTTGGTGGGGAGCATTAGTGCCCTCTATATGTGACATAAGACATTACAAGAAACCTTCTAGGCTCACACAAGAGTTGTAAGATTATCTATTGATCTATAGTCGGATGCCCGGAGCAATGCTGGTCTTTATAACTCAAAGGATATCTCTACCACATGATTGTGCTTTACGAGAAAGACATGGATGTATTGTAATCCGTCAGTAAGTAACTCTGATGGAAATCAAATGACTTCGATATGCTTAATGCGTGACACTGCACGTACGAACTGACCTACGAGTTCGTCTGTATTGGACCCATGGCGCACGTTTCGCACAGGACATGTTCGTGACGCACACTACGGGTGGGCTGCTTTCTATAGGTTGGATATAAAAGGGGTATGGGTATTGAACAACACACGACTCGGTGTCCCCTAGTCCTACGAGTGACTTTCTAATGTGTGTTGCAAGGTCTTTCCCGGCCCTCGCAATGGCTAGTCACAAGGATTGTATCGTGAAATTAGGGCACGTAAAGTGGTCTCTGCTTTTCTATCGTTATCTACTGAGCACGTTTTATATGAGGGATTTCAACAGCAACTGTAACACTATACACACGTACCGACGTAATATAGCATTGTCTAATGACAAACGTTTTTGTTTAAGACTAAAATGAAGTGAGGTAAATTTAGTGTATACATTGTTTTCACTGCTGTGCTATTAGTAAACCATAATGTAGCAGCAACAGTGGGAAGTAACATCAAAAGTAGTTACAGATAATGATAAACACAGGCAACATTATGTCGCTAGATATAAACAGTGGAAATACAAATTAACGATAGCCAACATAGCCAAAATTAGCTGTGCTAAGTGTTTCTTGCCCGGAACAATCTTATCGCCGAGCTCTGAGAGAATGTGTTATACAATCGTATCTCCCCATAAAGAATCATGGTATGATGTGTGACTGTAGTAGAGTATTTTAACGATAAAGAATTATAACAATTGAAGAAAACACTCAGGAAACGAGCTGACATGAGGAGATACAAAGAACATTGACTTGGACAATGACAGCTAGAAAACAAGAAGAAAGACTTGAGGAAAAGGTCAACGTGTGCTTCAAATGTTTTGCCGAGTTTCCTTGCATCGGGTAATGTCAGCCACAGCGGGCTATAATTAGCATTAATGTATTATGCAAATTACATCTTACATTATTCCCTTAAACCGATCCATCTTTCTACTAACTCCTCACATCTCTCTCTTTCTCTTTCTCTTTCTCTTTATTTCTTCTCTTCTCTCCTTCTCTTATTGTCTCCCTCTAATTTGCTCCTAGCAAACTCTCCATGCACTCCGTTCGCCCTCTCCCTTCCCCCAAGTCGCTTGCAAATTTAGCCAAGGGAGTGTGCCGTGGTCAAACTAAAGCTAGGCAGCACGCGTAGCGCACGAGTCACCCGTTCACACGCGCCGGCTCTTGCTACGGTCGATATATTTGGCCATCTTTTTATTTTGCCATCTCTCTCTCCTTCTTTCTCTCTCTCTCTCCGTTTCTGTGTTTTCTCTTCTGCATTTTTCAGGGCGTGGCTAGGCCGCGCATGCGCCTTGACGTCAAACCCTTTTTATGCCCGTTTCTCAAGGTCCATGGCGTTGTTGAACAATAAGGTATAGAAAGAGGGCGTGGCTACCCCTTCTTTCATATTCCCTTTCTCTTTTCTTCAGCACACAACGAAAAAGTCCCTTCTTCCCTACCCTTTATCTTGCCTTCCCGTATATAAATGATAATGCAATAAAATCGGCAGTCATTTTGTAGAGAGCTTTTTCGGGGGGATGATTCGCGTCTTTGGATTGGCCATGGGACCGCTCCCCCATGTTAGATTTCTGGACTTGGAAGCTGCAGGTGTCGCCTGTTCTCTCCTGTTGCCAAACCGATGTCGATGTCGAGAGAGATTGAGACGACAAGGACAGACCCAACAGATCGACGAAGGCAGCTACCGACGTCCATCATTGAGCACGAAAACTGCGTTTTACCCAAGCTGTCATCGGGAAATGACAAGCACTTCTCATTTTACTAACTGTCGAATCTTGAGCGGGTGCTTTGGCTGTGTTTTTCTCGATTTCGTTGTCGAGATGAAACCGCTGAGTCGTTGACGTTCTCGCTGGCACTGTCCTACGCTGAGAAGCTCTTTGGGGACCAAGATGATGGAGCAATAAAAGGTGAGCAGAAATTTTAATGTTGCCTTATTTGTAGGATATGTCATCTTGATGATTGTTAATGTCTAATTTTTTTTTGGTCAATTTTGAAGTGAAGCATGACTTTGTCAATCACCTGGCCCGACAACCACATCTTTCTCATCTCAAAGCCATGATGTCTTCGTTTTAATTTAATCAGCTGACCAATAGATATGATTCCGATAAGATGTATCGTACAACGACATTATTCGAATGATATTACACGAAGGGGAAAAGAACAGCTGTTGGAATCTTCCCTGTTGTGAGACGAAAGATGGCCGTTTTCATCACTCACGTCAGTTCAGCATTGTGGTCTCTTTAGCTTACGCACAAACGAATCTTTCTGATCACCGGTGACGTTATTCGCGGGTCATTTGCAACATTTCTATCGAGCATTTTGTCCGCCAATTCTTTCCATTCTTCGTGTCACCATCTGCAAGAATTCACCTATCGTACCCTTCCTATGTGCTATTCTTTGCTGCACTTGCTCTTGTTTTTCTGACAAATGCATGATATCAGTACAGCAAGACAACATTATATTAATAATGAAAATAATCAACTCTTTATTCCATTAAGATATCTCTGACAGTTCATGTATTGTACTATAAGACGAAATTCTCTTCCAGAAGATGTTCTTGGTGGTTTACATATTCATTCCTTTTGTCAAAGTTACAGACAAATTAGAACAACGACAAAAAATAAATATATTGTAATTGTCAATATAATTATATCGGTAACTTGCTAAACTTTTCTCTTGATCCCAAAATAATGAGCGTAGATGTGATTAGGGCCAATGAGCAAACCGACCCATATTCGTAGAGGAGACTGACCGAGTCATATTATTTTTTTGTAATCATCATTCTGTTTGACTCGTTTCTAAACAAATGCTCTTCATATCTATCGTCAAAAATTGCTTGAATTTAGGATGATCTCGTATGATTCTCTCCTCCTGTTTCGGTTTTTTTTTTCATTTTACAACGAACGTTATCATCTTCAGGATACTCAATATTTGGTATGGTCATCCTAAACATCGTTTGATACAATTATGAACAGTACTTCATCTCTCTGCGGGGTCATTCGTTGTCTGAACCGAAATCGTTGAGTCTTGTTTCCATTCAGCCATCAGTTCCCCCAAAGATTGTCTCTTGGTGTTCTCTTCTCCCTTTCAATCAATGGTCTCAGAATATTAATGATCATTATCGGAATTTCATCGCCTAGAGACCGTATTAAAAACGGAAATGATGGCGTATAACACCAACTGTGCAGTCCATAATGATGGCACGTTTCTTTCCTTTGTTTTTGGACATCGAACTGAAACGTAGTCCTTACATGTCAAATATATCTACTGATGAAGGCGCAAAAAGAGTTTATTATCTTGTATGTGACTGCTTTCTTGACATTTTTTGTTCTGCCCTTACGGATGGTAATGTAGTTTTTCACTTGAGGTTTTCCTTGCTCGAGCTGAAAAGCATAGATGCATAGACTACCTCTTAACACGATAAAGATGGGAGTCATAGGTACAAAAGATGACATGTGTTTCCTTTTGTTGTCGCTGCTGACTACCTCAGTTGAAATCAAATATACGACACCCGATACTCACTTTCCTGTCCAACCATGTACTGATATCATTATGCATTGTCGGGCTAGATACACTAACCACGAACCACAATGTGCGGTGTTATGATTGTGTGTTCCAATCCATATTCACTGAAATGTGGGGATGGGAAAGGAGGAGGGCGTATGTAAATACGAGCAGGCCCGTGTCGCTGCTTTTAATGCATTTTAGATTAAGCTCAGTAATTGGGGATGACATTTGGCGAAAAGCGCCTCATAAATATGTAATCGTGATGATATTGTGCGCGTATGGGCCACTAGACGGTGAGAAAATTGCGTGGATGTCTGAATATTATTATCATGACAGTGCGTAACGCGTGTTCATGTGTGTCTGTAATGCAGTACTGTGCGTCAGCTAATGCAAGAACCTCGGCTGCGGCGCTGCCGAAGTTAGGACTAATAATAACAACGAATAATAGCAATGACTGCTGGAAACTGTAGGGGCTCGTCGCAGCACTTATTGGTCGAAGCAATTAGTGGCGAATCCCTCATATCATGACTCGGTTGAAGAATACATGATTAAACTATCGATGGAACACGATGTTTTAGGGGCTGATTGTGCAGCCACATGCAATCAAGACTGGTTTCGTTGCAGCAAACTGGATATGTCACAGTGGTTTTGGTCTAGCTTTATGCTTCGGTGATGAAGGGGGAAACCGCTCAAAGGTCAAAGTCGAAAGTCAAAAAATGACCTCTCTGTGACAGAACCTACATCCAAATATAAAGTTTTATCACACCACAATAATAGTCACCACACAGTGACTCGTGAGGTGATCATCAGATACACTTTGTGAGGTTGACTTATTGTCAATATGACTGCTTCCGATTCTCACAAAAGTTCGACATTTTCAAACTCTTCCCGACACCTTCCCTCTTGCTCTGGTGCTAAGAAAGAGAGAAAGAAAACAACGGGGGCTTGGTAGCTTGACACGCACCACGCCACGCCGGGAACACTCTCTTGCTGCTATATAGAGAGAGCATCTGGCGCTTGATTTCGTCCTACCGCTTTTCTCTCGTACACTTTAATTCATAATCAACCTCTGGCCATTATGAGACCGGTGCTTTTCCTTTTCTTCAATTTACGCGGCGACATATGCTCGTACTTCCACTCACAGCCTTGCGTACAAGGGAGGAAAAAATGAGGAAGAGAGAGAGAGGGGGGGGGGGAGAGAGAGAGAGTCGACGCAATATAATGTGCATCAGTAATAAGTATCAGTTCAAGGGAATTGCGGAGAAGGGGTAAGGGAATTACTGGGGGTAGAATAATGAATGCGGTATTGTCCGGCCCATGTAAACCCTCAGCACCTGCCAGTGCGAGCTAACAAAGACTATCCGTGACTCCAAAACAGCTCTTATTCTAACCCACACGGGTGGAACATCCGAGTTGTCATGGCAACGAAATAGAGGAGGTTCCCCTCTAAATTACGGTTCCGTTTATTACATTTCTCCCCCCCCCCCCTTCTCGCTCTTCTCTCATCCAAACTGTCTTATTCACTTCCTATCTCAATGGTACTATGTTCACTTCAAAAACAACATGTAAGAGAATGAGGGAGGATGGAAAGAGAAGATAAGAAATAAGGACAAAACTTTAGAAAGAGAGAAAAGAGAGGAAGGTAGAGACTGAGAAACTGAGATATAGGGAAAAGAAGTCAGTGTGGATCAGAAGCAGAAAGCTCTGCGGCGTATGAAGTCATCAGTCGAGATGGCTTCTTCTCTTAAGTACACCGAAGCGAGAGAGAGAGAAAAAAGGGGCAATGAATGCAAATTTCTTGATATCACCTGCTCGGCACATCCACCGGATCCACCTAGAAACGATGAAGGACGCAGTCATCGGCAGATGACAGGTTCACTTCGGTTACTCTGCCGAGAGTCTGATGTAAAATTGATAAGCCGCATGTGTTAAAACACAAAGCGTGTGAACGCTTGTTTTGTGCCAAAGTGTGGTTTTTCAACGCCGTATCTTTGAAATAGCCAACCGAAGGTTTGAATAATTATAAAGCTCTCTTCATCTTGAAAGCTTTAGTCATTACTCTTCTCTCTCCATTCATCATGCCAGCAATTCCATCTCTTTGAATAAATCCTTGATCCAGTCATGATGCACACTCAAGTTGATAAAACAAGGCGATTAATTATCTGTTTGTCGTCAATTTGTGAGCTGCCCTAGACATTATTGTGATAATACCAACTTCAGAAGCCTCCTTCTAAATGAAATTAACCTAACCTCACATAGTTAATGGCGATCTTTGATATCTTAATCACATCATTAGTGGGAGTTACAACTGAGATTAAAATGTTCAACTCACCTGTAATATTGAGAGTATTACATTCAGCAGACAATTTCATCCAAGCGGTCACTTTATTGCGTTATTTCTTGAGTCTGGGAAAAACTTGGTCTCTGTTCAAATTGATAGATGTTTTTATATCAAAGAGTATCTATCTACTATAGAGCCGTGTTTCTCAACCGGTGGGCCGCGATGTCGGCTAGAATAGAATAAAATGAAAGTGATTCATAATATTCATCTAACTCTGGACCTCGAAAGCGTGTGCATTAGCCAAAGTGAGCCTCAGGCTGCAAAAGGTTGAGAAGCACTATTACAGAAAATCCTGATGGTACACAGAATCACCCCTCCCCCTCCAGTCCTCCTCTCCATATACGTCACCCAACTCTCTGTTACACACTCTTGAATAAGTTGTTACTATAGGCAAACTGTTTGTATATGGCAACAAGCAGTAATTTGAGGTGGCAGTCCTGAGATTTTGAAATGAATCTTTAGTTTGCTCAACGAGCTGACAGCCTGTGCAACTCACAACAAATTGAAATAATAACATTAAGACTTGAAAGACACTGTCAATGAATTCAATAATGAGTGAATATCTTAATTATTGTTCATCAATCTTACATTCTAGTGAGATTTGTGTGTCTGTATGTGTGTCTGCGTGTATGTGAATGAGTGTGTTCAAATGCTTTCATGAATTCTTTGGAAGGGAGACAAGTTGTGTGCATATATGAAATTCACGTCAATTAGCACGAGTAATATAGACAAAGGGACAAAGCCTTTGAAATTCATCGGAGAGAGAGAGAGAAAAAAAAAGTAAGTTCTTTTGTCCCCAGGCGATGCTGTCCTCCGTTTACCGGTGCCGTCATTTTGATGACATAAAAAGCATACAGGGGGGGGGGGGGGACAGAGAGGGAGAGAGAGGGAGAAAGAGGGGGAGTGAAGGAGAGAGAGGGAGGGAGAGTAGATAGTGGATATAGTCCACTATTGTTCTTTTGTCATGTCAATTAAAGACCAAACAGCAAATTGCATTGACCCCTTTCTCATTACTTTTGGTCTACACCTCAGTACAGTTGTCCCCTTTCTGTAGCCAATTAGACATTGCAGAAATCTTGAAGTAACGTATTTTCTGCTCTTGGAAAACAAATAAAAAAGCATAAAACATAAACCCCAATACTATTGACATCTTCGGAGTTTTGAGACGACTTACAGCTGATTTATATAAAGCTTGAACAATACACAGCCTCCCCCCCCCAAAAAAAAAGTTATAATAATGAAGTGCACTAAAGATCTTTGCTGAAATGACTTCGTCCTGACTTGTAAGCCCCATCACAGTAGACTACCCTTTCTTCTTCCTGCCGAATTCATTAATGGACTCAGATAGTTTGGCCTTTGTTTTTTTATTCAAGTCGAACACTGAGATAGACATCATTTAATTCACAAAATTTATATTACAGAAATGTGGGACGGATTTTGATGTTTCCCCTTGGCCATCCCAACTTAATCTGATGCCACAAAACTACAATACATCAATATAATACTGTGTGGTTAGAGATCCAGATATAGTTCAGTACAAAGGTCAATTTAAAGCCACAACTGGCCAAGATGGCAAGCAATCACAAAGAGAGAGGGGTGAGAGAGCGGGGAGAGTGAGGGAGAAGAAAACAAAGGGAACCGAAGAAATGGGATAGATTAGGATAAAGGGGAAATATGTGGGATCTCCTTTGTCCAAAAGTCGACCGACCAGTCTTTGTGAGGCCATACTTGGCCCTACTGGCTGTTTATCTTGGAGGTGCAAGATTGTGAACATTGCTGTTGGGGATGATACGTCCGCGTTAAAACCTCTCCCCCTACACGGAGTAAGGTTCGGACGAAAATCTAGGGCGGCGATTCTTTGTCATTATTATCATTATTACAATTATTATTATTTGTGGCGGCGTGTCGCGTGCCAAGGGGCACGTGCCTTGTGCACTGACGTGCGACGTGCGACCTGTGCAGTGGCGCAGTCCGTCCGGAATACGCGTACGCCATGGGAAGGGAGGGGAGGGGAGGGCTTAAAGCAAGACAGACCGACAGGGGTCAGCGCAATTCTCTTTCCCAAGCGGGTCTTTGTCCGACGAGGCACACACATATCAAACTATGTATAGAGAGATCAGCTCAACGCCATATGGCTCTCCCTCTTAACTCTTTCTTTTCCCTCTTCCCTGTTTTCTAGTGATCAGTTCCTTCCCTGTTCTCTTTTCTTTATCTCGCTCCTTTCCCGCATCCCGCATAGCAGCATTACGGGAAGGAAGCAGGGGGACGTCCAAAATTGTGCTCCGAATTAGTCAACGCATGCTTTGCTAATGACATGGCCACTCGGACAAGACCGAGATTCGGGAGGTAGGGGGTGAATGGTTGTGGGGTGGTTGGAGGAGGGCATGGGGAGGGAGTTTAGGACAAAGAATCTTAGGAAGACGATAGGGGGAGGGGAGTGGAACTCAGTTCTTCGAGCGGACGACCATAGAAATCAATTTTCTTGGATGGCGGGCCTCAATTAATCTTGCAAGTAGCACGGGTAAGGTTACACGAGCTTAGACCTCTACGTCAAGACAAAGAAGAAGGCGGAGTGAGGAGCCAGAATCGCAAGAAATGCAGTTCTCAGCCAAGAAAGAGGTAGAGTAGTGTTATAGCAGATGAAAGGTTTTACCTCTTCCTCGTCGACACAAATTGATCGAAAAATGTGATATGTGCATCTCACAGTGGAGCTTAGTCTCTCTGGAAAGTGGGAACCAAATTGAGAAATGGTTCTTATCACGATAATGAGAACTCCTCGTGGAGATACTTTAGAACATAAGCCGAAACATTTCATACAATAGATAAGGCACACTGAAAGGCAATTTCCATTCATGCTCGCGCAGAGTCACTAAAAGCGAGGGAGAGAGGAGGAGGGGGTAGATAGATAATAATGCGGAGGAAAGAAAGAGACAGATCAAACTAGAAAAGGAGATTACGACTAACCACAATCACAAATTGACGCACGGATCAAACATGACGTCATAAAGGCTTACCAGGGATCACCCTAACCGAACACTTTCGCCCAATTAATCAAGAATTAAATCTCAAGATTTATGTGATAATCACTCGTGGAATTATAACTCCACGAGTACGATTTTCCTTGTCTGAATTGTTTTCAGTACCTGTTAATTCTTTACCCAAACTTCTTTCTTTTATCCTTTGTGTATGTTCTCCTTTTGTTATGTTCTTTTCCCGTTCTTTCTTGGACAGAGTTCCTTACTGGCATAATCTTTAACCACTTGTATTTTAGCTGTTTTTCTCTTTATTATTTTCTTTTTTTTCAAATAATGTCTTTCTCTCCCCCTTTGTTCCTTTCTTCACTTATCTGTCGTTCATTCTTTTCTGTCTCTTCTTTGTTTCATCCACCATTTTGAAAACTTGCTACAGCGAGCTAAAAAAACAGTTGTGAAGATTAATATTATTCTTATGCTGATAATCTACATCCATTTTTTTTTCTGAATTAAGGGGGGGGGGTGGTGATGATGTTTCCAACCTTGTTCTCTGGCTGACCTAACTCTAGACAGCCCGTAAGAGGTTGTACCACAAAGACCAGTGAAGCATGAAGCCGTTACGGTCCATTCGGTCGACCACGCAGTCATAAAGAGACAGTCGTCGGGGCGTGTAGGGCTGAGGCCGAGAGTCACGCAACCGCCAGCTGTCGAGCTGCTTGAGTGAGTATAGCTGGTCAGGCACAGGTTGCTGAAGAGAATTAACAATCATGATCATAAAAATAAAACCGATAAATTCTGGAGGTAGTGTGGTTTACTAATCACGATCATCATGTAATTTGATCCTTAGCTCAAGGTCACTCAATGACTTCTTCGTGAAGTTATTGCCGATACCGTTTGCAAACTGTACCCCAAGTACTCGTACCTTTGTCATAATTCACGTTTAGATAAAGATCGTTTCCGTTTTGTAGTTCTTGAATTATTTCCTCTCCACAATAAAAATCAAACGAATCCTTAGCTGCTGTTGCGAATATGCTTTAGACCATCCACTCCGAATTATCCAAATAAAAGCAATTCAAAGGAAGCGAGCTAGAACCCAGGGCTTTCGTGCAGAATGTCCCACTGATTTAAATTATGAATCGTTTCCCTGTCATTTACGAAAAAAAAAAGTGGATCAGGTTGTTAATTAGCAGTGGTAGGAACTGTACCGCTGGTATGATTATCAGCCTATAGACAGAGGGGATTCGATTGATTCATTGGCCAATATTGGAGATAAAAATTCTCACAGTGCAGGAGAGAGTTCATGGGCGTGGGTGATGCGTGAGTGATGAGCGTGTGCGGGCGTACGGGTGTGTGATAGTGCGTGTCTAACTGAGTGTATATTTGTGTGTGCATGTGTGTGTGAGTGAGAGTGGTCAAAAAATAAACATCATCAACAATGAACGCGTCTTTATTCACAGGACTATAAATTACTCATTCACTCCAACATTACTCATGGATATTATTATTTCAAAGTAGGGTTCCGCACTCCGCATTGTATTATGTTACATTATGTTCACGTACACTGTACAACAAGTATGATTATCATAATAAGATACATGCTTCTTACACACCAAATCCGAAATTGCTAGACATATTTTTTCATAAAACACAAAAACGAAACAAACAACCCAAAAAAGATATATATTACTTTTAGTATTTCGTTTGATTTACTTCATTTCTTCATTTATAATCATTATCAATATCGTTATCGTTATTATCAGTTAGTAAGTTATTGGTTTTTTGTTTTTTGTTTTATGTTTTTTTAATATCACATTATCACATTCCAGGCATCATGTTCTGCGCTATTTTATTCGTATACATCATCGTGTAGTGGCTTTGCCTTGCAATCACTCTTCCATTTTTTAAAAGGCAAATTGGCTGTTCATCCTCTTTTGGGAAAATGTAATACATCTCCACCAGTGTTCCACCAGTGTAGACTCTATTCTATGGGGGTTATTCATCATTCTACGCTTGCACAGAATTATGACATTCGGTTATGATCACTCGCATTGTGTGGCAAGGTGTGCATATTTTTTTTTTCACATTAAATGCTGCATGGATGTTTTAGTCTCCAAAGCCTTGCACTTTCCACACACTTAAACACAAGATGGTGCAAATTCCGAGTAGGAGCCGTGAGTTGTACATTTTCATCTAGCCTATACTATAGTGTCAAGTCCAAATCCCCTCAACCACCACGGCAAGGCAATGACAAAGTGGAAAGCGTGAATCGCTAATGCCTGTTCCTACTGCCTTTATCGAGAAACGCAATTGTGGCGATTTTAATCTGTGATCAACTTTAGTGAACTATTCAATGGGAAAGGGTCTAGTAATTTTGCAATTCCTGTAAAACCAAATTCCGCTTCATATCATTCCAAAACTATCCCATCATTAATTTTATGTCAATTGTTACATGAGCATAAACATAGATACAAGCTTAACTTCACATCCCATGATGAAGTGATAATGTAAACTGGCAGCTGATCGGCAGAGAGGTAGACTATTTAAGAAAAAGAAAGAGAGATCGAAAGTAAGGAAACAAGAAAGAAAGTGATATACAGAAAGAAAAAGAAAGAGATAAAGGGAAAAGAGAGAGACAGAGAGAAAGGAGAACATAAATTTGTTGGTTTGTCTGTTTGTACAATTTGTTTATTTGTTTGTTTGAGTGCTGGTGGTGATTTTTGCATTCTCTTTCTCTCTCTAACTCTCTCTCTCTCTCTCTCTCTCTTTGCAACTCCCTTTGATTGGTCATTTTTCATGTGTGTGTGTATTTTGGGGTGTTTTTGGAAAACAAGAATTATGATTTTTGCCCGATAACTTTGAATTAAGAATTTGATTCAAAAGGTTTATTGTAGGGTTTGGATTATCTATGAGGGACAGTGATGGAATGAAAGAAGGAGGCGTGTGGATACTCTATAAGTAATCAAGAGAGAACGAGAGACGGGGGCAGGAAGAAAGAAAACGAAAGGATGAGAGAGAAATAGAGCCAGAAATTATCATATCTTTTTTGTTTTTGTTTTTTTACTCTAATAATATGCAGCGTTGATGATAAGAAGATTCTGATATCAGATTATAGTGAAGGGCCAACCCGCATTAGGAATATAACCACGCTCGTCGAACTTGTTTAAGCAGGGATGCTCATGGGAATAAATTTCGGTCCATTAAGGTATTACTCTTTGCTTTGATGACAAACATCAGATGAATAGTCATGGATAGAGAGCTATCATTTAATAAGGGGTTTTGTGACCAAGGTCAGGGTCTATGGAAAGCGGGAAGTGTCATTTTAAGCGTCGAACAGCACTGACAGTAGATGCGCAGAAGGAGAAAAAGAGCAAGAGAGAGAGGGAGAGAGGAGGGAGGGACAGGAGGGGGGGTGGTGGGAGAGAAAACATACCAAGTGGTGCAGGTTCATAGTGGTGGTGGCGGTGGTATGTGTTGCGATGATGACATCTCCACTGTCTGCCTACGATGATTCATATGTTGATGAAAAGATGTTAATGTTCCGCGTAGACCAATGTAAACAAGGTATGCGTGAAATACACATTGATAATGATTGGAGAGCTTTCCCTCCTCTGTAGGGGACGAAGGGGGGGGGGGGGGGTAGCGGATAATTGAAGACGCCCTCCCGCGTCACTTCGAAGATCCGGCCGGTCCAATTAGGCAAATTGCTTGCCAAATTGTGCTCGGACGCAGTAAACACGCCCCACGTTTATGTTCTTTCTATTTTTCTCTCACAAGAAGAAACAGGAGAGATGCCACATCATGACTTGAGGTAACGAAATTCGATCCAAACCGAAAAGGTTTGGGAAATACAATCAGAAAGAGTCGACGAGAAGTCAGGTCGGAGATAACAAGGCATTTGATATGTTATTTACTTGCCACCCTCATGCCAGATTTGTGACAAGGTCTCTTGGGACAAGTGGTATTCATATGAAGTTCAGTGTTAGATAAGAACATGGTAGGTCACAGTGATTACTCCCAATATCCCATGTTAACATATTTCTCCTTCCCTCTCCTCGCTAAATTCGTCTTTCCCATTGTTCTACAGCGTCGCCAGCCCAAACTTAATCTAAACAGACGAGGGTTTCGGGAAGGGTTTGATTGCATCGACTATTGTTCTCGCTCCTATTTCCTATTGGCCTTGTCCGCCTTCAACTCCCAGTCTGATTCTTTTCCCTTTTCCATTTTAATCGGTCCTTCATCCCCCTCCCACGCCTGCTGTGATTTCATTACTGTAATGAGTGCTCTGAGCCGCTGGCTGTGAAAATAAAACGCGTGGAGGTTGAAGGGAGACGACACTTCTCACGCTGAAATGTCTAATGCACGAGGCTTGACGCGCCCAAATCCTTCAGATAACTGTCACAATAGAGGAAACTTTGCACGCGTTTTTGTCCCCGGGAAACGCCATGTCATTGCGCGATACTTAAATCAGATCATGTATGACATATATAAAGTTATAAAAAAAAGACATAAGCAGTGAACGAACATTTCTAAACCAAAGCAAACTACCCTTAAAATGCCCCCTTTTTATCATTACTATTCTCTTTTTAATATAGAAAGGTAATCACCTCGTCGAAACCTTAGGCAAGTAATGAATTTAGCATTGTAGATAAAAGACCAGACAATGAAAAATCACTTGATCGTAATATTCGAGTTTGCGGACGATCGACAGCATAAGTTTATCTGAGATCTGCGCCAAAGGAACTGCCCGAAATGTCGTCGTAAACTGTTCTTTATAACAACAATGATTATAACGCCTTACCAATAATGATCAGACCTATATCTCAAAGAGCAAAATCCGGGAACTCAGCCCGTTTGCTTCCTTCACAACATGACTATTAGTTGACCTAGTTGGCAAAATAGATATGGATCTCCTTCGTGAAGAAATTACAAGCTGTTGTGCTTAACGCTCTTCTAACAGAAATACTGCTAAGTATATGCAATTAACTTTTAAGTTTTACGGGTTCTAAGTGGTAACAATGATACAGAGTCTTTCTGAAACAATCCATTAGCATTAGAATTTGAATATAAGCATAGTCTTTGATCTCTTAGATAGGTATATACTGTATGATATCTCTAAAATTCATAAATCATTTGTTTATATTTGGCTTGCCATACACTGTGGACCGGCACAAATCACGGGGACCCTTTGTCCCGGTGATGTGCCTCGTCTTCTTTTGTTCACTCTTTCTTCATGCTAGAACACAAAGAGGCTATCACGTCCTCTTTCCTCTCAATTTAAGTACGTCTTATAATAATGGCACTGGAGATTCTCCGTTGATTGGCTTTATCACATGCTGCACACAGAATGCGACTAGCGATTGATGGGAACACATAGACAAGTGATGACACTTTATTTCGTCCCTTGAGGCATGCTGCCATCCCGCCATAAATGGGCTATCGGACAATCGGGCATCAGTGGATTGTAGAAATCCAATCGTAGAGTATAAGACAGACTTTGTTTGACGCACTTTGGGCGTTCGCTCTGATCTGTGTTACTTCTACATGCAGCCTACGTTTCTATTCTATTTCTCAGTCTTTGGTTTTCATTGCAGGGTATCCGCTCGTTTTATTCTGTCTTGGCTAATCTATCCCGGATCTTCGATCAAGTGAAAATATTTGGCTGCTACAAGCTCACATTGAACAGTAATCATTATACCTTTCTATCAAACGTATAGATTGATTGACAAGAAGCAACTCGTCTGCGAAATTTAATGGAAGAAAATGTTGCTTAATCACAGTCCTAACTCGAAAAGGGGAGTAGACGCTATCCCAGCAGAGCTAAGGACAATGAAGACAGATTGAAAACTATATTGGATCCTCTCTTATCTCATTCGTCTTGAAATTCTCTTTTTCTCCCCTTCACCCCCTTGCCTTCTGGATGAGAAGCCGATGGTTCGGGGAGGGAGGTTGGAAGCGACTGGTGATGGTTCTACCTAAAGCAATGACGCGTGGCATCAATCAATGCGATTCGATGTGCATTAGACTGTCTTCCCCCGTTTCAATTTACCGTAGAAGTATCATAGTAGTAGTAGGTAAATAAAGACAAAGAAGGAAAAACGAGATGAAGAAACAAGATAAAGTCGGTCGGTGGACGTTGGCCGCTGTGTCATCGGGATCGAATGAAAATTGATGATGGTGATGTGCATTCTCGTTTAGTGGTGGCAAACCGTAGACCGTAGTCATAGTAGCTAGTGAGCTGATATCCTCTCCCTATATCGCTCCCTCCTCCCCCCCCCCCTCTCTCTCTCTCTCTCTTTCTCTTCTCCTCTCTATACCTTTCTATCTCTCTCATTCCCTCTCTCACTATCTCTTTTCTCGCTCTGAGGAGAGCTCTCTTTGTTTTCTTTTAAATGAAATTAAATCATCTCTAAGCACTCAATGGGGTAGGGGGAACCCTACCCCATTGAGTGCTTAGAGATGATGTACTTGGAGATTACTTTTCTCCCCTCCGCGAAGTATGTTATAGAATCCACGGTCAAAACTAGGGGGGAAAAGTCTTGAGAAAAAGTTTGAGATAAACTATAGAATATGAAAATATTACAATGGTTTCAAACTATCACTTACTTGAAATGAAGAGCTAAAGCCTTTTGAGAAAGTAGATCCAAACAATCATCAGTCGAGGAAATAACGACGAATCATCGCTTTAATAAAGTACATTCAATAACGGGTAGTTTAGGATTAAAATCACTTTAATAAGATGTTTTTAGTTGTTGGAACAATCATATATGATATCAGCATCATGTTGCTTCCAATCAGGGAGGTTGTCTCCCTCCGCCCTACTTTCCAGAGACTGGTAGCTGGTGGCACTCGAGTGTTTACACAAAAGACGGGCTGGGGCTTTTAGAGATAGATTCTCATCATTTCCGACATTTATACCAATCCGTCAAATCTGGCCTGGCTTGTCTGCTCAGTACGGTCCGAAGATTCCACATGGATTAGGTTCTATCAAATAATATCTACTAAGATTAAATAATGAGTCATGAATAGAATATAATCTGAATCAAAGCACACAAAAGCACACACACACACACGCACACACACATGCACAGGAAAGGACAAAGAAACGTCCGAAGACAGAACTTTCACATCCTGTCTTCAAACTGTTATCATTTACCGACAGAAAGGTTCAAATTACAAAATAACATTAGGAGAAAGATAGGAAGAAAGAAAAAGAGACATATTTCTATAAAACACAGAGAAAGAGGTAGGTAAAAAAAAAAGAAACAGTACGAAAATAATTGCAAAAAAAAATGTTTGTTATATGCTTTCTGTCACTGAAAAAAAGTAACATACAATTTCTGTCAAAATCGAATCTTGTAATTTTCCAGTTTAACTAAAAGTTACACTTTCCTTTTTTTCTTTGACTTTCTCTACAGATTGCAAGAGAGGTGCTAAACTTTCAGAAGATGTAAGGAGTGTGGAACGTTTTGCCCTTTGACCTTTCGCCATCATGTCTAATAGATTTAAAGGCTAAGTATTGTCAGGTAAGTATACCGGTAAATCCTTTGCAGGTTTGATACACGTCATGTAATGCCATTTTGTTTGTTCGTTTGTGTGTGTGTGTGTGTGTGTGTGTGTGTTGCTGCATGTGTGTGTGTATGTGTGTTTACTTCATTGTTTCAAGGGGGGGGGGCTATTATCCCTATTGTCCCAGTAAATTTGTAATAAATCTTACAACCCACAAAACATACTAGAGTAATCATTTGAAAAATTAAGGATGCCAATTCAGAAAAAAAAAGGAAAAGGTGTTCAAAGATGAATGATACCATACTACATGTCTCTTATGCAAATTTTGATAAAATGGATTTCCCGAAGGAAAACAGAATGGAGGTTAGAATTGCTATCTTTGTACGTACGCACTGGATCTATTCTCGGTCTTAACTACTGATGTAAATAACAACGCCATTTCCCATAGACATTAGAGGCAGGGCACAGATGGAGCGTGTACGCTTCGTCGCTTGAATTTTATGCAGCCGGCTGTGGTGCTCTGGTTTCGCGTAAACCGTGCCTCCCTACGGCTGAATACATTAACATTTCCAGTAATGTTGAAGAGTTACATCACTACGCTTCGGAAATATTACACAGGTATGCTTTACCAACCTGTAAGTTTGTTTGCCCTGCATGCTGATCAGGTGGATAATATTAGGTGTTATGTATGAATGTGAATAAATGCATAATGTATATACAAGGCTATTTTGAAACCTTACGAGTAAATGCCTAATAAAAGGTAGTTTGGACGGGATTTTTATTTAAGAAAAAATGAGAATTTTGTCTGACAGTCCAAAAATAACTCCTACAAAATGTTCATGTTTATATATTCAATGGTTTTGTATGTATCTGTTCTTAACCTAAAACTAGATACAAATTCAAATCCAAAAAAGCTCTAAATTCGTGTTTTACCATTAGTTCCAAACTTGTAATAACACATAACTCTTGAGGTAGGAACATAAAACCCTACAGCACACCCCACCCCATTTTTTTTTTTTTTGCATTGCAGTAGGGACCTAAATATCCCTTAATTGGATGAATGGTACAGTCCTGAGGACACAGGTGCTAGGCAACCTAAAAAGTCTTGTTTGCATAGCCCCAACGCGTCAGGATGAAAAAGCTGTCGAAAACTTAATGAGAATCAACTATTTCCCCTCTGGAAGAAAGAAAAAACATATCATAATAATATCTCGTTTTCAGATATTCCCTGTAAGTTATATGAAATGATTATATGTATATGATAAATGTAATATGTGTGTGTGTGTGTGTGTGTGTTTCTGTGTGTTTGGATAACATGCATTGTGTATGTGTGTGTTGTGTGTCTGCATGCGAGAGAAATGCCGTGAACAGTGATTTTGCATTATGGTTGTTATATTCTTCCAGCGGATATCTTAATTCATGGGAAAGCAGTTCAGTCGTTTTTTTTTTTTTTGGGGGGGGGGGGGGTTTATTATAGTATGTCTACAGATTTTTTTTTTTTTTGTCAGAAATTAGCTTGACCCATTACCATGCGACATGCATTTTCCCCCTCTTGGCGATCAATCCAATATCAGTTATGATGAGAAAACAAAAGGAAACCAAACTTTTAGAATAATAAGTGCAAATTGGCAACAATTTAGATATAATGTGACTAATAAGGCATTAAGATATGACCTTGGTGATACTGATGAGGTGATCGCGTGTGCTGGAGCGACAAAAGAGAAAACCAGAAAAGTTCGACCGCTGCATTTTCTTTATTAAAACAAGTGACAAGCCCTGTGCGTTTGTTATCTCGCCAGAGCTCTGGGACAATCACTGTTCAATTAGTAGTCATTAGTGCAGTGCGAGGCAACTTACCAGACAGCGACCATGCTTCCATATTGTACCAGAGCGAAGCCAGTACATGGCAGCTTACCAGGTTATCATTGTATAAATGAATATCTGTAGCTGATGAAATCAAACATCGGAGAGTGTATACTCTAATCAAACATCAGGGTAGAGTATTATCGCTAATCTCGACACTAATAGGGAATTTGTGACACAGGCAGAAATTGTTTGAAACAACCGAAATGAATCGAGTCTATATTGTACATTTGTATAATCTCCTTAATGTCGTTTAATTGCTTGAAACGATTTCCACTGGAGAGCATTTCTTTACACTCTAGAAAAATAATGGTAATGATAACTCTAATGGTAAAAAAAAAAAAAAAAAAAATCATACACCAAGGGGTTCAGAAATATACACGTTTTGAATAACTATGGTTGTATTATGTACAAATTTTAGACATTTTAGGAGGAAGTTAAATAGAATGGGAAAGCGGAGAAAAAGAAATGTTTCTTGGTTGAATAAGGTATAATCTGAGGAGACGACTTTTGTTTGGCCAAAATGATGCCAAGCAAACACGTTGCCGGCTAACACTGACTGAGAGGGCCGGAGACACGCGCCGTTCTCGTGCGCGCGCGCGAACTCCCAGAAGCCTCTCGTCAAACCTCTCACCAAGCTTCTCACCTAGCCTCTCCCACCAGGCTTTCCAATGTTGATAGATTGCCACCGATCGGCAGTCTCGTAACGTGCATGAATTGGCTGCACACAACCCGCCTAATGGTGTTTACACTGACCAGATTTGGGCGCTCGCTTTGAGCGCCATTTTGTTTGTTCACCTTTGCAGACGGGCGCAGAGGGAATAAATCTAAAAGACAACTCAAGGAAAAGAAGAGGAGAAGAAGAAGAGAGAGCATAGGATAGAAAGAGGGGACAACGCAGTGGATGATGGGAGACGCACTAAACCTGATACAATAAAAATGTAATTAAATCTAGGCAGGCGATCAAAAAGTACGTGCGCGCCTTACCAATGGCCTAATTTGCATAACTCCATAAATTCCCATGAGGACTTCTCGCTGAAGACAAAAAAAAAAAAACAAAGCAAATACACATACACACACGCGCACGCGCGCGCGCGCGTACACACACACACACACACACACACACGCATACACATAATCCGAAATAATTGTGAGCCAGTCACGAATGGATGACCGTAAAAATACCCGAAATGAAATGGCTGTTTGGGTATAATGAATGGGTTGATGATAGAGAGGGGGAAACTTCTATATGCCACATTCTATCTTCTGATACAATGATATATTCTCCTCCCAGGGTGCTAAAGCCCCATTATGTTGGTTTCACTCCCTAAATGGGAGACGGAGTTTAATAGCAATCAAAGTTTCCTCCCGCGAGAGTTACGTGCAGTGTCATTAAACTGCCTCCACGGTGTTGTCTGCTCAATGCTGCTTTGGTGGCAATGCTGACCACGTAGTGAATCAATGGCGTGGGATGCGTAGCGCGTGACCGAACTTCTTTTTACTAATATACCCTGGTTACTGCTAATTAATATTGCATATAAAAAAGAAAGAAACAAACAAAACTGCCGAAATTTTTTCCTCTAATGTGTTATTTTGTTTCTCATCATTGTAAAAGTATTATCATTTTCTTATTGGAATAAAACTGATTTTGTCTGATTTTCTGTTCTGACTCGTCTCATATAAAGATTATAATGTAGGATGCTTTAAGGTATCATTGTTTAATTACATGTTTTTTTGTGCATTAATGTTTAGAATTGACATCAAAATGAATAGGTATACTAAGACAATCATATATACTGCCATCAAGAAAAGTGTTCAAAGAGACACACACACTAACACGTAACGATCATGTCATAATATTTCAAATCAACAAAACGGAGCGCGGGGAGAGGTTTTTGAAGACAGTAGATAGTAATGTAACATATGGTGCATTGTGTATGACCGTGTCAAAGAAGAAGATTTAAACCCAGCATAAAAATGAGGCGAAAATTAACGGTGAGTACGGCTACTATGACTTATGACTGCATGTCACATAAACATCAATCAGCTACCTGAGCAGTAAAAGGTCTTAATCACCCACGTTTGTGATGACCATCAACTATGGAGTAACAATCATGTCAAATTTTTCGTCCTGCCATTTAGATCCTCGTGAACTATTTTTGCATGAAGAATCGTTGCGTTTAAGTCATATCGTATGGTGGGTGTGTCGAGCTATCTTCGTCGCCATGTGATCTAACCATGGAGATGGTGAAAGGGGTCAGAGGCAGGATGACAGCATATTGAGTAGTATACCTCTCCGATGGGTGTCGCCTCCAGAATACAGCACCAGATGGTATCGGGCTGAGATGCGATGGTGCGAGACGCAGCTGACTATTGCAGACCACATCATCACTGCCTTGGCTTTCTTTGTACCAAATGGTGTCAGAATTAAAGGGGGACTCCAGACGACCCCTTGTCTGAGATGAGTATGTCTGATTGATGGCTGTGGCGGTGACAAGTGCCTATATCGAAAGCCGGATGATAGAGGTGAGGGTGAAATGTTTCGTCGTCCTTAGTGTAACAATTTTTCTTTCTTTACACGCGCTCTCTGCGGGCTACCTCTTAATAGCACCGTTCGTAGTACTCGCGTTGGTGTACGACTGCATTGACGCATCCAACACCCCTTTGGTCCTTGTTTGTTGTCGATGGCAATTAAGATTTTAGAAAGCCGTTGCTCGACCAAACTACCGTTGCCATTTACATGAATGTAAGAAAAGCTTGCGCAAACTCATTGTACAAATATATAAAGGTAACGATTGACTCACTTTAAGAAAAGATTTACAAGTAAAAACAATAACATCTAAGGATAATGTGAAAGAAGGATGACATTGGAAACAAAACAAAAGAGTAATTTTTTGTGCTACTATGAATCCAAGGCATCGCTTACAGGACAATCTACCTTGGCTGCATATTCCTTTCGATGACATAAAGAATACATCGTCCACGATTATCTTTAAGGGTTGAAATCACCTTACAAACGGAAGTTGTGTCAGTTATCGTAGGCTTCCGATTCGAGTGTGGGATGATTCCAATGTGTGTTTTTCCTTCTTTGTTTCGCTTTTTTTTCACGATGAATTCCCCAATTTCCTCCCTCTCCCCACATTCTCCAATTCTTGACTTCACTATGCCATCGGCCTTGGTTAGAATCAGGAATATATCAGCAGCAGAGTCCAATTTGGCCTCTAAAAGTGCAATAAATATTCAATTAGTTTTCACACGGTCTTCCGTCAGAGACAGTGGGCTGATCACTGCTGCTGGGTGTTGATGCCAATTTGCAACGCTTACTGATTACGCAGACACCTGCCCCTTAATTTCTCAGCCGTCAGTCACAGAACGCCACCGCGAACACCGCACTGGACAGAAATAGGAATAAATAAATTTTGCTCATGAATAACGACTTGCCTTTACCTGAGAAACAACAGTTTATATAGAAACATCATGCAGTGTGTCCTGACAATAAGCGATTCTGGAAGAGAAATACATCTGAACCGATGTCACATATGCATTATAGACCTTGAGAATGCAAGCTAAGTATTAAACAGAAAACGATGCCAGAAGCAAAACAGAAGTCTTAATTCTCCTTTTTTCAGTTATCATCTTTCTTTTTTTTTTTTTTTTTTAGTGTGTGTCAAAAGAGTAGAATGAAATAGCGATAATAGGAAGTCTCTCTTTTTTCCTTTAACATGTTTAATATTTCTCTTTCTCTTTCTTCCAAGGCAGAATAGTTTATGCAAATGTCCTAAAAGTGAGAGTGTCAATGTTGGAGTACATTTTCCTCGCTTGCCCTTTCTCTCCTTTCTCGATCGATTATTCGAGGTACAAAGGTCGCAGATTTCACAGAATGAAAAAAAAAAAAACTCGGAACATGCAAAATCTCTACTCCCTGGGAACGTTAATGGATGTAAAATGTCGATGCTTGAGCGTGTGTAAGGCCGCTGCTGAAAGGTTAAAAGCATTTTGAAATTGACCGTGAATCTCTCCCGGCGTCGTGAGGAGCGCGCCGCTCAATCGAACACACTCACTTGCTCTCTTAAAAATGTCTTTAAATAGTTCGGGACAGGGCGAACTTGCGCGCATATAGATTTGACGCTTGTTACACTGAGTGTCACGTGCACAGTAGCATCATACGGACGATCGAGGAGATTTTCTCTCATACTGAATTGTGCAGCAACCTTTCACCTTTGTTCTCTTACTGGTTCTGTGCTGTGGAGTGTCTTAATTGGTACAGACAAATACGAACCAATTTACATATACCACAAGGTCAGCTGAAACTGGAAAAGAAGAATGAAATATATATATATATATATATATATATATATATATATATATATATATATATATATAACGTTTCCTTGAGGAGCAAGAAGACTTTAATAATTATGTGTTCCCCCCCCCCCTTTAATCCGGTGCGATTGCTATAGTAGTAGATGCCACAAAATTTTAGGTACTCATAGTACCAACTGTCTCCAATGGCCTTGGGCCGAGCAAAAATCTAATTTTATTTTAAAGGTGTGATGAAACGTGTGATGAAATATATGTTTGTCTTAATCACATGCACAATTGATATGGCACGTTTACTGAGCAATTATTGAACACTGAAAGAGTGAGAGTGTGAAGTGTTGCGTCACGCACGAGCATAAAAAATTTGTCCAATGCCGATTAGAAGCACACATAATTATGATAAAGACAAATGGTATTTCAGTTTTCTCATAGAGCGTAGAAACAAACCTAGAGTCGTCTGTTCTGTCAATGGACCTGTCATCCGCTGCACGTTACTGCCTCTTCAAACACATAAGGGCACGAAAACAAACGACTCACGTCGCGTTCCCTCCATCGCAATAATAAGTCCATGGTTGAGAGCTCAGGCACAGAGACATGGAGACGGTTTTAGCCGGAGTCATATATAAATACAAACACGGGATGGCAGTAAACAATAGAAATATCAAATAGATACAGGGATGGAAAATAGAGAGACAGTGAAAAATGATGGATGTTGAGGAGTATTGAGAGGGATAGATAGATAGATAGAGAAAAAGAATGGGGATGTAGAAAGAAAGAGAGGGAGGGAGGGAGAGAGAGAGGGGTGATATCTCATTTCGGTCCTGTCTCCACTAATCAACCCTGACCATGAGAGGTAGTGATAAAGAGGGCGTGATTAAAACCTGCTATCAAAGTCATTTAGAAACGGAAACAGCAAACAAGGTCACAACTATCAAAATGATTTTGTTGGGAGTAGAATCGATGCTCAAACTGACACGAGAATCTGTATATATTTTGAAGCGTTCATGCAAAATGAATAGCACACTTGATATCATGTGTTTTTGTCAGAGTTATCCTTATATATCAATTTTGGTTTTTCTGAGGGTTTGGAGTTATTTTTTTTTTTCTTAAATTTTATTTGAATGCAAATGAATGGACAATCACAAACTCTCATTTGAACTGTCTGCAGGAGTTATAATAACAACAACAAAAAAAGCCAGCACAAGAAAAAAAAAATAGAAATGATAAAAACAGAAATAAGCTGGAAAAAAAAAAGTTTTAGAAGAGCAGACCTGAACTGGAATATAAAATAAGACGTACTACCTTCCATACTTTCGGGTTGTTGTTGTTGTTGTTGTTTTTTTTCTAGGTAATGGGTTGTCGGATCCTTTTCGATGGTACTTGAAATGAAATCCAATTCGGGGAGGATGGCCGATGAAGCACCCTTCAAATATGGATGGGAGCAGAGACCTCGCGTGGTTAAACCCCACCCACTCATCTGCCTGTCACTGACACGCCCTTCACTTCGGCAACACTAGCTGTCCCAAAAAAAAAAAAATGAAAAATGAAAAATAAGACGCTTACAAACTCACAACCCCCCCCCCCCCCATATTTGCATGCATCCACTGAAAACTTGGTAAAGAGCATAGAAAATATGACTTACAGGGATCGGCGAATAGTCAAATTTTGAAGGGTTTCAAGATAGTGAATCTTTAAGACGAACTAGATCGGGGGATAACAATGTCAAGGACATGTCGTTTTATTCAGCAGTAATAATAATGATTCTAGTAGTTCGGCATCTATAGCGGGTTTTAACAAATTGATGTTTCCTACGCGCTTTACAGTTATCCATTTAATAAGAAAAAAAAATGCCATGCTGGAACATGTCGAATGGCCCAAATTTCGGTAATATAAGCATCTTCATTTCTTTTTGGTAGGGGGATCTGATATCTAGACTGCACTAGTTATCTTCCTTAACTATCAGCCATTCACACTGATAGGTGCATTGAGTTCACGCCTTTAAGAAACCCCCTTCACCTGCACTCTTCCACTGAGGTCCTCTGTCGTGTCACCTGTGTAGCTCCCCCCCCCCCCTCTTACTCTACCGGCTAACTAACCACCATTCCCCATTTAACTCCCTCCTTATCTGTTCATCCCCGTGCACCCTCCCCCCCCCCCCCTCTCTCTCTCTCTCTCTCTCACGTACACACACACACACACACTTCTTCGGAATCATTATCTTGTAGTTCCTCTATAAAGGTGACAATTGAGTTTTGAAAAACATGTATGAAACTACAAGAGATAATAGTCTGTAATGAGAGTGCACGCCTTTCATTCATTCTTGAACTTCTTTTTTTTTTTCAGAATCCTTAAAAGTGAAAAATAAAGAACTCGGCATGAATTATCTTTTTCCTTCAGAATGAATTAACCCCTCTCCTCTGTTGACGGACGTGACTCGAAAACACAAACATATATTTCATTATAATTTTCTTGAATCTCGACATATTATCTATCCTAAGAAAATCACTTTAGGAAGCATTTACGACAGTCATAACATAATAATAATAAGGCAGTCTATGAATACAGGTGTCTTCGGTATATATCGTCAGCTTTTGAAATACAGCTCATTAAATGAAATTTAGGCGTTGATGCTATGACAGTTCATGAAGAATATGAGCCAGTCTTCCTATTCGTTTTTCTTCCCACAATACTCCTGCACTTTGGTTTAGTTATGAATTTATAAAATTTACAAAATAAAAACATAAATAGATAAAAACATATACTCTAAACATGAATTCCTGTATTTATAGCTGGATAGTCAGGTCGTCTGGCATCTTAACCATTTTAAGTGATCACCATAATCACTTCTGAAAAAAGAAAAAAAAAACGTCAAAATGGTATTTCATCGCTTCCACTTTATCAAATATATCTAGAGCTGACAACTCAATATCAGCGAGAGAAGAGAAATGAGGTGGTTTAATGCAGAGGTAATCACGCAAATAGAAAATCCTTGAGCAAATTATTTGCCAATTTCAGGCCTTCAGCCCAACGTCACTATAATTATGTTTATTCGGCGTTCGTTGGGTTATGCGCCCGTGTCAGCTTCATTATGAGACTGCATAATGTATGTACCACAATACATCAATGGTATAGTGTGTCTGCACAGTGCTCTGCTATATCATCATATCCCAGTGCACATTATAGAGGCAGGGGAAAAAAGTCAGTGACGTGTCGTTACGACCTTGAATCATTCGAATATTGCAGCTTGCCCCCTGTCTCATATCTTCGCTTACTCACACTGCACACATACGAATTTAATGCGACACTGCGCGCGTGAAATCAACGAGGATGGAGATTACAGTGGTGACTCACCGGGTTTGTGAGAATTATTCTGGCGCCTATCTCTCCGAATCATAGACTCTTATCTCATCTCATCCAGATTCACTCATTAAAAATCACAGAATTTATGGAATGACTCCTGTCTATGTGTGGAAGAAGATGGTTGACATACATGTATACATATCTCACTAAACATTGCACACCGCTCAAGAGCGTGGATGATGTGCGTTGTGAGATTTTATCATGTGTGTTAATCAAAAGTGCATGGTTTGGCAGAATGATGGCTTATGTAACTTTGATAATAAGAAATTCATCTTTCTTCTCTTATCCCTTCCAGGTACTCTCAACGTAATCGTTGCAACATTTTCTGTCATAATTTGTATTAGATTTGTACTATACAATCACCGGAAAATATCGCACAAGCCATCGTCAGCAACTTTATAGAATTCTCGCTATAAACGAAAGCCCATAACAAGTAATGGGTTATCGAGCTTACAACAATAAATGAAGCTTGATAAGCAGAGTCAGAAACAGTATAGAAAATGGCTATCCGTTGTTCCTATTCGCTGAAATCGCGTGTGGCGCACCTCGCGCTGGTAAATAATTATTGTCACAACGTTATTCATATTGAATGATAGATATTGCCCTCCACTGTCTCTCACGAGATGACGAATGTCCAATATTAAACTGCCGTGTTATCTTCGTCCAATCAGTATACAGTTTTAATACTTTGAATTCATGGAAATTATTTTCGTGGTATTTGATTGTTTATTATCCTACATATTCTTTTTCCTCGTTTAACATTGTTCCTGATGATCCCATCCCAGTAGGTCATTTGCCATCAGTATTCTGAATCTTACTTTAGCATCATTCTGCGATGCACATACAATTAAATCAACATCAAGTGAACAATAAATCTTATTTTCTGCCCTTCCACTCCTTATACCTGCCCGCAGTCCATGCCCAATAAAATTGGGAGTTATAAAACTGATATTGCACGACAATGTTTAGTCTCTCTGTTACCATTATTACTACTAAGATTCTAGTTCTAACCCTCCTTTGCTCTGAGATGCAGATGTCATTCAAACCCATTACGATGTCGAATTGTCTGCCTTATTTTCGCTCAATGATCGCGGGATGTGAGTGCATTAAATTGGCTTCCTGCTTGCACGCCAAAAAGCCTCTACAGGCACTGGAGGGGACTAACGTATGCGGCGCATGTTTGCTTCCCATTTGGGCAGCGCCCGCCCGAGGCGAGTGATTCCATTTTCCGTCTTGAAAGCCAATTTGCGTTTTATGCAGATTTTAGCGGAAGAGTAAACAGACGGACTTCCACGGCGAATACAAATGAAACGGCACCTTTCTCCCTAGTCTTTGTCCCCAGTCGACTAATCGAAATAGATGATACCTTTCGTATTTACGTGTCTAAGTGTGTGTATGTGGGTGTGTGTGCCACAGTAATCACAGTTGACGTAACGTTTGAAATAACATCACTATTTGAAAGGGAAATTAGAATGATACTGAGAAATCATTTCAAAATTGAAAAATATTGAACCTGCATTTTTGGTTTTAGCAGGTGGTCAGTCAAAAAAAAAGCGCATAAATCTTTCTACTTCTCCTTATATCATTAACATGACATGATTATCATGCTTTTTCTTTTCCCTTTCATGAAATATTTTATTTCACTTTCTAATGTTTTATCAATTAATCCATTTCTCCTCACTTAAACGGCTAAAATAGGATAGAAAATAATAAGCTCTTAATGATGACTTGTTGCATTATTGGTTTGAGGAGAGAAAGCCTGAAAATGAAATATATAAAGATCTGATTATCAACATCAATTATGATACCGTTGGTTTTTATTTATGGCACAATGTAACTGATACATTCTTGAATTTGTTTGTTTTATCAACCCGCCAATGAACGTATGAAATTCCTCTTTTGTTGTCGGCAGCTTTAACAGGAATTCTTCCCACAGGTCTGACTCAAAAGCCACTGATGGGATGGATGATGATTATGGGGAACATCTGCTCTGGCTAGTTTCGCAGTTAGTTGATAATCCACCGCATCATTACTAGTCACAGATAGCAATGCTATATTAAGCTTTGTCTGAGTCCAGATACCCCTTAGATTGGCAGTCATGAGTACGACAAAGTTTGCCTGAATAAAAAACAGAAGGAGAAAAGTTTAATGATACATTCACTTGATTGACATAGGTACTGAGTATGAAATGCCATCTGACTGCAAATACACAATAGTAATAACATCAATTATATGATGATAAAATAAGATTGGGGATATTAATAGAAAAGGACACCCCCTCTGTTAGATGCAAGGAGATAACTGTTCGTGCAGTGACGTAATCGTGCACTCTTGCCATAGTGCGCGGGTCTGTCTATTGGCAGTGAAAGTTCGTGTTCTATCGACAACGGGGATCGAAGAAATTGAATACCGTGCCACTGTCATTATAATTAAGTGAAGCGTATCGAGTTAGCGCATGCAAGAAATACGCCCGAACGTGATTAAATCAGTCAGTATAATTTAATCATTTTTCCAATCAAATTTAAGAGCGAGAGGAGACCCTTCAAATACAGGTACTGTACATTCAGACTACGCGAAATAAATACAGTAAACATGATTTCGCCACTGCTTACGTTTGGTAAACGCTATCAAGGAGAAAATGTAAGTATAAAAAGTCAGAGAGGTTATGAAAGGCTGCTTACGGAGAGTGATAAAGACTGGGACCACGATAGATGTAATGGGGAAAGGGGAATAGAGGAAAGAAGAAGAAATAGGTAAAGAAAGATCGTATGCATGTTTAAATTTGTGTGTGTATGCGTGTGTATGTATTGTGTATAATGCAAACCAATGGAAGTGTGAAGGACGGTAAAAGAGGAGCTTTATAGTTAGGCAGTGGGAAATGTGATAAGCATTCCTTTCTTACACGTCAGATATAATCTTTTTCTTTTTTAGCTTTTCGCTTGAAGGATTCCGTACTATTGTGCACTGGCAAGCGAGACACCCTACACGCTTTCCCGATGAAGTGATAGCATCGGGTTACCACACATACTGTTATCTTGCTCCTGAAATGGTTTGTCAAGTACATCAGGAGGTAGAATGCCCGAGAGAGGCAGGGGCTGCATGGGGTGGGATTAAATTATTGGCATCACTGAAAGGCGAAGCGACTGAATACATGCTTTATGCAATATATGAACGCGGGAACATATTGACACCTTGTCTTGCCTAGCGTCCATGGAGTCACCACTTTAAGGGACACTTTGAAAGGACACTTCTTGTGGCACTCATACCAGTTATCGACCTGACAATGTCTAGAATTGACAAGGCATCTTAGGCCAGAAACCAGGACAAAAGAACACAACAGCAAACCAAACAAACAAGCAAAAAAAAATCAACATCAAAATCGATTAGAGATAGACGAGAAAGCAAACAAAGAAGTTTAATAGAACATGGTCGGGAAAGCGTCTGATAAAAGACAAGTTGTGTTCTTTGTTCTGCTTCCATAATTTCGACTTTAATATAGATCTGCTGACTTTTAGTCATGATTTCAGCTCACAGTTCTTTAACCACAAATCAGAATGGGCTAAATGGTCAGATAAACGCTACTTTGCCAGTACTTCACAGAAATGGACTTAGTGTACATTTTCTGTCACTAGAGAATTCATTATATCTTGTGATTGGCTCTTTGGTGTTTTTGCGGAATTACCCAGTATAGCATTCCCATTTTTGAAAGTCATATCTAAAGCGTAGAAGAAGACACAAATAGGGGAAAATGATATGATCAGATCTTAACTGCAAAGCAGCATCACTCGGATCCACTGATGGTACAGTTGTACTGGGCGGAAATTATCCAATTTGGTTAAAACGCGGACAAGAGCTACAAATAAATAATTTGTGTTTTTGTTAGTATTATTGTGTATTACTTTGTATTTAAAATTCTAACCTTTTGTTAGACTTAATACGACTATAGGAAAAATGCTGAAAAGAGTATTCTATATTTAAATCTTCTCTGATTCGGAATCTGGTCCAAATCACGAAATCTTAAAAAGGGGGAGGGGTGAGCAAGTAGAAAGAGTTGTGATCAATGCTGGAGACGGCGGGCGGCTGAAATCAAAGCTTGAACAGTTTGTGGTGGAAGTGGGAGATTCAAGATGAAGACTGAGTGGAACCATCACGGTTTCTAGGCCGGCATCAAGCCAAGAATCAAACCTAAATTGCCTCCAATACCTCCATGGGACGGGTGGAATTGAAACGGAAGTGGGTGTCCCCGGCGTGAGATGCATTCCCATTAAACCTTTAATCAAATCAAGCATTCCATATTTTTGTCATCCTTTTACCTCTGTGATTGAGATGGTCAAGAATTTTATTTGCGGTTGCAAATTTGAAATAACAACAGCAAGCGGAGGGATCAGGAGAGAAAAAAAAGAGAAAAATATGATAGTACGGCACAAAGAGCAAAAAGATAGAAACGAGGAGACAGGAGAGAAAGAGTAATGAGCAAGGCTGGATATGGGAGAAGAGCACACGGGGGGAGAGAGAGGAGAGAAGGTATATGGGGTGGGGTAATAGAAAGGGTAATGCAAGATAGATTAGTCCGGCGTATATCGCAATCAACATTTATTGTCATATGCCGAAGCGTTGGCTTGGATCCTAGTTCGAGCAGTGGGCGCAAGATTAATGAATCCGCATTATGCATGCAGCCGACTCGCACGCTGACTGCTGAGATGGCGAGAGAGGTATATACCAGTCACTACTCAGCGAGCAGCATTTTATGCATGGCCTTCCGAGAGGACGCACCCTTGTCTGTTGGTTCATCTCTCGTCCTGCAGACGAGGAGGGACTAGTGGGACTATGGCCGTGATTGGAGTAGATTTCAGCCTCTTTTTATAGTAGGAGTGGAAAGTGGACAAGAAGAGAAAGAGTTGGAGAAGGAAAAATAGCAGTCATCATCAATAAATGCTCCCAGAGCAAGAGGGAGAGGACGAACGCACTGTACGAGGGGCCCCGGCCCTTGAGCCAAACCTGTTTTCTAATGTTACCCGCACACGAATTTATCAACCAATCACCGCGCCTCACTGACTAAGGTCTTATCGCCTGCCTCCCTTTACTGTTTTTTTTTCTCTCTCTCAGCCTTCTTGCTCCATCTCCTCTCTCCCTCTCTCCCTCTCTCTTTCTATCTATCTATCTCTCGCTCTCACTTTCCTTATTCTTTCTCTCTCGTCCTTTGCACAACGTGAATTTTAATCAAGTGTGCACCTGCTCGCCTCTGGGGCCAAATTTACGTTCGTCGATTCGAAGCGCAGAGAGAGAGAGAGAGCCAAGCAAAGAGGGAAGAAGCCGAGTAGGACGAGCGTGTGCATTATACGACAATACTCCATGTTGAAATGCGGATGTGTTATGCGCTCGCTCCGCAGCAAGAAGCGGGGGCTGGAGAAAGCGGAGATCCTCAACGCTGTGTGCGCTGAATAATATGCAGATGGGACTCCATGCGACACGCCTGAACGGGAGAAAATGCACGCCTGTATATAGGCTGGCACTTGAGATACACATCAACTAAAAGCCGTTCTATAACAAGAGGGTCCTACGGATCTTGACCCGAATGGACAGATATTCACGTCACTGCTGACGTAATTCCCCGTTCGCCTTCCAATAAAGCATTCGCCTTGTACGAATACTACCTCTTTGGCATGAGCTGCTTGATGTGTCTGCCGCTTGTGTCAACTTCACAGAGATGCATGCGGTTTCCCTCCTAGTGTAGAGTCTGGCCCCATCTGAAAGAAAGGGCGGAGAAGAGGGATAGAGTACGGGAGAGCCAAGAGAAGATATGGCAGAGCATGCGGGGCATACACGCCTTTACTACTTCAGTTCACATCTACTGAAGACGGCATGCTCACAGGCGACATGGAGTGCGATTCATGGCGCCTCTTGATGCTGAGCGGGAAATCGGATGTAAAGCAATACAAGGTCAGTAGCTTGCCTCGTGCACACTACAGCACGCTCGATTTCTCTGTACTCTAGCTCTAGACACCATATGCTGGTTCATGAATTCGTAACTATTCGATAAAATTTAATGAGTCAGTGTCAAAATTACGTCACAGACGCCTTGCTTAGAGACGCGGCAAGCGAGAGAGAAGAAGCAGAGCTGCAAGGAGAAATGAGGCTTTCATAATTGATGCGTATTTTAGAGATTAGTCGACTCACTCGGCTGCTGTCGCTATGCCATCAGCACACCACCGTCGTTCAGTTTAATATATACCTGCTTACGAGAGATTCTTGAAGGACTGACGGAAAGAGGGGGACTATTAGTTGATCATTCCTTAATGTCTCGTGAAGGAAAATTTTGTCGTTCGTTTTCCTGCAAGCGCAACCTCATATTTTTGTTCTTGTTGTTTTACTGTTGAGTAGAGGACGACACATCTGTTGAGAAGAAGTGTGGAATCTTATTAGATTATTTCGCAAGGAGCCGAACCTGCGACTACTTTTCGCCTGCCATTACCGCCGAACGTTGGATTATGCTTTCATACATCTTGATGTCGCTCTCTCCCCGTCTCTCTCTCTCTGGAGTATTCAAATGACGTATCTGCCCTGACTTTCATGTTCCTACGCATCTTTGTACACGTAGCTACAGTGACGATGTCAAATCTTCCACGTCAATCTAGGATCACTCACTGATAGTTAGTGTTCTACAACTGACGCTATGGCTTGTTCGTGCACTTGAATAGAAAAATCTAAGTAAAACGTACGCTAATTTATCTCAGCAGGATACCCTTCTATATTTTGTTCGTTTAAACTCTAACAATTTTGATCGAGCAGGACTCCGTGAGGGTTCAGTCTGGTGATTGAATATTTGCTTGAACGCTTAGAAAAACCTTTGGATTGTTCCATTTGGCATCAAGAATACATGATATATTACAATTTTGCTTTGCGTTTTTTTTTCTGCGTAAAAGCAATGAAAAATAAACACTATAACTCGTCTCGTTATCGACTTATAATAATAGTCTATGGCAGGTAAAACATGCATCACTGCACTGGGGTTAGCTGCAGTGATTTTAACAAGTATAGTGGGTCTATTTGGATGTAAAGAAGGAGAAATTGCTTAGTTTGCAAAAAAAAATCCAGAGTGCAATAAACATAGATAGAGCTGTTCAAAATCCTGCAACGAGGAAGGGGAGGGTCCGCCTCTCACCACGTGTTGTTGGATTAGCATTGTTTCTCTCCGGGATGGAAAGATACCACAAGCGTCGTCTTGGTAAAGAAAACCTCCCGTGGACACTCTCTTCCACCTGCACCAGGAATCAGCGCAGAACTCGTCTTATCGCCGCCGATGTCGATCGTCCAATGTAACATCCCGTTCTTAGTGTTCACTGCGCACCTTGATTTACACCATAAACAATTAAGGCACGCGGTGAATGCCAAGATTCGAGGATGACCTAACATCCAGAGCAACCTCAAAGCAAAGGACAGCATCAGTGGTAGCGACTGTGTCTCCTTATTTTCCAACCAGTGTACCAGTGTATTTATTAATTTTTCGATGTCCCTGTAGCGTCCCACTTTAATAACACAATATGAAGATCTGGCTGTGTGTAATGTGTAGTGTGGCCACTATTAAAGCTCGACCACACCCATGAAAAGAAGACAGGCATGGTCTTTATGTAAGTGTACAGTACTGTTTGCTAATTGCTAATGAACTACAGAGAGAGGGAAAGACGAAAATACGTGATAAGATGCTTCATGTAACATTGCAAAACCCAAAGTGGCACACCTACGCAAATCAGCCGGTATATCAATTATGGCCGTGCGTAACCCCACATGGCGTGTCAGTAATAATAATATGGTTATTACGGCTACCACGAAGAACACTCACTCTCTCTCTCTCTCTCTCTCTCTCTCTCTCTCTCGTCTGATTTGCTAAAATAAAACGATAGAGTTTGAACACTTTTGTTTATGCAGATATGATTAAAGGGCCCCTGAAATCCAAATACATGTTGATTTGTGTTGATTTATGATACTCTCAACATCGCTTCTGCGGTGAAACGAATATCTAGAAACATTCCATATATTTTTAACGATTTTTTCTTCTATTTCAGCATAACTTGCATGTTTCTGTGATATTAGTGTGACTAACAAAAGACATGGCGAGGGAACATGCAAGTCATGCTCAGTCGAGGGGAAGGTGCATTCCAATGTCTTTTGTTAAACATATCAGTACTTTAGCAATGATTGACAGATGAGGTCATCTGAGAAATATTGGTTTGGAAGGATTTTTTTTTTTTTTTTGGTGGGCGTTCCCAAATAATCTGAAGAAAAAAAGAAGAAAAAATCGTTTAAAATATATGGAATGTTTCTAGATATTCGTTTCACCGCAAAAGTGATGTTGAGGGTATCATAAATCAACACAAATCAACGTACATCTGGATTTCAGGGGCTCTTTAAGCTAACGACTTCATATACTTCATGTGATGATATCGTACTTCAGAATTTGTAGTGCAACTACAACACACTGATGTTTGCATATGGCAACATTAATTTTTTTACCTGATACTTTATACCTGACTTTTTTTTTAATTTTACTATGTAGGCATCGGTTCAAAAGTTGTGTGACTGTAGTACTAGCTCCTTGTCGGTGTCGGTTTTTAAAGCAATCTTCCAAGTTGATATGACGTAGATGTCATCAGACGAACAGTTTTTGGTGCATTTCCATATGTCTAGTCTCTTTTGTATTGCGTATGCATGACATGTTCCTTTATTTCATAGCATAGTACAATATAATCCAGTCAATAGTCAGTGGTAGAGGAGATGTAGTCATGTCGTCGTTATGTTCCCTGAAACCGCATTGTATAGACACAAATACGTTCTCCGCATTACATTCTCTCACAATTCTCTCCCTGTGATCGCAGTCCAGTCTTTTATGTGTGTGAGAGAAAGAGAGACAGACTGTGTGTGTGTGTGTGTGAGAGAGAGAGAGACTGTGTGTGTGGGTGTGTGTGTGTGTGTGTGCCAAGTGTCCTCTCCTACACATGTAGGAGAGGACACTTGGTATTATCCATAATAATGAGAAAAGTGTGTCAACGGCAGTCAAGCGGTCATTAGATAGACAGACTCCTTATAACGATCTCTGCTTTGATATTTCGTATTGTCTTGTTTCTTAACATATTCGTGCTGTTGTAGGCACGATGAAACAAGGCTTTTACTACACGATTAAGTACATGTAGATTGTATCGTTCTCTAAAGTTCTCGTCCTGATTAATAGAAGCTTAATGCATGGATTGCTTTCTCTTTTCAAGCGTGAAGAATGAGTTGCGAGGTTAAGTTTCGCATGGTGGTTATTAAAGGTTCACAAACAAGCGTTTGCTTTCAGCCAGTCTTGGTGTCTGGCATTCTTGTTCAAGGAAACATAGCACGTGCCCGACGTCACAGATCATTGACCAAACTTCGAGTCTGTTTTAGATATGAAACAAGAGGCTCACTCTGAAGTGACTTTCTGTGAATACCAGTTGTTCGCTCACGTAATGTATAATATGTATTTTGCTATTATGAGTCTTCATAACTTGACTACTCGACGCACGTCATACGCAGTCCAACTAACGTGTCAGAGGGAATTAGGCACAAAATGGTTATAACGTGCCTTCCATGAAGATTATGACTCAGAAATATAATTGTATTTATTAATCATTGAAAATGTCACCTCTCCCCTTTCAACCCACAGTGATTTGTAATCGATAAAGTTCGTTATTTAACTTAGAAAATTATTTCTGTTGAGAAAGACTGCACTTACTTGACAGTAATTATTCTAGCTGTTCTATGAAATGAGCTGAACAATAATAAATGCACTTACTTCTTTGTGGAGGGTGTGAATCCAGCATTAATTATAACTCTTCAATTGCTCAGACTATTCTGGTGATGGTAAGTACGGTTGTACATGATCAGTTTTAAGAACTATGATAAACATAAAAACATATAAACCAGAACAACAGCAATATGACAAAACCTACGATAGAATTTTAGAACAAAATGCATAAAACTAATTTACATCTCAAATGAAAATAACTAAAATTTTGGGATTGATAATAGAAAGAAGCCTAAACTAGTCGTAGTATGTTATGACTTAATGAAATGAAATATATAATATACACCCTGTACATATATGTACACACATAATATATATATATATATATATATATATATATATATATATATATATATATATATATATTTATTTATATATCTATATATACTGGAGAGTCTGGGTGGCTATTTGTGTTTGTGTGTTTAAGAGAAAGAGAAGAGATAGATCTATTCGCCATGTTGAAAGAGACAGAGACAGAGAGAAACAGTAGAATAATTAATTTGATAATCTCTCGAAAACTGCATTCCCAGTGAAGTACAAAGTGAATAACGTTATAAAGTTTTATGACAAATAAACATAATCATAAACAAAGCCACCTGATGAGGTTTACATTGGCAAAGAATTTACAAGGTGACAAACAAACCGCTGCAGCTGTCTGTTTTATTGATTGATATTGCTTCGTACAACACAAACATATGAATATAAAATGTCTTTGTAAAAATTTACGATTTAGCAACAAAGGCATTGATTATAATATGTTTGTGTATATATGTGTATATCTATATGCGTGTGTTTATTTTCATTAATTCATTTAGTTAGTTAGTTAGTTAGTTAGTTAGTTAGTTAGTTAGTTAGTTAGTTTTTCATGTATATATTCATTATAATTGTGTGCGTGTTTGTGTGCGATGATAAAGTATAATCAAGATGTTTCACTGGAATCATTTTGTAAACACAAAAGCACAAAGGATTACACTGGCTTGCCTGATGTACTCGACAGAGACGTTTAAAAGACTATTGCGATAAATATATTATTCATATCAAAGATAATACTTTGCCAGGACCTCGTGTTGTATACCTTGTACAGGATACGTCTGCTTTCACGTTGTACATCCCTTCACTCATGGCTATTTGATTGACTTTATGAATATGATTATTATACAACATTTGTTTTGCTGAATTCCAAACAGGACTAATCTGCTGTTTGTTTGTACTTTTTTTTAAAGATTATTGCCAATATGCATTTATGGGACGATGAAAAACAAAATAGCTTTGATTATGCAGATTTAAGTAATTCCTCTTTGTGTAAGGTAATATACGTATTAAATCCATCATCTGTTTCTTTTTGAGGTTATCCGTTGAAGTCAAGTGAAGCATGGGTCCAATTACGTCAAAATATCAACAATTGCCAGAAGATATGCTATCAACTCCAAGTGACCTTTTATCTTCAAAAAATGTCATTCATTTACGTCAGAGCCACACGCAGCAGTTAACTTGAACATACTGTTATAGCTATCACGCTTGCAGCAGTAGTTATATCACTGTCATCGTGTTGTTGCTTTTTCGAGCAATCTGCAGCAATAGCATCAAATAAATCATTTACTTCTGACACCTTGCTCTATGAGATGCATGAAAGAGCTTTGAAGGCAGCAATTTTACTTTAATCTTCAAGTTTCATCCGTAATAACGCTCATGTGTTGATTTGGGACCTTTGTTGATCTCGTAATGATTTCCTTTCCCTCTCGATATCGCGTATCGCAACTCAAAAAAAAAGAAAAAAAAGAAAAAAAATCCATCATGATTCAATAGCTTGCTGTCGGATTCTCCTTAAAGGACAAGTTCACCCAAATATCATATGTGAGTTGAGTGAATGTAGCAATATTAGTGGAACACATCAGTGAAAGTTTAAGGAGAATCAGACCATCTGTGCAGAAGTTACGAATTCTTTAAGTTTCTGTGCAGTCATCGTTGAATGAGGAGACTACTACACTTTGTGATGTGACGTATGTACAACGATATAAAGAAAATACAAAAGCGAATTCAACATATTTTCATATGTCTAGTAAAATGAAAGACCACTTCACTTATCTGTTTCAGAAAGCAGAGAAAATAATATTACCATCAGCATGTGTCAGAAAAATAATCGAGGGAATGTTGATTCTTCATTAAAAAGTTTTCTTTCATTCTCTTTATATTTTCTTTATATTGTTCTACATACGTGACCTCACAAACTGTAGAAGTTGTCCCATCCAGCGACTGCTGCACTGAAAATTTGAAAATTCATAACTTTCGAACGGACTCTCTGATCTTCCACAAATTTTCACTGAGGTATCTTACCAATATTGTTGCATTCACTCAATCCACTCATATATCTGGATAAATGTTCCTTTAATATCTGCTGGTCGACGCCTCGTATAGAGGTTGGTGATGCTCATGTAGCTATCAATCCTCTTTTTCCAATTTGTCGTTTTTCCAACTCCTTTTCACTCACTCATCATGTCATCTTGTTTTTCTTCTTCTATACCTCTACAATAAATAATTATGATAATTTATTACGTTATTGCATTTGTTCTTGCTTTACCAAATTTTTCGCTACATTTTTTCCGCGAAGTAAGAACCGTGACACTTTTCAGTGCTTTAAGGCTTTAAGTCATTCGAGCATTATCAAGTAGTGAACACCTACACGATAAAGAAATGACGACCTACGTCACGTATGTATTTGTGGAATAAATAAATTGACCTGTCACTATACAGGGCAAAATATCACCAAAAAAAAAAAAATCAAAGTTCAACACTCATTACAACAACAACAAATATATATTTACCTTTGAAACACTTTCTAACAAAAGAATGCCGTTAACGTCGATATTATTTTGTTTTGCGTTCAGTTCGTACATGATCAGATTCGGAGATGTTCTCCGGTCGGGACTCCATTTTGTTGTCCGTGTCTATTTGATACGTATCGTGTTCAGTCATATGGTATACTCTGAATCAGCGTATTGACAAAGGGATTTCACCCTTCAATGTGTCTTTCCGATATCCATCCATGATCGCTTCAAACAAAATAAAAACTTGGCTATTTACCAGCTCACTTAACCCCGGACTTGCAGCGTGCTTTGCCTGCTATCGTCATTATCAACTGTCGATAGGTTTATTTTCTGCATTCTCTGCACGTCATGCTTCTGTCTTTTCCCTCTCGTTTTCTCCATCCCACGGCGGGTACTGACCATTCCACACCATGTAAAACTATGACAAGAAGTACGTGCGTGCATTCTTGTGAATGTTGAGATGCACGGAGCTAGAGAAGAAGATGTCCTATGGGGATGGAAAGTGAAGGGATGCTGAGGCAGACAGGCAGATCAAAAAAAAAAATACCCAGGTTAATGGATAATGTATAGAAAAAAAAAAGTGAAAAGAGGGACCCAACGGCGTAGACATTATTGGATGATTTTGATTTGTTTGATCCTCAATGAATACCATTCATACACGTTGTCGTACATGATCCTTAACGTTTTGATGGTCCCTAAGACTTTAATACCGTATGTCCCCCCCCCCCAAAAAAAAAAAAAAATAAAAAAAAAATACAACGGAACCATCCGCAATGATAACTTTAGAAATAGTGAATCAATCCTAATACAATTTAAGGGTATGAAACTATAATACCCACATCTTACAGATCACCCCATTCGACTTGCTTCAGTGGTCAAAGAGAAATAAGGATTTTTGTAGAGCATGTCAGGAATCCCTTCCCTCCAAGTTCTATCCATTGTGTTCACACATTAATAATATGCATGCAGTTCCAAGAGCACCCAAGTGCTAAACTTGGAAGAAACGGACCCGTGACATTCTTTACATTGATCCACATTTCTTTGTGACCACTTTACCAAATTGAATGGGGTTTTCTGCAAAATGTAGATTGAGATGTTATATTTAATTTCAATTTTGGGGGGAGACATACTGTAGTACAACTTACACATTATTGATTTCTGCCTCTTCCGTTTTTGTTTCAATTTGTATTTTAGGTAAAGACCAGTATTAACTGTACTTCCAGGAGTCTTGTTCATGTTAGGACATAGTTATGTAAGTGAATATCACAGGTGTTTCGTTTTCTTATTGCAGTAATCTCTGTAGCGCCAGATTAGTCTTGATCAGCTGAGTAAACCCAATGATTGAGTTTGAAGAGAGCATGCATGGTAAACAACTCTCTCCTCCATTAGATACATGAATATACTTGATGATTTCTAAATTGACGACTCTTTTAGGTTTGATAATGGGAAGGACTACAAGGTATAATGTACCTCAAGTTCTGTCAAAAGCGTACACTCGCGTGTATAGATTACCTCTGGGTACGTCTGCCTCAAGGTGTGTGCGAATGGCCGTGTGCGTCGCGTGTTCGTCGCTCTTCAGCGGTATCCGGCCAGTTGATCCCGGGAGCCCCGCCGACCTTGCCACGATGAGAATGTAAATATTTGATGAAGGCAAATTACTAGACCCCTTGTTCCTTCACCGACAAGATATCTCTCCAATCACAAACTGTATCATCCCAAGTTTGTGATAATTGCCGCCATTTTTGTACTTGTTTGAAGACTGATATCTGCATATGTCTGGCCTAGTAATAGATTCCAAAGGGAAAGTTTATAAAAATCAATCAGGATTAATAAGGCTCAATTTCCGTGCGGGAGATGGGTCATTCATCAAACCCGAATTAGGAGAAGATGACTTACCGTAGAACAAACAAAAGGTCAGAAAGGTACCTACCAAAGGAATGAAGTAGGCAAGTAGATTACACAGGTCTAAAACAAAACAGCTGGAAGTAACCCCCTTATGCAGCTCAAAGCAGGTAAAGGACAGGAAAAAAATCACATTTCTGAGGGAGGGTCTTCCTTAATGAGAACGAGATGAAATATGTTATCATTATGACCCATCGTCCGTGGGATTTTTTTTTTTTTCAGCTCAATGTTATAATTCAAATCTAGCAACACGAGGCCTACATGACGGCACGGTTATGATAATGTGGCATGTGCCAGAATAAATCATTCTTTACCAGAAAAGCCATCGCACAACGAACTGACAGGAAATTTGAAGAAAAATCAATAGTAGCCATTTATTTAGCGATTCTAAGCAATTGTAAGTTTAGTTGAAACTTTTCAAATGTCTTTTTTTTTTTTTTGGCCAACTGACATCATCTGTGATATGTCTATGTATATACATGATCATAGTTTGAAGAACTTAATTATTCTAAAATAAAGTCTCTTTCCAGTAACTGCACTGGTTTGATTATATGATCATACACAATTATAAGAATCACCTGTCGGAATGTATTTCATCTCATGCATAATTGTAATAGCAAATTTATTGAAGCATGATTTATTTCGATTGCAATAATCATGTGCCTAAACTTTGATCATTGGTCTCTCCAGCTTCTTTATCTAACGATTACTTCAATAAAACAGGACAATGAATGAACTGTGGAGGAGCAAGTTTAAATGAATAATTGCTACCTTCCCCAAAAAACATCGCTTAAGGATTTTCTCCGTACCCCTCGTGCTGGATGTTTGCTGTGCTGTAATGGAGGATGCGTCCCTCCCCAGGCTTCGGGGCTGACAGCAATGCATCACGATACTCGGAAAGACCTCCCTTGCCATGGGAAATTTAGAGAGGGCGCCCTTTCTTTTCAGATGGTAATGACATAATCATTAAACTCAAAACAAAATATTGATGAAATAAATATATATAAATAAATAAACATCTACAGGTTAGTCTGTTTTGTATTTATATTTGTTGTTTTTGTTTGATGGGAGTCCTCGTTTAAGTGGTCTTCTCGAGGTATAACAATTTGTGTCACTTTTGTTATATCTAGGTGGATTTGCCAATAAGAAAGAAAAACTATGAAGCACTTCAACAGTATCAACTTTTGCCCAAAGTTTGAGAAATGTAGATATAATGCATTAAGGTAAAGTGCTGTCTGATACACCTTATTTTGCTCTGTTTCTATGCGAAATTCCCCAAAACTTTTTCACGATTTTTTTCAGTCAGCATCCCCTCTGCTTTGAAACAGTTTATCTGAATGCGTAAAACAGACTCAATAAAAACATTTAAATCCATGTTAAAAACTCATTTGTCTTATGTCTAACTATCTCTGAAACTGTACCTTCTTCCTTTTGCTTTTTCTTCTTTTTTTTTTGCTAGCGCTTAGAGACATTTATAAACGTGGTAATGCGCTATATAAGTATTGCAAATCATTATTATTATTAACCTTTTCAATTTTATTGAGGAAATAGATAAATAGATAATAGTGTTAGTTGGCCTGGATTTTCCCAAATGTATTATTAAACCAGCAAATGAATAATACTCGACTTACTTGACTAAAGTTGGGTAATATTCCAAGAAATGAATAGTAATTATTTCTTGTTTTGTAAGTGATGGAACTACGCTTTCAAAAAAAAAAATGTAAAGAAATGTTATCACGGGGCAACCATTTCTGCATGTATAGATAATAAAGGCTTGCCACGACCACAGGGATTGGTCATGATTTAATGATCCTACCAGCGAGAAACGTGTATCCGATTCCATTTGACAATTTACACTTGAAACGGAACCAACTTGTAACGAAAACGGGATATCAGTTGCTGTGGACAGACCTCTAGAGAAAAGAGTGAATAACAGCGAAAGCAACAAAAATGAAACTTGATTTATGGTGCATGCTTGTTATTTGTGTTTGTTATTAATATTTGCACATTTGCAGGTTCCCTAGATAACTATTATGTATAGTTTGATTACAGTGTATATTATATAAAATATGATTTGTAGTACATGTTTGATGGTTGTGCTTCTTACTATCTGCACATACTGGTTCCCCAGATAAGGCAAAACATTGATGCAATTATAAAAGATAATCTGTGTTGCATGTTTGATATTTGCACTTGTTATCATTTGCACATTTACAAATGCTGCAAATAATGTATAGAATATGTATGATTCAATTACGTGTAGCAGAATAACTATACACATATATGTATGATATACTGTAATTGTAACAATGTTTGTTTTCTGTGCTTCGAGCACCATAAGCCATGCGTGGCACTCACATAAATAGAAATACAGTGTATCTCCGGGTCAGTTGCAAGATATCAAGCCTGGCAAATTTCTATATCATTAATAAGACTACAAAACTCAGAAATTAAAAGTAAACCGGGGAACAACTTCTACAGCACAGATGGCCAAAGGTTAGGATTGACAATGATATGATAATTATAAGATTATTATGCCGTCAACACTGCGTTTCCAGGTCTACTACAAAATAACAATATTTTCTCTCTTTTCTCTTCTTTCTCTCTTTTTTTTTTTGATAGAATCTACAATTCTAAACCGTTTAAAGTAAATAAAAAAACTAAACTGTCCTAACAGCAATTTCACGCAATTACACATAAAACCATTTAGATGTAGTTTTGTAATTCCCTCGTATCAAACTTACCCTATGTTTGCCTACATGTCATGGTCATTTTACATAAGAATTGATTTATGACTTCGACATCGTAGCTCTGGAATAATGAATAAAAGTAATCATTGACATTCACCCAAGAAGAATAAGCGAAAGTAGTCATCAGGTAAGGGTGATATTAGCAAATCGCATTAGAATTGTTTCGAACTGAAATTCGTGCAGTGAGGAGAAACATATTGCAATACTATATTATTCAAGTCTAATTCGGTATAATGATTATGTCTACTGGTAGAAAAGAATGAACGACGAGACTTTACCCCTGTCAACTGGGATGTTCAGGTTGGCAATTCATATTTTGAGTTTTCCAAAGTGATCCCACTACCAACTACCATTCTCTTCTGTTTTCTATATCCAAATTGTAGGTTTGCTGCTGCCAAATAAATGATGATTCAAACTGATTATATAAATGTATATTATACATGTATTCCGTATGATATAAGAAATCAAAATATTTAACAATGATTTCATCAATGTATATTTTTAGATCCAAGGTGTATAAAATCTCCTTCAATCACTGATCTGATAAAGAATCTCTTTCCTATTTATTTAAAACGTGTCTTCCTCCGCAGGTTGTGCTTTCTGAAACATCATTGCCCTGGTGCACTGTAGTATGCTAATACACTTGTGTTTACGTACTAAGAAGTAAATTGGTGTGCTATGAGATATATTAGTGTACTAAATAGAATTGTGCACAATTCCTTATTATTACTCATATTAACCCCACTCTTAAAGATCGTGTATCACTTGTGCAAACGTCACGAAATTTAGCAAGATCGAAGGATAACGTCTCTTTACCATGTTTACATTGTGTTCAAGATCTTACAGTAATACATCTCGGAGTTTTAAAAATGAAACGAACAACTAACCAAATAACCCCATATCATTCGAGAATATCCTCCCCTTTTGTACCGAGGATAATGTTTGGAATTTTTTGGGGTCCGAATAAATTCACTGGAAGACCATGGTATTGTTTCCCCTTCATGATAAAGAAGTTTCTAGTCTTATGCTCATGGAAAAAGCTCTGATTTACCTACAACATATACTGCTTCGATCAATATCCCAGCTTATGAAAGGAATCTTATTTTCAGGGTTCCAAAAGAAACATATATTATAAACGATAAAAGGTAAGAAATATCAGATTTTTATTTAACATAACATTAACAAAAAAGCCGAAACGCCAATATTCTTTCTGCAAGAGAGTGTTGTTTTGGCTGTTTTGCGGTAACATCTTTCACAGAGTTTATGTATTTCTCCGTCAGATATATTGATGTAAGCATAAATTTGCTTGTATTAAAGGTCACCACAGAGATACGATTTGAAACATGAAGTGTCCTAGCCGTGGTTATTATCATGTACCCACAGAGCGGCCCTTCGTCAACCCATCGTCAGGTTTCACGCTGTGCAAGCCAGGCTAACCCGCGTGGAAAGAAGTTGGCGTCCCATCCAAAGTCACACAGAAGTATATATGAGAAACCACCGTGCGCATATCATTACCAGGCAGCGTCCCGTAGCATGATGGGCTGATAACCGTGGTAACTGTCTTCTCTTGTCGCTCCCTGATTATTTCCACTCCAAAGAAGGGTCAGGCTAACTCAGCTCTTGCCCGTCTTACAAGCCATGTCTTCGCTCTCTTCACTCTCTTTAATTAAAGCTAAAATCTGTTTAAAGACTCAAGGTTTATGGGACTCTAAGGATCTTGAAAATTGAATAGTCTGAATTACAGTTATGTGTTCTGATTTTCTTGTTTAGATATTGATATAACATGGACAACACGTACATGAGATCATTGAAACTTGTATTTTAAGCGTTTTCTGTAATTTAGTCCAAGACTTACTTTTAGAGATGCACATAATTTTGCTTGTTCTGTTGCAGCCACTGCATCTAGATATGATAGAACTAAGAATGAACATTCGACACATGGCACATTCTTGTAATATTGTCAAGCATAAGGACTTTGAAAAATAATAATTATTTTTAACGAGAATGTTACTACAGTGTGCCTTTTTTAAAAACCATGAGATCAAACAAATTTGATCGCATCCTTCACGTCAATCATTTTTGAAGTAATGGATAGCAAATAACTTGAATGGTAATGGATAGTAAGCAACTTAGATAGTAAGTAACTTGGATAGTAAGTAACTTGGATATTAATGGATATTAAGTAATTTGGATAGTAAGTAACTTGAATGGTAAGTAACTTGGATATTAATGGATAGTAGGTAATTTGGATATTAAGTAACTTGGATAGTAATGGATGGTAAGTAACTTAGATAGTAAGTAACTTGGATGGTAAGTAACTTGGATAGTAAGTAACTTGGATATTAATGGATAGTAGGTAACTTAGATAGTAAGTAACTTGGATGGTAAGTAACTTGGATAGTAAGTAACTTGGATATTAATGGATAGTAGGTAATTTGGATATTAAGTAACTTGGATAGTAATGGATGGTAAGTAACTTAGATAGTAAGTAACTTGGATGGTAAGTAACTTGGATAGTAAGTAACTTGGATATTAATGGATAGTAGGTAACTTAGATAGTAAGTAACTTGGATGGTAAGTAACTTGGATAGTAAGTAACTTGGATATTAATGGATAGTAGGTAATTTGGATATTAAGTAACTTGGATAGTAATGGATGGTAAGTAACTTAGATAGTAAGTAACTTGGATGGTAAGTAACTTGGATAGTAAGTAACTTGGATATTAATGGATAGTAGGTAACTTAGATAGTAAGTAACTTGGATGGTAAGTAACTTGGATAGTAAGTAACTTGGATATTAATGGATAGTAGGTAATTTGGATATTAAGTAACTTGGATAGTAATGGATGGTAAGTAACTTAGATAGTAAGTAACTTGGATGGTAAGTAACTTGGATAGTAAGTAACTTGGATATTAATGAATAGTAGGTAACTTAGATAGTAAGTAACTTGGATAGTAAGCAACCAGGATAGAAAATGACAAATTCTGAAGGGAATTGGTTGTTAATTCATTGACCAATAAAACTAGATTATTCAGGTGTGATTTTCTTCAATTTTGTCTCCCTCTACAAATTAAATTTGTTAAGATCGCAACTGCTGATCTGTAAATTAACAAACATGTCGGAATCAGATCTAAGTTTGATAAATCTTTTACCATTTCGGTTGTGTATTTTTGGGGGGATTTTTTTTTACTCTATAAACGTCTTCAATTATTTCCTATCGATTAACTATTATTGTTACCATATATGTTCCATTTCATTTCGTTTCATATCATTTCATTTGTTGTTGTTGTTGTTTTTTCATTTCCAACAAAAACTGTATACAATCACAAACACAACGTTGATATCAGGATAAAAATATTTCAAATATAAACATGTACATCTGTACGTGAAATGTTGTCATAGCAGTTATTGGCATGTTGTGCCTCTGCTTATCATTCATGTGAACAAACATAATTTTGGAATGTGTATGTGTGTGTGTGCGGTGCGACCTGTTCCAGTTCCTCTATCTTTATTCATTACAATCCCACACCTTCCGTTGATTCATCCGTGACGATGTTTACAGTCAGTCTACTTCCAGCTGGACAGGATTAAAGGATGTTGCACTCTTTCTGTATATTTTAAACAACCAAGACAAAAACAAATTACAGAAAGTTGTTCAAGAACCCTGGCTCCATACTTTCATCCACGAAATGATATTTGATTCCACCAGCACATTTTGTGCGTAAAAGGGAGGGGGTGTCAGTTTCTTGCTGGGTTTTTTTTTTCTGAACTTACTCTTTTTTATTCGATTCAGTGCCCATAAAAACGAGTTGAGTTATTTTCCTTGCTAAAAGTGCTTTTAAAGATGAATATTTCAATATTGACACTTTTATTACCGTTCCAGCAGGTTCAGATTCCACAGGGCGAATTCTTGAGTTCAGAGAGTGTGTTGCTGAGAATTGCGTCAAAAACCTCTATGTAGGTGAGATATTGAAGGTCCAGTTTACCTTTGGGAGCAGTGATTTCAAAAATGTTCAAGATATCACATTTGAAGCATATGTGTAGGTCTGTTGTATCATAAAACATCCTACCATATGAAATATTTGCAATAAAACCTAAAATATAAGGAGATATCAGGGTTTTTCTCAATAAACCGTAACTGTATACGGTTTAGTCTGGAAACATTTTTATTATAACTATTGTTCACATTTTGTGTATTTAACAACACTTAACATCGATTATACGGATTCAAATTTTAACAGTGGTTGTTTCTATCCCTAACTCACATTTTAGAACAATGTTAAAGCACTAATGCTGGGTTTTTGTTTCATCTGCAAATGGTAAATTATGCCTTTGAGGTTTTGGCAGAATCCAGGGGATACGAGATCCTCCCCTGGAAATTCACACTGTTGATTGATTGATTAATTGATTGATTGATTGATTGATTGATTGATTGAGAGCATAGAACTCTCCTTTATTTCTTTCAACATTTACAATATATACAGTTAAAAAGATGCAATATAACATTATTCACACATAACACACAAAGGGATGGCAAAGGTCATCATATTATAACAAAGTGGTAACAAGTCAGACTTGAAAAAAAAAAGAGGAGTGAAGAAAAGTGAAAGAAAAAGGTGTCCCGTAAAAGCCTCAAGGGCTTGCAGTGATGGGATCACCTGACTATACAGAGTTGGAAAACACAAGAGCTTGTGTGTGGCTTGCAATAAACTTCAGAATTGTACGCGTATTTTAATGTTCCTGGTGTTGCAGGTGAGCAAACAGCTCTTACTATTGTATTCCTTAGGGCAATGTCGTATAAATACCTAAAGCATGATGGTTTATCAAATATTCCTTGTATATTCCTTCAAATATTTGCCAGCACGTACACACGGATTCAAATGACAATTGAATACAGAGCTGACAACTGAATTTGAGGCAGCCAGTTTGAGGTTATTTCGGATATTCCCTACCTACAAAATGAAAAGATAAAAAATGATTACTGCATTTTGAATTGAAACTGTACTGTTAATAATTGAACCTATTTGCTTTAATGCTATGACGTCCTTGTAGATTGAATTTTAATTTGCCTGGCTTTTTTTTTTTTTTTGGTATTTTTGTTCAATTTTGTAATCTTAACTTTTGCCCATTAGAGCAGATCAAGGAATGTGTTCTCTCGTGCGTAAGCTATTATAATATACTTAGCACAAAAAAGAAAGTAAACACATTTCATGTCCATATTTCTCATAGAAGACTCATATGAAAGTCTATAGATTACATATCAAATTAAAGGGAGTGTATTTGTCTCTAAACATGGCAGCTAAACAGAAATTGAAACTTTACGCACGAAAGAACACAGTCCTTTATCTGCTCCAATTTGCAAAAGTAAAAATGGCGAAATTGCACTAAAATACACACACAAAAAAAAGCAAGGCAAATTGAAATTCAGTCACAATGAACAGAAAAGTACAACGGAGCATAAATTTTTACATGGCTAATATCACTTATAAAGAAAATGAGTTTAAAAAAGTAATCTCAATATCCTTACCAGTCAGTATCTTTCTTTCTTTACAGTTGGTTGTTGTTGTTTTTTTTCATACCACAACTGTCCACCAATGCAGCATATTAAAAGAATCTTCCTCTATCTCTCTCTCTCTCTCTCTCTCTCTCTCTCTCTTTTGTTGGGAAGAGATAGTGCGTGTGTGAGAGAGAGATTCAATTCAATTCATTTCATTTATTTCTCATTCTCATTTTCTTCCAACAAAACATAACAGAGTAAATCAGGAATTATATCATAAGCATATTATACATTGGAACGTGCGAAAGATAAACGATAGTTAACAAATAGATATATATATGTATATATATATATATATATATATATATATACATACCGACAAAATGGTAAGTTATGATTAGAGGGGGAGAGAGAGAGAACTGAGAGGCCCACTTAAAAGCATTGCTTGTTATATATTGCGGACCACTCAACTCTGTTTGTCATTCAAAGATAAAGCGACTGTGTAATCATAATCATTTTGTTTTCATTGTTATGTGAAAGGGCATCTTTACAGAGAAAAGTAAACGTGTTCATTCATGAATAAGATTAAGTTATTTGTCGCCCAATGGAGTTTGCTTTCATGTAATATATAATTTTGTGTTTTTTATTACAGTCATATGAGAAAAATCTGAAAATGAAAAAGTGTCTACTTCATTTTTGTGCTGGGTGTATAATCCACTTACACAACACAACGAACCCATTTTGCGTTATGTTTTGATTTTGATGTCAAATTAGTATAGATATAACGTCTCGAACCTTAATCAAGCATTTATAAACATTTTGTTTTCCACTGGCATAGCAAGTACACAGATCAGCAGGAATTAGGATAAAAAGGAACAATTCATTGAAATCATTTTGTATACCAATTTGTTATTACAATAGACATACACACAGAAAGACAGCAGGAGGGATGATTTGTAAATACATGTGACATAACAAGATAAACAAAGATATGAATATCGCTTTACTAAAGCAATATTGAGATGTAGCATCATGAACGTCAGATAACTCCTCCCCCACCCCCCCCCCCCAAAAAAAGAAAAAGGCAGGCATTATTACTAATACATCTGAGTTGATATTCGAAAATGCCGAAACATAAGTTCTTACGCCAGTATGGTAAGTTATGAATGAACAGGTGATTATTATGATAATGATATGATATGATATGATATGATATGATATGATATGATATGATATGATATGATATGATATGATATGATATGATATGATATGATATGATATGGTATGATATGATATGGTATGACATGATATGATATGATATGATATGATATGGTATGATATGATATGATATGATAATGATATGATATGATATGATATGATATGATATAATATGATATGATATGATGTGATATGATATCATATCATATCATATCACATCATATCATATCATATATCATATCATACATGAAACATAATAAGTTGAAGTGAATAAAAACACTTTCAATGAGTACATACACAATTAAAGGATTACTATGAATATGTTTTTCGGAATTGTACTGTGGATATTAAAATGCACAAAAACTACCCAACCTTTTTTACATGGATCATGGGGATACCCAACATTACTGCAAATTCATGTAGCAAAATCATGCAATAATTACGACAAGTGATAGGAGTTCAAAATAATTAAACACATACTGTAGATATCTAAAATCAACTTTCAATTCAAATCAACATGAAAAAAATAATCAAGATTGCAACATCGACAAAGAAATTCAATTTGTAAGTTTCTATATACTTAAAGGACAAGTCCACCCTCATAATTATACATGTGGATTGAGTGAATGCAACAATATTAGTAGAACACATCAGTGAAAGTTTGGGGAAAATCCGACAATCCGTTCAAAAGTTATGAAATTTTAAAGTATCTGCGCAGTCACTGCTGGATGAGAAGACTATTACAGTGTATGATGTCACATGCGTACAACGATATAAGGAAAATAAAAAGAGAATTTCACAAAATCTTACTATTTGGAAAAAGTGCACATGTTTCAACTTGTTACTGATGTATGTTAAGGGCAATATTATTCCCCCTGCATTCTGAAAGAGAGAAGTCGAGTGTTCTTTTGTTATGCGAGAAAAGTGAAATTGTGTTGAATTTTCTTTATATTTTCTTTAAATCGTTGTACATATGTCACATCACAAGCTATAGTAGACTTCTCATCCAGCCGTGACTGAGCAGAAAATTCAAAAATTCATAACTTTTAAACGGATTGTCCGGTTTTCCTCAAACTCTCACTGATGTGTTCTGCTAATATTGCTGCATTCACTCAACCCACATGTTTATGAAGGTGGACTTGTCCAGAAAAATGCCGCCATGAATGTGATATCCCTGTATATCGCTAGATTATAATCAACATAATTCTGAGGCAAATTCATTCCGAACAGAGAGAGAGAGAAAGAGAGAGATTAATAAAGGAAGAATCAATTAAGAATTGAATACAACATAAGGCCCACCGACGGCGGGAATCGGTAGATTCCTATTGCATTTAATGAATTATTTCCATTAACATAATAATTTCATAGTTTCATAAACATTATCATCCTTTATGCGTTGATAGGAAATTTATATTATGCTATATCTTTTCATATTAGTGAAATTGCGTTGATATGAAAATTGTTAATATGTTTTCTAGCATGTAATTATAATTTTGCATTATGTCATTAAAGGCCTTCTTTTATCAACGATTCAAACAAAGTTATTGTTTGTCATCGAAACATGAATAATTTCATGCTTCGATTATAGGAGAGAGATTTTTCATCAAAGCTGTAATTTTTTAAACAAAGTATAGTATGTTTTGCATTCAGAAATCGTTGTCACATTGGCATAAATTATCATGGGAACATTTTATACAGATGGCAAATATCAAGAGTGTGCAGCCTAAAATATACCGTCACTCCGAGGGGAAGGAGTCGAGAGGTTTGCTTCTTGATTACTCAAATCATGCGTGGGTTGAGATGTTGACCATTCTCTTCTCCTTAAGAGGACACATTGGCGGGTCATTATTAAGGAATATAACTCAATATCATGACTATTGTGACTTTCGTGCATATGGCCTAATGGTGGAATTATGATCTCTGCTTATACAGCGCCGTGGTGTTTTTAGAGGACACTAAAAAAAAGAACAAAAAAGTCACTGGAGTCCTTTGTATGTACGTCATCTATTTTTTCTTCTTTGTTTCTGTCCTTGAACTTGGCTAAGTTTAGTTCACCCTTTGCCTGACTAACCCTTGAATAGCTTCCCTGGGCAATAGCTCTTTGCGAATTCAAAATGGGGGATTATTCAGGAAATACAAATGGATGACGCGCACAGTAGCTGCGGTCCCATGCATAATGCTTTACGTCGGGGCAAAACACGCTTTTGTGTGGACGTTATGGCCGCCAGCATATCGCATCAAGTTTCTATTCTGGCTGCGTTGCAAGATATTTCGATGCCTCAAAATTCGCAAGCGATTCTTAATTTGTATCTAATACATTAGCCATTGTTAGCTCTGTAATACGCAGCATGTTTATAGCATTTGATTACTGTAGTGCTTTGTGTAATGCGTTGCTGGTAGAATAGGGCGTGAATGTGATTTGAATGAGATGAGGACGATACGTCAGTATATCGACGGCTCTGACATGAGATGTTGTATGCAATGACCATGTAATGATAAATTATTCAAGGGACAAAAGGATTTTGATAACTCGGGCGTTTCCCAAAATACTCTTTACCATCAATAAATGCTGCATTTTAACGAAACAAAGCCTGCAATGAGAAGAAACGTTCTTTGGTGTGCTAATGCTTCCAGCTGCGTGGGGCGAATCCCCCTTGATAGTCGATTTATAAGCTGCAATCAGCTAAAATGCACGCCTACACGAAGATTAACACTCGCTATGCAGTAACGTCAAACAAACCCTGAATCGTTAATGATCCATTTCTACTATTGTTTAAAGAAGGCATACGAATTTGCGCAATAGTATATCTTTAATCCGTATATACGTATAGCGAGGTATAGGTATACGTAAAGCAAGGCACATTCCTGATGATGATGATAATGTTAATAATAATGATACTACTACTACTACTACTACTACTACTACTAATAGTAATAATAATGATTATGATAATAATAATAATAATAATAATAATAATAATAATGATAATGATAATGATAATAATAATGGTGATAATAATAATAATAATAATAATAATAATGAAAATAATAATGGTGATAATAATAATAATAATAATAATAATAATAATAACAATAATATACATTTGTAATAACAGTACACTTTTATAGCCCATTTTCCATGCACATAATGTGCAAATTCGCTTTACAATGGGATCATAAATGCAACATATGAGATTTCGGATGTTCTTCAAAACGTTGAGGGATTGCTGGTTGGGGAGCGTTTGGTGTATAGTTGATTCTACAGTTTGGGAGCAGCAGATGAAAATGCTTTATCATCAAGTGTGGCCAGCATTTTGGATTACTGCAGCAATTAAAGTTAAAAGTAAAGGGAAAGCAAAAGAAGGTTTGGTGGGTTTCATTCACGATCTGTAAATACTGGTGACAACTGCATTATACAGTAGTAGTAGTAGTAGTTAGAAGGTTGAACCAATGTGCATGAAAGATGGAGGGGGAACATAACTTAACTGTGTCCGCAGACTACAGCTGAAGTATACTCCTCCTAAGGTGTAATTCAGGAAACGCCACGGCCCCACGTCAGGAGAAATCAGACATAGGGCAGTGTAAGAACAAAGCTGATTTGACGATCTCCTAGCGTAGATTCACCACTTCCGCTTGTAAGGACCAATAAAAGAAGAAGGTTATCATTTCAATTTTCTAAATTAATGAAAGCGATAGATGAGATTCTCTCCCTGATCTTCCTAAGGTGAACTCTCGCTCCTCGGTCTTATTACTCGTAATTGAACCGACTGCAGCCCGGGGGCCGACCACGCGATGCTCCCCAAAATGTCAGGGGTTATCACGTGACTCTCATGCGACCCGTTCTGTAATTGCTCACTCAAACGTCCGACGTTATCTCATAAAAACCGACAATGTTTTTATTTTTACAAGATGATATAAGAAGAAGAGGTAGGGAGGGGTTGGATATGGGTTCCCTCTCTCTCTTTTTGCAGGAAACGGGATATTTTTGTTCCTTTGAGGCCTGATCGCTGTCTATGTTTCAAGGGAGCATGCTTGGGGAGCGATGGAGATTAAGGGATTGTAAGAAGACAACCGTCCCGGCAATTTCCCGCCAAAATCAAGGAGAAAGGCATGGAAAGTACAGCAGAGATGGAGTTGTCATGAAATCACCCTTTTCGAGCCCTCACAGTCCGTGTTTGTCGGACTAAATGTCATCACGACAGGGCTCCTTCTTCACTTACTCAGCGGAAAATTCACAGCATTGTAAGACATTTTTTCAAAGGTAGTATAAGATAATTGTTGGATAAAACAAATATTATATGCTTAGTTTTGTTAATATAGATTGTAAAATGAAACACACATACACAAACATGAAAGCCTTTCAACCGACTTTCTAAATCATTATCCGGAATAAGAAGACTATTACGTACCATTCAAGGCGGTGAAATAATATTTATATTCATAATCCCTTATTGTTCTAGGCTTGCTGCAGTGCTACCATGGTTTACAGGTATATCAAAGCATGGTGCCTGCGATATTTTGCTGACTACATTGTTTCATCCGGAGATATTCATTTTACAGGTTATCTGATCGCTACCCTTCTCAAGATGTTTTTGTTTTTTTCTACTCTTTGAGCTGGATCGGGAAAAAAAGATGATCCGTAATCCTGTGATATGATCTTCGCTGAATCAATAAGAACATTGCCTTGGTATCATAATTCAGGAATGTGGAATAATGACTAAAGACAAAAAAAAAAAATGTCTTTCTGCAGCATGCAGTTGTTCCGACGTCAGTCAACCACGACTCTTTGCTCAAACGGGTAGTTTGAAGGGCACCGCATTCAAAGTAAAAAAGCCTGTGATGTTGAGAAAGCAAATAGAAGTGATTAAGTAAACATTAGTACCAACAATGATATCAGCATTGAATGCAATTTTCCATACATCATGTGACACGGTTTCCGAACATATTTTCGCTGGTCCTTTCTCAGGAAACTTTTGCTAAATCAGTATGACGTCATCACAAGACATAAGATCAGTTGAATAAAAGAAGGAAATCCAGAATCGTCTGTACGTTCATGGCAGAGTGATGTTGGAACACTAATAAACATTTCGTGCATGCAGTCATGTGCGTATGCTTTCGGCTTTCAAGGGATTCTACAGCTACAAATCTATATAAAAAAAAAAATCTGAATAGACTAAAGTAGTAAACACATTCACTCATACGTCCAGTCTTCAGTCAATTGGTTGTGTCCAAGGCCTGGAACTCCAATCGTTTGATTCTTACTCCCAGACTTGCGACAAAATCCTGAGAAGTTTGGGTGGAAAACTGGACAAGGCTCGAGCTCGTGAATGATAAAAGTAATAAAGCGCTGATTGAAAATACACATCACCTCTGAGCGGAAGGATTGTAGCTGTGGTTAAAAAAGAACAGATCGTATCCTTCTTCCATGTTATCCTTTTCCTGCCAACATCTGAAGCTTCCATACACTATTTCTGTTGCCTTCAAACAATGTTACTCATCGCGGCAATGACTTGGGTATATCTTTTTTCCTTCAGGTGTCTCTATATCTTAGCTCCACTTTCACCCTCTCTTTTGCTTTTTCTCCTTTTTCTCCCTCTCTCCCTCTCTCCCCCTTTCTTTCTCTACCTTACCCTCTCCCTCTCTATCTCTCCCTCCCTCTCTCTTTCTTTCTTTAATTATCTCTCTTGGAGAGTCTGTGCTTGCAAGTCCAGCGTTGATGAAGCATCTAGGATGGATTTTGTCACAGTCCTAACGGTTCGCTCTTCTTGTCAATCTCTGATGGGGAGACTTCTCGAGCGAAGCATCAAACGTCTTCACTTTCACTCACCAGGCAGCGGAAGGCGAGCAGATGAATCATTGGTAGAGAGGGGGACGGGTATGGTGATCCAATGAGGAACGAGCACCGCCATAAGTAGCAGCCGATGGGAGCAGCCGGGAAGCGATGGCTAGGGTCCCCAGAGTCCGGGGGAAAGTGTCGTCCATTGGAATACAGATTTCTCGCTCTGACTGGCAGGCAATAACGCTTTCAAGACTCGAAGGGGTCGAGCGAAATGCACTTTGTCCGCCGCCTTCACATAATCTAGGTCCCCACTTCTTCACAGCAGCTCCATATATGAAAAAAAAAGATAGTGCTGTTCTTCACGTTAGTTTTTATAACGCTTTGGCTTTTCCTATAGTATATTCATATTTCCTATGACTGCCGTTTGCTTTTCAATTAAGGTTATCTACGTTGAAGTGAAGCACAACTGTTAGTATACAAGTATACAGGTAGTATACAAGAAATCATCACTGCAGTAACAGCAGACAGTGGCGTCAGTAAACCTGCAATGATAATCTACGCTTACAGCAATACAGGGTAGCGATAGACCCAATGATATTGTATCATTTAGCATATTTTGGATTGGATGAGGAGATCATGGGCGGTTTTTTTTTTTTTTAATCATGGCTACTACTAAAACACTGATCAATTCAGTGCTTATTTACGTCGATGTAGGGCAATTTGTCAATCAGTTGCAATGAAAAAACACCTCGACGGAAGAATTTCATGAATTTGAACAAACATACATGTACCTTGTTTTCCTTTTGAGAACCAGCTGCTGCACAGTAACGTAATAGAAAAATGCGGATTTTTTCCCCTTCTGATTCTACACTAGCAAGTGCAAGACATCTCCATGCTATTGGAACGCTGTAATTTCAATATCTTGCATATTATGTGCCGAATCGTCATCATAATTGCCATGTCTACTAACAATATATCTACATGGTTTATGATTATATTTATGCAAAATCTAAAACATAGAGTGTAGTTATTTTTTTTTCACCAAGCAAAGATAAGAGGAGAAATTAATTTGCTCATACTACATTAATCTATTGCTCCCATGAAATATCTGCGCGCTACGCCAACCTTAAATTCTACCCACAAACATAGCCTTAACACTAATCCTAATCCTCACATCACACCAAACCTAAAACCCTATCACAACCCTTACCCTAACCCTTGGAGAAAATAAGAACGGAGCAATTGTCGCAGGAGCAAATGTCGTGTCACCGAAATGTAATGTATACATAGTAGAGTCCCTTGACTCAAATTGACTCAATTTGAAACGACGGACCAATTTCATTTTTTGTTTTGTTTAATGTAGCTGTAAGACTGTTGAAAATAGAATATTGTGGCTGGTTTTAACTACACTTTCTGGTACAGTCTGCGTTAATCAAGCTCCACACCATGTCCTAGATATCTACACCCTTTTTGTTGACGTCATAAAACTACATCCCAGCAGAATGATATCAATAATTCTAAGACTTCAAGTATAGCATTACATATCATATGAATTTTTAAATGAGTGTTCAAGCAAGTGTATCGATTATATTGTAAGGGAAGTAAATCATCTGAGCTTTTACGTAATCGGCAACACTTTTCTTCATTGTCAATAACGTAAAGTGAATGGTAAGAAGCCGAAGGAAATCATATCTCCTCTCTGTGATGTAGGTCTTTTGTGTTTTTGGGTTGACATCCATATTCCCCAAAAGAAAATCGGGGAAATCCCTGAGCAGAATCGAGGGAATTAAACATTCGATAGGTAAAGTGCGCCATCACAAAGTATTATTATGAATTTATGTCTTTCTTTTTAAAGAAGATCCCAACATTCATTTATCACTGGATTTGCAATTGTCATCCAAAGTCCCTCGAGAAATGGCCTCAATCATACCATGCGGGGTCATTTATACATACATTTTACTCAGAAAAAATGACGGACCTAAATTGGCAACACTTAGAAGTAGGTCGAAGTGACGACTTACTAGAAAAACTGTAAGGTATAATCAGTGACGCAGAAGGAATGAGTGAAGTTAGGCAATGATGACAGAGCTGTTCACATTGCTGCAGGTCTAATAAGTCTCTTATGCCGTACTAAGTCCCCCCAAAACCCTGACGGTCAGTATTTGTGCTACGGCCTCATTCAGCATGCCTCGCCCTTCGTGGACTGTTTAAAAGGCTTCATTCAACATACCTCACCCTCTATGGACTGCTGGTCTGTTAAAAAAAAATCAATCACACTGAAGAACACTGATGTGACAAAAATGCTGTAAATCGAATCATCTGCCATGGGCACATGAGCGATTTGCATGAACGAACGTTGAGTACAGAACCGATATGGCCTGATTTTCCTCACAACGCAGCACATAACTTGACATTTATGTGCATCACAGCCAGCCAGTATTGCATCTTAAAGGACATGCCGACCTAGTCTATGAAGCCAGACCTAATTCTTTAAATCTGTAGTTGCCCTGGCAATTTCGTTGTAAACTACTTTGTATTTTCTCCAGCAATTAGCTTCATATGAAATTGTCGCAGTGTGATCCATATATTTTGATTAGTTAAAAGTTTGTTGGGTTTTATCATTATCAAGTTGTCACACGTAGAGCTGGAGTTCCTGTCGTATCTCTTTCGTTCAGTCTACCTATATCGTTGTCAAGCGGAGTTCGACCAAGGCAGCTGAAAGCTTCGAGACTCTAGGTCGCCATGGTCGGCGGTCAGGGGATAGCTGTCCATGGCGGAACGCACTCTGATTTCGCCCACATGCATGCTCATCTGAGTACATGATTGCATAAACGATTCAGATCATGCCATGGCATTAATTCAGCCTACTTGTCTTCAACAGAGGGTATTTCAAGCAGAATCGATAACTTTCATGAAAGTGTATTTCATGTTAAGTTGTGTTGTGTTTTTATGATTACTATGCCCTGATATCACAGGGAACTACGATACCTAGAATTTTGTCGTAACGTTTTGAAATATATTTTAGACATCCATCTGTGCAATAGTGATCACCGTTTGTTTACGTCAGCAATCTAATACATTAGGCTTATCATATTGATTCAAATCAGTCTTCAGTTCTTTAAAAAAGATATCAATTCAGACTCATGGAAAACGGATACATATTCTATTCACGATTGAGAAATGTATAGGCATGACTGATACATAACGGCTATATACTGGAGTTAAAATGTAGACGGGACATGTAAGAACAACATCAAAATGTCAACATTCGGCATATTTTTGTTTTGTTTTGTCTTCTCTATCTTGAGTAAATGTCAATTCGCCGGCTTATGTACAAAACGAGACATGTCATCAAACTGAAATAAAAAGCGATGTCATGTGGAGATTCTGGCTATAGTCCTTCATACTTGTATCGTTCTAGAATCCGGTTATCACCTTACGAAAAACTGATACGTTCCAGTGTTGAGTATACATGCATTGTTTTATTTGGATCTTATGCCCTCGTTGTACAGTATAGGCGCACCACAGTCCGAACGTAGAATGCGGGTACAAACCACCTACGAGGGATTACATTATACAAATATGAAGGAAGTTGGTAAGTGGCGGGAGGTTCTGCGGGACAAGGTCATTCTAATGCTGCAAATTTGTACCTGCGTCGTCGGGAGAAATCAACCACAAACAAAACAGAAACAACAACAAAGAAGAAGAAAGAGAACCCGGGAAAGTGTCGGCCTAGCACTCGAATTGCTGGCTCGTTCCCTGCTCTGGCGAGTAAATAAAAATAGGTTTTTGGGAAAAGAAGAAACCCTTGATGCGCTTCCCCGTCTTGATTGCAGATGCGGGGAAAAACAAGAGGCGCCAAGAAGGCGGCAACCGAGACATCAATGCAAGAAGTGATACGAAGAATAAGAGAGATGAGGAGACGGTGAAAGAATAAGAGAGAGGGGAGAGAGAGAGAGAGAGAGGAAGAGGGAACGAGATCAATGTGGAACAGCGAGAAGAAATAAAGATACAGAGTAGCTCTGAGAACGCCGGCATCAACAGTGGCATGAAAAGTGGTCGAAAACGGAGAGAAGAGAAGAGTTTCATGAAAAACTGAAGACCTATAAGATGTTGCAGATGACAGAAGACACAGGGACAGAAATCAAGAAGGACAGAAGAATCAAAGAAAGTTCAGTTGTTTCTTTACCGTTAGTGGGCGTAATATTCTGTATTATTATATACACATGCACACCTTGCACGTTGCTACCTGTGCAGCCTGTACCCTATTAGATTTATACTCATATTGTTGCGATACTGCACTTCGGACATCTGTTTGTCTAAAACTAGGACATTACATAACCGTTCGACCACTAAAGATACTCATTATTGAGTTTCATTGACTTGATCTCATGTTAAGTTTAAGTTTGGGTTTATATATGAAACAGCCACTAAGCAGTTGCTAAGGAAACGAACAACGGGGGAGAGACGGTCTTGCCTGTAGCCACTTCCGCTCCTGCTAATGACCTAGAATCGGTGACCTCAAGGTATGGAGTTTGTCACCTTAACCAATGGACTGCGGAAGTTCCTCAGTCGTTTTAGTTTTTTACTTACCTATCATTACTTGCTTCCTTTTTCATATTCCTGATTAGCCGATTACATTGACGTGATAATAATTTAATCTTAACTAATTCAGTGTATATGAATTACTAGAGCAATGAGTTAAGGGAGCGGATGAGTGTTATATGTACGGTAAACTCCCGTTATAACGAAGTCCTTGGAACGGGTAGTTTGTTTGGTCTTTTTTTTTTCCCCTTTTATCGAAATTTCGTTATATCCGGACAAATAAGGTGTATAAAGATATCTAATTTATCATTTTGGACCTTGAATTTTACTTCGTTGTATCCGAAATTTCGTTATAACCCTGTTCGTTCGAGTGCTCTGTATTATCACGCTGTAGAAAGTTCTGAGGGTCAGTCTTCTAGGACGATATTGAGATTAAAGGACAAGTTCACCTTCATAAACATAAGGATTGAGAGAATGTAGCAACGTTAGTAGAACGCATCATTGAAAGTTTGAGGAAAATCGGACAGTCCGTTCAAAATTTATGAATTTTTGAAGTTTTTGTGCAGTAACCGCTGGATGAGAAGACTACTGCTGTGTATGAATGACTTAGATGTCACATGCGTACAACAATATAAGGAAAATATAAAGAGAATTTCACAAAATTCAATCTTTTGAAAAAAAGTACACATTCCCTTGACTCGTTATCGACATATGTTATGGGTAATATTATTCCCCCTGCCCTTAGAAAGAGGCAAGTCAAGTGCTAATTTATTATGCGAAAAAAGTGAAAATATGTTGATTTCTGTACATTTCCTTTATATTGTTGTACGCATATGACTCACAAGCTATAGTAGTCTCCTCATCCAGCTGTTCCAACACAAAATTTTTAAAAATTCATAACTTTTGCATCAATTGTCCAATTTTCCTCAAACTTTCACTGATGTGTTCTACTAATATTGCTGCATTCTCTCAATCCTTATGTTTATGAAGGTGAACTTGTCCTTTAAGATAAGAGAGAGAAAATCTGTAAAAAATTAGTTCGCTGATTCCACTTTACTTTCCCCAGCCATTATGTTACGAGAACATTTTAACTGTTAGACGATTAAAAATCAGAATAAAGGAATTGCATGGTTATTCCAAGACTTTGCGTCCATGGTCATTTTCTCTGCCTTTAGGAAAGGTGAAAATGTTGTGTTTTTCCAATGTGTAGGTAGAAGGCAGAGCCCCGAACTGACAAAACAGGTACAACACGTGATGCACTGCACGATCTATCTCACACAAATCTGCCATGTATGCAGTTTTACAAGGGGAAAAAGGTAGGTATACCATTAAGGGACTTTAGCCTCTAAGGGTTTGTGACCGATTTTTAAACAACATTTCGAGTATAGGGCAAACGAACAAAGAGTTTCCATAGAAACCTTTTAAGGCAATAAATACCTAATCATGAAGTTTCATACTCAAATGGGTTGAAATGAAAGAGCATATTAGTGGTATGACGTCATAATCAGAGACATAATGCCAGAATTCTCATGCGGTACTTTGCGCTTGACGTCGCCCTCTCCATGTTTATCAATCCATTATCCCAAAATACCAAGGGAGATTCCTATAAGAGCTTCATCGTGCTTTAGGCGCATCCACAGCTAATGGTATGAATCATCGTACGTAATTATATATCAACATGTCAATTTCGCTCTGTAGTCTTGAGGTGATCCACAATCCCATGTGATGCTCTATGTCCGCCATTTTATAATAGATGACACCTGGCTAAGTACGAACGCTTCATTTCTCTCATGTCAAACACTATATGGCATTCTCTCTCTCCCGAAATGCCAGTAGACGGTGGTCGAAATATGGAGTTATCACTCAACAGAAACTAAATGATATTGATATTATACAATCTTCTCATGTCCACTTCTATTAGGGCGACTCATAATTTGATCCATGTTGTCTCCTCTTTAACTGTTTCTGTGCCATTTGCAGGAACTTTGGACAAAAGGTTTAAAGGACTATACCGAACGAGATTGTCATCATTTCAGGCGCATCACTGGAGCATTCCTAACTCTGGATAGTATGACTTTTCAATGTACATATTATGTGATTTCAGTATACAGATATGTTACCAATGAGACAAATGTCAATATGTACGAATAAAAAATGAACAAAATTTAACTCAACGCGAAGAACTGAGATAGATTTACAGGCAGAAACGATTTTTTTTTTAACAGGAAGATTGTAAGGACTGGCATTTCCTCTCACTGACTGCCTCCAGAACCAAAAAGACCCGGGTTTTATTATCAAGTCTAAATGAGCAATGTTGTGTGTTATCATGCCGTCCCCTCTAAGAAGGACATAAAATGGAAGTCCCGTGTGTTAGAGAGTCACTACTCATTCACGTATTAGGAAGATCCGGTTTCATTCATTCATCGCAATGAGCAGGGTACCCAACATCCAACTGGACCCCATGGAAGACCAGCGAATGCATGTGACTAATTATGAGCTATACAGCCATCTTCTCGGATGGAAAATAAAACAAACAAACAAGCAAACAAATTTTATTTTTTCATATTTACCATTCTGCTTAATTACCGATATTCAACTAATCCATTGGTCTCATCACAGAGTGAGGGAGTTAACAACATACATCTCTTGCATATCATGTAATCCGATTGATGAGTCTATTCCTCACTTCCCTTCTCAATCTTTTACCTCCCTCACTTTTTTTCGGTATGCGATTTAAGCAAACAAAAACAAAAACGAGTGGCTCTTTCCATATTGATGTTAGTCCCTTTAGCAACAGATGTTGCCATCAAGACTGTTGATATTGGTAATCCGAGGAAAGAATTCAGAGAAAGAGAGCAAAAAGGTAACATGGCGTTGTTACCAGTCCATTTGTACTTCTGGTGAATGCACAGCTCGAAAAAAAAAAAAAAATTCCTTGTACCTATAACATTATATAGTACAATGATCCATAGAACAGTATGTATCTTTTCCGGTATCTTGCCAGCAAAAACATTTCATGACACTCTTTATGTACCAATGAATAAGAAATTTGATATCAGCAAGAAAATTTATACTTGCTAATGACACTTTCGGGAATAAATGAAAGTGTTTTCTTTTCTTATTTTTCAGCCAAAACGAGCTTTTTAGTAGCAAGAAAAAAGGCGAAGAAAATATAGAAGATTCAGTACACTTGGCGACCATCTTGGTAAAATTACTGGGTAAATAAAGGAAAGCAGGCGTGCTGTATTGCCACTGTGATGCAAGAGTAACAAGTCTTGCCACAATTGGCGCCGAAGGCACTACAAATGATTAACTCATTTTTTGTGACTGCCTAAAATTCCGCTGCCATATCTGGTTAAAAGTGCACTTTCGCAAATTACGAGTGTCACGGCGTATTTACAGAGACAAAAAAAAAAAGAGTTGCTTAAAAGCAGTAGTGCTTTGGACTTTGGCTCTTATCGAACGCTACATTGAAGAAAGGCAGTCTTGGCCAAATCATAGAGCCTTCACAGAGATGATGACATTCTGAAAAAGTCACCAAAACGCGTTCGAACAAATTATTATGTAAACACACTCAACGCCTGTCTGTAATATAGGTATGGCGAACCGAGCAAGGCGCAATCTTAAAGCTGTCCCACTTTTTTTCAGAGCAGCTGTAACCTCATCCTTGTTTACCAGTGAATCAGAGAGCTAATAAAGCCCCGCGTTAAGCAGGTCGCAGTTATCATTATACATGTGTGCTGCTTGAGCACGTTCATATCTCACGTAGACAGCAATACTGGGGCTACCTCGGTGTCGCACGCATACTTAATAACAGGACGGTTTCTGAAGAACTACTGTCGCCGTCACGGGGAAGTCATAGTTGCTATGTCGCCCTCTAGCGGCTTGTTAGAACAGAATGCTGTGGTACACTACAGTCCACTATAAAGCAAGTAATAATGACGTGCATAATGAACCTCACTAATATTCATTATGTTCGTACTGCGAATCGACTAGTAAGTCACTTCAATTGTGGATTGCTAAAACATGGTTTTCTTCCTTTTGATTTTGTAGATCATGCTGCCGATTCATTTGGTTGTTTCGTATGTGTTCATTGTTTGTTATTTTTCGTCATCGAGCATGATGTGATTTCTTTCAGAGACCATACTGCACTTGATTCCACATTGTTACTCTCCATAGACAGAAAGTATCAGATTCATGTCTGGGTTGCTACCCTGCAGCATCTGACCATGTCTTTCGCCTTCTTCTCTCTTTTTTTAATACTTTTGAGAGGAAAAAATATCCGACATGTTTGTTAAATTACAGATCTGCGATCTTAACAAATTTAATTTGTAGAGAGAGACAAAGTGAAGAAACTCGCATCTGAATCTTCACCCCTCTGAATGATATCTTTCTTTCAAAAAAAAAAAAATCCTATTCAATTTTCACATTTGATATCTAGTCATATGCCGGCGATTTTCTGTTTACACTCCATTGTTTTAGAAATGAACGCTATTGTCAATTGCTTTGAACAGCGTAAGTTTGTTATGACATTTCGTTGATCTTCATGCCCTTTCGCTGGCTATACTCATTCGCAATTGGACGTAGCAAACGTAACCATTCAATTTCATGTGTTCTTAGACCAACACATTGAAGTACCTACATGAATGCATATATACATAACTTGGAACATAGAATAAGAACATTTTATTAATGATGTTTGATTACTACACACTATAATAATGATAAGAACGATGCCTTATGATTATGCCTTCTCCACTATTTTTGAGACTCTATGTCATTGACATGGTAAATAACTACTGGAAATGCCCCTTTTCAATTATAAGGATACTACCCCAACTAAGCTGTCTGTCGAACGTCCCAGCTGGCAGGTTTTTCAGAGGTTATATATATATATATATATATACATATAACACCCACAGAATTGTTTGTTTGTTTGTTTGTTTGTTTGTTTGTTTGTTTGTTTGTAGTGTTCTCGAATTTTCCGTTCGTTTTATGAAGAGGTACGCAGGTGCTTGCTAGAAACTAATATTCTCATGTGGGCCTTTAAGCAGCTTCAGACCCCAGGAAATTTGATCAGGAGGGAAAAATGCAAGCATCGACGAGTCGAGAAAATATAGTATTCTTTGTAGAGCATCGATTCGTCACGGTGTCACCATTCTTAGAATATCTGGCTCTTGTTGTGTCACTTGAAATAACACCAGCCATGCGATACCCTTAGATGCGTTGACATTCGGCGGGTTGAGGTAGAAAGTAGGCTAGAAAAATTATGACAACAAATTGCTTTGCTCTTAGGTTACTCTCAGGCTCTACTCGCCCTTTAAGATTTAACCACAACTTCCCCATTGGTTACACGCCCTCATCTTACATCCCTCCCCCCAACTACAATCCCATTGGTCACTTCATCTTCCTATCCATCTTACACACTCACGGCTGGCCATCAGTTGACCGTCTGTATCCCTTTGCCCTTCTCCGAAGCGGTCAAGTACATGGACTGAGCAAGAAGAGCCGATGGGTACGTATCGGGACAGTGATTTAGCACGACCAGCTTACCGCTCATTTTTTCTTATTTTTCTCTCGTCCTTCCAGCTTTCAAGGCGTACGAAGACGTGGACAAAGGAGAGGGGAAATTAATTTTCATTTCCTTCAGACGAGCATGACTCATCGAGCGGTATGCGAGGAGAGAGTGAGAAAGAGAGAGAATGATGTATTTATATATAAATGTGTGTGTGTGTGTTTATGTGTGTGTGCGTGTTTACGCATGGGAAGCAAAAATCGCGATACGTGTAGATGAAAAACGTTCGTCAGGCGAGCCCATCTGTCCCGCTGAAAGATGGCTCCAATGCGAGAAGATAGCACGGTGACCACTCCCAACGTTTCCTTATTTCTCTATACCCCCTCCATCAATCTCACTCTCTCTCCCTCTACCTACACGTGTATCTATCTATCTATCTATCTATCTACAATATCTATCTATCTATCTATGCATATCTATCTCCTTCTCTCTCTTTTTTTTATCTTACCTTTCAAATAACGGGCCTTTGTTTGCTTGCTAAAGCTACAGTCGTTTACCTTTGACAGGACATCTCGTGCAATTCTTCTCCACACATCTCTATTTTCATAACTTCCATGAATTCTTATCTTTCTCTAATAGAAGAGAATATGTCATCGTCACCCGTTGCCAATCGTTCTTCATTAGATGTCCATCCAGATAGCCGCGTTTTCACATTGAGTCTGCTTAAAGAAAAAAAAAAAAAACCGACGGTAAACGCAAAATTAGTATAGATGCGCATGAACATGGTACTAACCAGGAAAGTTACACAAAATCCGGACGTATAACAAATTCAAACAGTAAATGTAAATACTTCCCTGAACAATGTCATCGTATCGGTAGCAAAAAAAAAAAAAAAAAAAAAACCAAAACAAAACACAACAACAACGAAACGAAACAAAACAAATATCAATTATGAAACGTTCATCCAGTGAATCTACTGCCTTTTGTTCCGAATAGCCATGACCATCAAAATAAGAGTGACATATACTCGATGATCCCACTCTTATTTACTTATATGTGATCGTGCATCACAAAAACCAACACAAAGTCGCACCCCTTGATTTTACGTGAGGACTCCAAAAGGGTAAAACGGGTCAACCAAATCAGTCTTGAGTTTTTCATATTTTCTGTGATGCAGGGTCGCATAAAAAACAAAACGCATTTTCAGCCATTTTCAAGAACGAGTTTTCTTTTCTACTTGAAATTATTTATTTCAAGAGTCCCTAGGTTATTCTACCGTTTGGTCATGGTATAGACACGTTGCTGTACAGTGTAGCATCATTGTCTGACATATCGTGCCGAGTTCAGACCATGGGACTTGTTTCATATGCCACTCAGTAATAAGTCGAGTTGTTCTCTCTCTGCTCCAAGAGGGAAAACAACCAAGAATTAATGTTCGATCTGACTGTCATTTTGTTGACGTATTTTACCCGCCAAATTGCTGCTCCAATCGACGGGATTCAATATCAACCGTGCACTAAGCTTCCGAGTCTCTCGTCTATCCAAAGGAGGAACGTAGTCTTGCTTTTTCAAACCGTTTTGGCCATTGACGGTGTGAGTCCAGTCCATGTTAGAAGGTTTTTATTTACGGTGTTTGAGGCAGGCTCAATCACGAATCCAAAGGAACGAGCTTAGTTTAACTTACTCCTTTCCAGAGAAATCGAGTCATGAGCAGTAAATAGAAGAATAATGAATTCCTGCTTCAGTTCAGTTTAGTTCAATTCAATTCAATTCAATTTAATCTATTTCCATAAAACCGTCACAAAATACAAAGTATACATTACACAATTTTGATTTTATCATTTTCTAGGAAATACATGATAAAAGTATAATGAACTATAATGAATTATACATAAAATATCATTAAATGACCGAAAATATCAATGTACACTTAGAAGATTGACAACAATAGTGGAATGCAAAAAAAAGTGGCTGATTGAAAAGCAGAGCTTCTAAGACGTGGGTCACTCGAGACGTGTATATAATGTACTAATTATAATCTGAAATTAATTCATGTATAACAACAGCAACAAAAATCGGTAGCTATTTTCGGTAACAAATTTTGAACACTCGTGGACAATAACAACAGGATTAACACAGTTTTCCACAAACAAACAAAAAATCTTTTAAAATATGCTTAAACCAGATCCTGCAGGTTGATATGATAGAAATCGCTAGATGACATTCACTGCATGTTTCGATCTATCCTTTAACTCATACGCCAAACATCCCCAAGTCCAAGACTTTTCCTTCTTTTTCTACCCTGACAGTTCCATTTCCTCACAGCTGCTCGCTCTTCCGTTGTTGTTTTTTCTCCATTTTGCCTGCATATTATAACAATCGTACCCCCTTCCACTTTCCCATGAAGTCTTAATTCAGTGGTAATTCTTCAGAGTATCCATGTCTTTTCAACCTTCGACGAGCGACTGACTTTCAACACACAAGAGATGTCCAGTTACTCAACTCCTACTAGCATCTTTTTCCTACTTCCTCTTGTTTCTCCTCTCCCCCTCCTCTTTTTTCTCTCTCTCTTCTGCTCTCCTCCTAACACCTTATTCCTGAATGTTTGATAAGGCTATAACAGGTTTGTAGATATAAATATCGTTCACATCTTACCGTCTTTCAACATGTTTACTATCTATATACAAATGTAGTTCTAGTATGGATCTTCACTAAGAGGATTTTGATACCCGGAGAGACGGGATGAGTAACAATCAAATGCTAATTTCCATGTTCATGGATATGTTAATATCATCAGTATTTTTACCATCGCTGTTGTTACTCGCTCGTCTTCTCTTCCTAATGCTACTGCATTCCTCTGTCAATTTTTCTATCCATAATATTTACTTATAACAAAGCTTTCGTCACCCCAACAAACAATCGATATAATAATAATTATTTATGCTACACCTACACTTTTTTTGAGAATGACTAAGAAGTCATGCTTGTATCTTTAAGGGTGCACCAATGAAATGGACGGGGAGGATTCACTTCGTTGCTAGGAGAGACCTCGAACCAATGAACCAAAAAATTTGCTCTGGGTGAATGGTAAATTTCTCAGCTTCCAATCTCATGGTTTATTCACTTCCCTGCTGGCCGGTGCCCAGGAGCGTGGAGGGAAGGAATAAGGAAGAACATTAGGCAGCGTTTGACTTGCATTCTTGATCAGCCTTGCATGTGTCGCTGTGGTTACAAACCAGCGATTAAAAAGACATGTTTCGAATCCTGTCATTATTTTCAACCGCGAAGCCTCACATAAGCAATTGCGCTCTATCTTTTAAAGCTTTAAAACATGAAGAAAATGAATAATTCATTACTACCAATATCTTGGCTTTTGATCTTTCTTACCCATTGTAACCATTGAATATTGTTCAGATTATTAATGCTGCTGCATCAATACTCGTATTCCTTCTGTTGTCACTTCCTTTTTTGTTCCAGTAACTGTGTGCTTTCTTTCATTTGAGATCTTTTCCTGCATGAAGCAGTGTGAGAGGAGGCCTTTCCTTTCTGCGCCAGGAGTGCCACTGTGTGACAGACATGGCGCATAAGTCTTTCATCCTCCAGGATATTACGGCCACCTCTGTTACATTGTAACTGCTACTACAACCCTTAGCACTCGTATTAGGATGTACAATGTATTTGGATAACCGAATTCTATAGCGTTAGATTTGTGATATTTTTATAAGATCAAAGAAGATACTCATTTTAACTATTTTCATAATACTATCCAAATCCCATACTCTGCGGATCTCCACATGCAAATATAATAATAAACGGACCGAATTCCCAAAGTTTAATCATGTCCCTTTTCGAACAGTGTAAAGATTGAGAAAGATTTCACAGCTACATTGTTTCTGGGTCTGCAAGAGGAGACTATGTGACACAGAGGATGGAAGGCCGAAGCGGTGAAAGTGAAATGAGAATTGAAGAAGCTGTCCCAAAATGTCAAGTTATGCGGGACCGCAGAGAGAGTTAGAGTTACGCTGTACTATGAAGCCTTTTACGGACAGGGCGACTATGTAGTAAGTGGCTGTCGTATTTTAGCTTCTCCCTTTCTTTCTACTTGTCTTCAAAAAACTTCATCCTGCCTTGGAGAAAATCTGGTGAACAGAAATCTCACCCATTTCAGTTGGTCGTGTAATTCTTACCTCATGTAATAACAATGTAAATCACGATTCAACATCATTTTACCTTTGCCGAGTTTGAAATAAAATTTCTGAAACCCACATAAAAAGGTTGAATCATTATCAATTACAGTTATTGAATCAAAAGCCAGTTTGATGTATCAAAGTTTTATAATTAGTTAAGAAATAAAACCAGAAAAAAAAAGATGAACAGATGGTAAAAAGGATAAAATACATGATATATACAATCTTACCACATCATTTGTAATTTTTATTGTTATTTTCATCTTATTTGCATATTCTTCCCATTAAACTTGTTGAATACAGAATTATAAAGAGCACCAATTATCCATTTGCTATCACATTCTCTCAAACAGGCACAAATTTCTGTACATAAAAAATATAAAACAACACTTCTGATTTTTTTTCTGCCTTTTAGTTAGACTATTGACACACACACGCCAAACACAAATATGAATCACAATCAAACATTCTGACACACTCTCATGAAATACATTTGACGCCATCTCAAGCACACATACACAAATACAGGTCGTAGTAATTATTGAAAGTATATTTCGCATCGTAAATATCAATATAATTTTGTCTTACCCTTTTTGGGATGTTATTAAAGGCAAGCTCTGCTCGTGTTGACTTCTGAATACTGTGTACACTTTTTATAGTGTGCTATCTGCTTCTTACATACATGATTATTATGTTTTTACTACAATGATCACTATGTTATAAAGTTGATTACGCTATTGTCCTTCTGCATATTTACCATGTTGGCGAAAGGCATTTGCTCAGAAAAAAAAAAAAAAAACTAGACGAGGTTAAAGTGATGCAGACAAAAACTTTTCAGCACAAGGTTACTTTCAGAAATATTTCTAATTTATCTTGGGGAAATTTTGGAAAGAATGCGCAGACTATTCGCACAGAGGGGACACTTAGAACATATTAAGTGAACCTAAAGAAAGAAAGTTATAAAAATGATTATGTATCTCGCTTGCTACAAGGTCATGTTTGGAAGTACATGAATAATGTGTACTAAAGCTCAGTATAGTTCAAACAGGCATTCATGTGGTGATGGATAGCTCTAATTCTGTGCTATAGACACACATAAAAAAGACATTAATAACATAACTTCACATTCAGCTATTTTATTTTGTCCTTTCTGACATACGTCTCTCTTTGTTCCTCTTTCATAGCTATTCATGGGGCATAATTATCTGAATCTTGATGGCAGAAAGGGTGAACGAAGAATTGCAAATTCATTGAGTAGCTTTATTTCACCTCTTCCAACGCGGTAATATTGTACAATGTAATATTCTCATAATACTGTCTAAATTATACATTGCTTTCCCGGGTGCGTTTCCGCACATAAGACAATGATATAAATGTCACAAAATAATGATAATGATAAAGAACCCTTTTTAAAGTTATTCCTTCACTGCTTTTGACAACACGCATTCCCAATAAACACTGCCCTCATTTGACAAATAAAGACCAACTGTCTATACTGAACGTGAACGACGTACAGCGCGCAGACTCGGGCGCCATTATTCTAATAGATAAGAAATAAGATTGAGTTTGTGCTTTTTTTCCGTTAGTAAGCTAAAAGGCATTGCATCTCATTAACATCAATGAGATACTTCACTCATAGGGCTTTTCAAGTCAGCAAGTATATAGAAATCGAACAATGGCTCATGTTTCCTCTCATTTCTACATGTATTTTTTTTTCTGTAGATTAACTACCATCTTTGACACTCTTTATTTCTAGCTCTATATGCCTAATTATCAGTACAGTGTATACAACTTTCTAGGCGCTAGTGACGTTAGAACGTTTCATGCTTTTTATGCTCTCAATGCATGCGTCACAATAAGCACAAACCATACCCTTGTACTCTTTATTTGAAGTTATAAAGTAGAACCTATTTGACGCAGAACAGAAGGAGCACTTTCTAAAGAGTGCAGGTGTGTGTGTGTGTGTGTGCGTCTGGGTGTGTATTTGCGCGCGCGCCGTTTAAAACTTATCAAAGTTCGTTGATCATAATAAAGTTCTTCTAACGTTGAGAAGTAATGCATACCGTATTCTTTTGCCTGCAAGGTACTCCTGTGTGAAATTTACTCCCCACCCATATAGCATGGAAGTGTCGGAATGGACGCACATGCCTCACAGCGGATAGTAAAACGTGATAATATATAGAACCTAAGCCTTCATGAAAGATAACATGACGATCAGATAAAACGGTACGAAAGAAGAAAACGGAATTGTATATACGAATAAAGCTCATATTGGAATTTTATAGTCCCGGCATGTTCATACTGAAATGGTAGTAAAAGTGATCAGTTTGTTACCGACCTAGCAGTGATTTTGTTCTCCCTTTCAGATGTAAAAAAAAAAAAAAAAAGCATTGCATTGACATCGTGAGGGGAAAGTGTACGTCGTTTATGGAAAAAAAATATTCAAATTAATCGATAAGCGAAAGATATACTGATTGATGCAAACAAAGGCTTCATGGTCGCCAATCGAATGATAATGACGTTTTAGTTAACATTAGAGAAATTATGTCTCGTTTAAAGGGATGACTTAGGCCTAGTATTGGTGGAGATGAGAACTGGGCTTTTAACTTATTGCGGGATATCAAGAAACCACTTATGCAATAATACAGAGCATACCATTCTAAGAGGAATTCAAAGTGTATTCGATGAAAATCGATTTTGGAATGGCTGAGACATCCAAAAACAAAGTAAAACAAAGCGATCCTAATAAAAGGTGGGTGCAACCTTTTATCAGGATTGCTCTGTTTTGGATATCTCAGTTCAAAACCCGTTTTCATCAAATAAACGTTGAATCCCTCTTGGAATTACATACTCTTTCATATTTCAAAATTATTATGAGGTTTCCTTCCCATTATCTCACCAAAAAATGTTAGAAACCTGAAGTTAGGCCTCAACCAAAACTATACGATCCCTTTAAGGAAAATAAACATTCATTTTGTTTGCTCAACAGAAATGAAAATATCCAATCTACTTGATACAGCATGAATTGCAGCTGAATGTCCCGTATGAGTGTGATGAATGTAACAAGACAAGCACAGCTAGGCTGTCATCATTGGACATTAACGGGAACACAGCGGGCAGGTGGTGTTCTCTTCTCCAGGCCTAGACCGCCGACATTCATGATTTCCAAACCAGGATAAGGACGAGTAAGGAAAGTGGGTGATTACTGCCAAGCTCGCACGGGAAATAAAGATAGATAAATTCCCCCAGACAAAGGGGGGGAAGCCGGTAATGAAGATACCAGTACTGGCATGTATAATATAACGCCTCTCTTCGCCTACCTACCGACACCTGCGCGGCTAACGTGTGGCAAGAATTTCAAATGCACCGACAACACAGCTTACGGCTACACTGAGCCGACACAGAGTGAGTGTCGGTACTACGTTATCGCGATCATGGGGGAACACCTCATTATACGTGTGTGTGTGCGTGTCTGTGTGGGTGCGTGCGTGTGGGTGAGTAAGTGTGTGTTTGAGGGTTGTGTGTGTGTGTATATATTTGTGTGTTGTAGACATGGTAGGTTTCGATGTAGTTTGGGTAGAGCTGAAAAGAAAAGCATTAATGTCAGTGCAATCTTTAATGATGATTATGAGGATGATGGTGATGATGATGATGATGATGATGATGATGATGATGATGATGGTGGTGGTGGTGGTGGTGGTGGTGGTGGTGATGGTTATTTTGGCGACATGCCACTATATTAATGATAAATCATGATGGTAATCATTACTAGCATGACTGTGATAATGATGATGATAGTGAAAAGGTAAACGAAGGGAGATAGCAAGAGTAAATGAAAGAAGGAAGGGAAACGGAGCTTATCATTAGGAATGAGCATGTTTAGATTAACCGGCTAATTCTTGAGGAAAAATATGTTGGGCCAAGTTGCCTACTCTCTCCCTCTCTCTCTCTCTTCACAAGCACATACACACGTGTATATATATATATATATATATATATATATATATATATATATATATATATATATAATGTATCTATATCATATATATTTATGTCATTATAAAACTATGTATGATTATGTATTTGTCTTGATCTTCACGTGTATATGTATATATATATATATATATATATATATATATATATATATATGTATAAATATATATATATATATATATATATATATATATATATATAAATTATATATATATATAGGCCTACATATAAATTATGTACCTATATCATTATGATATATTGATGTAAGTACATCATATCATTACATAAGTATTTTATACTCAGCATTATAATTATGGCTTTGTCTTTATCTTCCATTGTTTCATTTAGCTTAATCTGTTTTGTGTATCTGTGTGTGTGTGTGTGTGCGCGCGTGTGTGTTGGTCTACAATTTCGCATGAGCATCGGAATCTCAAGACAATATTTTGTACTTGCATGAAATCATCATGGTAAGGGTTGTTAATGACTACAAACTCCATCTTTCCGGGAATTAACACGATTTGACACAGGAATGTCTTTGCTCCCACATACATTATGATGGAAATATTACATTATTAAGTGACGAACAAATTACAAGGAAACAATTTTATTTCTTTATGATGTATTTTTGTACTCATAATGATTGATATAAGCACATTTGCAGGGTTTTCATATTCTTAAATGTACATATTACATGTCTTATTCTGCATACAGAAGTTCCTATACACTCATGTCTTAAATCATAAGATTCAGAGAAGCAATACGAAGCCATTTTTATATCCTTAAATAAGCTTTCAATAATTATCTTAGTTTGCATACAGGAGTTCCTGTACGCTCATGACTTAAATCATGAGATTCAGAGAAGTGATACGAGGCAATTTTCAGGGGGACAAGGAGAAAGAGAGAAGACAAAACAACAACAAACTACATGATAATAATGAACAAAAGGAAGAAATATAAAAAAGGGAACGTTACGACAATGAAGAAAGAAATGAGAATGAATGAGCTCCATGTTACCTCAGTTATTCTCCCCTCTTAATTTCAGCATGGCTGGGGTAAAACTTGATAACGTTAACACCACGCAAGAGTGCATTGCCCCCTGTGTTAGCAACTCACATGGCTTGAGATCAAACATGCCTGCTGGCTCTCCTTCGTCTAGTTGGCTGTCCGACTCATATTTATTAACCTTTCCGTACACAGTGAAAAGGTTTAGCGCTGGAAGAGAACTCTTCTACCGTCGACTGGATTTAAGCAAAGCAGTTTTCTCTCTCCCATCTCCTCTTCTATCTGAGATCCTCCCCAAAGCGGCGGGGAATGATTAAGCATCGCCCGGCTTGGGAAAGATATCCCAGGCCGTAAATGTTAGCAAACAGGGCGCTGACAATTGCGGGGATTTGTCGTAAATACGAGTGAAATTGCATCTTATTTTTGAGAGGGAAGTGTTTGCGAGGCGCAAATTCATGTGCTACAGCGTTCGTGCGCGAATTAAAGTAATAAGGCGAGAGAGAGGGAGAGAGCTAGCTTCCATGGACTTACCTTAAACAGCTCCCCGCTTCGGTGCCAAGCTAATACCTTCACTCCTCTTTTTTTCAGAAGGAGAAACGGCCTTGGATTGGAGATAGGTATTCCAAACAAGAGTGCAAGTAGAGTTTAGTGAGAGAGTTGGCAAACAAGGAGCGGGCATTACTGTCTTATTTGGCCAATACAAAACGAGTTAAGGCTGAAGCAACCTGAGGTGGGGTGCTATGAGGCGCTGCGTTCGCATGGAGATTAGAACATGATGAGGCGGACAAGGGCTAAGGGTAGACCCTCGCCCATGGAGGGAAATGGCCAAAGTGGGCTTGCCACTTACTCAGCAAACATCACTCTTATGCCTCATGTGTGCAGACTGTATGTGTAGGTTTATACTCACACGTTCTCTCTCCCCATCTCTCCATCTCTCTCCTTCTATCTATTCTATCTCTCTGTTCATCTGTCTCTGTCTCTACCCGTCTCTCTCACATTATGTGTCTGGTTTTTTTTTCTCCATTTTTAAGCTTTACGATTCTCTTATGACATTCTCTATGATATATCCTATCATATATTCTGTATTGTAATCTAGTGTCGGCTATAAGTGCGAAAACTAAACTGAACTCTTTTCATTTACTACAAAGAAATTCATTCGTATCTTTACCTGCTCGCAATATTTAGCCCATTCAAATAAGCTATTTTTATCAGCTAAAACATTGCATAAAACGATATCAATAAATTTCAATACTTCCTTTCTATGTTTAAATATTTGAATAATTTATTCCCATCTTCTTTCCATGAACTTTTAAAACTAAATAGTACTATTCTTTCTGATCGCACTCGTAATCCTCAAAATTTTCAATTAGTAAATCCCAAGTCATTGATATCTCAAAAATCCATAAGACATAATGGACCACTCTTTTGGAACATTCGTCCAGATTATTGAATCATGAAAAACGTTATATTGTTTTAAGGGAAGATTGAAAATGATGTTACTGTCAGAATACAATCTGTGAACATAGATTTTGTTTTGATCAGATTTTTACCTGTGAATCAGATTTAAATCTACACTAAACAATGAATATCCGCAACGTTTCTGTGCCTATACCCATTTTCATTTTATCACCATCACCTTCATTTTCATAATCACATTTTATTTTTTCTTCCCATCATCACCCTTTCATGATAATCATAATTTAACATATCCTTTTAATATGTACTAGAATATGAAACCGAATGCATTATACACTGCATATGTTCAGGGGTTTTTTTTTCTCCATTCTGCTAAACTAACTATATATAGGCAGGTTTCCTGGGCTGCCACGTGTTCAAGCATCCGCTTGTAGTGGCAGTCCTTCTTCTGCATGATTTCTTAGGTATTTTTTTTTTTTTTGCAAATTTGGTAATACTATTTTGGTAATAGAATCAATGTACACATTTATTATACGTTTTCTCCTTTGAATCATGTACATTTTAAACTAAATATTGATGTTTTCTAAGGTATTACTGAAAAGAATTCTGATTCATGTATGAAATTATGTTGAAGAAAATAAATCAAACAAACTAACAAACAAACATACGAACAGAAATCAATTTCTTAGGTTGTGGAAGGAAGCATTGTATTTACAAATGTCGTTTATTCTATAATACACTGAATATTAAAGCTGAAATCTGATTCCATCAAACCTTTAAAACCTACAAAATTTCCTGTTTCACTCATTTCTAAACTCAGATTGTCGTCAATAAATCCCTTTTGAAAATCCCCTCCTCAGTCACTGAAATCAATCTCAATTCGTTCATTGCTTTCTGTAATCATGCGCGGGACTAGGTAATCACTTCACATTAGTCAACTGTGTTTTTTTTTTTTCTCAAAGTTTGCCACATTGACAGTTTTAGGTTAAAAGCCGTAGTCACTGCTTGGCAACATTATTTTTTTCCATGACTTCTAGAGGAACTACGTCAAGTGCTCAAGAGATATATTACATTTTGTGGCAGGCTGGTTACAATTTAGTTTTATAGTCTTAAAACATCAATTCTTTTACCATTCTGTGTGTAAACCATAGATAAATATAGAGGTCCCATCTAGAGAAAACGATTGATAGGATTATAACCACGACTTTGTCATTGCTAACTTTTGAAAGCCTTCGACGATCTTTTCGAATTCCCCCTGAAATTTTAACTTAATTCTCTGCATTCACGGAACTCCCATTTAGGTTTGGAGAAATTTCCTCCTGCGAGCGTAAGCACTATTGACCATAAATTCAATTAAGCATTCAACATTATCCCTGTATTATCTACATGAGGCGCATATTAACAATCAACAATAAGGACAGTAGTCTGATTTTCATAAAACTATTGGAAAGTACGCTTTGCACAGATTGCATGTGTCCATCAGGAGTAACAGGAGGAATATGTAATGATGCACAGGACAGAGTGGATCGGTGAGAATTGGATGCACGAGTTTAACTTTGGGTTTTAGACTGTTTCCAATATTAAACGAATGCATCCCATTCTCACTGATCTAGGAAATAGGTCTGTGCATCATTCGTTTTATAAAGTGGGCTCGTAAATTCATAAAATTCAACCTTTTTTCCCTATCATGCTTCCGGTACACCTACAATACGATGCAAGTCTTTTGAGCCATACGTTCGGTATTTACTGGACGCATGGCTCAATGTGGATCAGTAAAAATCAGCGTATGATAATTGACCAATCAGATTGCAAAGATTCTAAAGCCCATTTTATAATGCCGTAACAAAGAATCATCTTGATGCGTCGACGTTCAAACATGTTGAATTGTTCGTATTGTGCATTTATCTATCTCTGTCTGTTGGCTCTTTCTTTATCCGTGCCTGTAGGATTATAATTTTGTTCATTTTGTTGTTCTTTCTCTTTAACTCCCCAAAAAGTTAATCATTAGTAAATCATGTCTGTTAGAATAAGCCATTAAAGTTAGTAACTTCCGCTCAGTTATACATACCTTTTCGTAACATATTGCTTTGCCAGTACAATTTGTCCACAGCTTTGGTTTAGAATACTAGAGTTTTGTTAAAGTCTGTGGTATGTATAGTTTGGTATTCTGAGAGTAACTTTTTCTAGAGAAACGAATTTCAACGATTCATTTTCCCGAAGTACACTAAATTGAACAGGCGCCTTCTTCAAACAAGATCTTCATAAATGAAGGAACATACGCGTGTTTCTTTGAATACTAGTGTATTTAATGGGACTTTAGAATTTTCTTCGGATGACAAGAAGAGAGCGTTCTAGCTAGTCCGGATGACTTTCGTAGACAGAAAATCGCTCCTGGCTCAAAAAATAACACAATGTGACTCAGTTGGCATTCTCTCTCTCTCTCTCTCTGTACTCTCTCTTTATCCATCTATCTATCTATCTATTTCAGTTGTCTTCTTCCTCCTCTCTCTCTCTCTCTCTCTCTCTCTACATGTATGTACAGATACAGTGTGTATATATAATATATATAATATATATATATATATATATATATATATATATGTGTGTGTGTGTATGTGTGTGTCTTTGTGTGTGTCTTTGTGTGTGGGCATTTTGCGAGAATATATGTGTGTTTAAAAAGAAAAAAAAAACGTATTTCGTTTCTTTGGTCAAAAAAAAAAGATTCATAATGTAAGATTGACATTATTTTGAACAATGTTTGTGTATGATGCATTTTGTCTTTGTATAATTTTTGTTTTTGTGAATGTGAATGTGAATTTCCTGGTATTGAACGTAATTCGAATAAAGAATTAAAAAAAAAATGTGTGTCTCTTTGTTACTTGCTTACTTACTTAGTTCCTCCTGTTCCTTGTGGAGCGTTGGGCGGTAACAGTGGTCCTCCATTCTGCACGGTTTGTTGCAATGTCCTTTGCTTTGTCCCAGCTTACTCCCATTGTTTGTAGATCCTTAAGTACTGTTCTTTTCCAGGTGTTTGTGGGCCTTCCCCCTCTCCTTTTTCCGCTTGCAGGCGTCCATTCTCATGAAGTTTTGGCGTGTCTTTCATCCTTCATTCTCAGGGTGTGTCCTAGCATCTTCAGTCTTTTTTCCCCTTATAATAGTGCTGAGGTCTTTTTGATTACATCTTCATAATACTTCTTCATTTGTGATTTTATCCTTCCATGTGATGTTCAGAATTTTTCTCAGACATCTTTGGTGGAATACATCTAATTTCTTGGCTAGCCTTGCTGTTATTTTCCATGTTTCACTTGCATAGACTGCCACTGGAGTTACAAGGGAGCTATAAAGTGTGATTTTGCTGTCAAATGTGATATGTTTTGATCCCCGCACCTTCTTGAGCCTCTGGAAAACAGATCTTGCTTTGCCCAGCCTACATGTGATGTCCAGTTCTGTATCTCCATCCTTGGATATGATGCTGCCTGGGTAGGTGAAGCTGGAAACCTCTTCTGCGGTTTGATGGTTCACCTGCAGATTCATAGGACGTTCATCATGGATTGACATGACCTTGGTTTTTTCTGAGCTAACTCTGAGGCCCACCTTGGCTGCGGTCTCTGTGAGGCTATCTGTCATCTCTTGTAGGGATTGGGCTGTATCTCCCAGAAGAGCCAAGTCATCTGCGAAGTCCAAGTCTGTTAGGCGGTTATCATTCCACTTGACTCCAAAGGTTGCTTTGTTCATGGCTTTCCCCATCACGAAGTCGATAGTGAGGAGAAAGAGCAGGGGCGATAGAATACAGCCCTGTCGAACTCCTGAGAAGATGTTGAAGTGTTCAGTGTAACTGTTGCTTGTTCTGATGCAACAGCAAGAGCTGGCATTTTTTGAAGATGTTGATGAATTTCTGTGGGATTCCATATATTCTTGCAATATTCCAGATTGGCTCTCTGTGTACGCTATCAAAGGCCTTCTTAAAATCCACAAAGTTAATATATAACTCCATCTTAAATGAAAGGCTCTGCGCGATGATGTTTCTCAGGGTTAAGATCTGCTCAGAACATGATCTCCCATTTCGAAAGCCTGCTTGTTCCTCCTTCAGCCTTGTGTCTACAGAGTCTTTTAGCCTGTTTAATAATACTGAGCAGAAGACTTTGCCTGGGACTGATAAAAGTGTGACACCTCTCCAATTGCTGCAATTGCGTAAGTCACCTTTCTTTGGTAGCTTGACTATTACCCCTTTGCTCCAGTCCTCTGGCACTTGTTCTGTAGTCCAAATTTTATTGAATAGATGGGTGAGCTGTTTTGTTGTATCTTGCTGGCTATATTTCAGCAGCTCGGGGGAGATATTATCTACTCCTGCAGCTTTGCCATTCTTAAGTGCTTTGATAGCTCTAAATACTCCGGCTTCTGTTATCTGACCAGTGTCTAGGTCTAATGATTCCATGATATCTTCTTCACTGAAGTCTATGAGTGATGGTGGGTCTGGTTGGTTGAGGACCTCTTGGAAAGTTCCACCCATTTGGCATTTTGCTCTTCTTCTGAAGCAAGGGTTTTGCCCTCTTTGTTCTTGATTGGGATTGAGTTGGCGTTACCAGTGCCACTCAGCTCTTTCACAATTCTGTACAATGTTCTTGAGTCATTTCTGTTGGCTCGCTTTGGACCTCTTGTGCTTTTCTCTGTAACCATGCTTTTTTTCCCTCTTGCACTGTTTTTTCACCTCAACATCTAAATCTGAGTATATTTGTGCTTGTTGGTTCCTTTCTTGCTCTATCTTTAACTGATCTCTTTGGCTTTTAACTTGCTTTCTTTCATCTATGAGTTTCCAGGTGTCCTGGCTGATCCACTGTTGTCTTCTTGTCCCCCTCCTTTTGCCAATAATCTTTTTAGCAGCCTCATTAATGCAAGTCTTTTTCTGGTGCCACTCTTCCTCAATATCTTCGGAGTATTGAAGTACTGCAAAGCGGTTGGTGAGTTCTAGTTGGAACCTTGTAGCAACCTCCGTATTTGCAAGGTTTTCCACACGCTCCCAATAATACCAAATTGAGTGCTTTTCGTATTGTTTGAATGGAAGTAAGTAAACACTATTGGGAAAATGTATATGTGTGTGTGTGTGTGTGTGTGTATGTATGTCTCTGTGTCCGTGTGTGTGTGCCTGTGTATGTTTGTTGAACGACAAATGCATAGAAATCCCTGAATCAATGGCAGCATCAAGGCGCGGTATTAATTATGACCATTAACAAAGATGATAGTGGTTAGAAACTTCAACTGTTCAAAGAAAATATGACTGCGTTGGAAGCACATCATATTCATATTTTGGCCAAAACTATTTTGATGCAGATTTCATCCACTGGTGGCATCTCGTTGAAATAAAAGTTACACAACAAGAGATCTACAAACCTGGCACGATGCAATGAATGAATTGCTTTTCATTTCAATCATTCAATTGTATGCATATTGGTAAATCGAGAACAAACATAATATAGGATAATGATTTAAATTTTATATGTGATCATTGACCAAATATCTCTCAGCATCTTCAAAAAAAAAAAAAGAAACCCTCAATTCATTTGAAGTGGTTTTGTCTTGATGCTTTACGTCCTAAGAGAGAAAAATGGCGGACCCGTATATTCATGAGTTATTGCCTGCCTGCTTACGTATGAGGAAGACAGGCTGCCCTAAGCACTGTACGCATTGATGGATTAGCCTGTATCTCTGACTGTGTGCTAGAATGTTCCCAAGTCGTAGCGTACAAACTCGCAAGTGCTCCATTGTTACCGGCATGCATGACAGACCGGTAACATCGAGTCCCCCGCCCCTACCCCTCCAAGAATGTGGGGGGGGGGTGGAGAAAGAAAGAGAGGGTACGGTCTTTTAATTAGGTCCTGCATTGGATAAAACGGTCACTGAAGACGCAGGATCTTAGCATTTAGTGAAATCAATGCCATCTAATATAACCACTGGCCGGGAATGCATTCTATTCCATTCGAACAGAAGGAGGTGGGGAGGGAGGGGGGGGGGGGGGAGGTTGGCAAGGTATTTGCGCGTGCATGCATCGGTAAATGAAATTAAGCTAAGCCTGTCACCGAGATTTACGGGTTAGATTGCTTGCTTGGAGTAATCAGAGTGTTTTGAAGGGGTGCATTCGATTCCCCTGCTCGTGACACATTTCTACAGCTCTGGGGGCTGTATGATGACAAAGCCTGTAGGTGGAGATCCTCTTGGTGCCTGTCTTTCACAATTCTTCTTGTTCATGTTTTCTTCTCCTCTTGTAGAGATTCATTAACCTGCCTTCTGTGCAAGTACCGTTAGATGATGGCATTAAAGTCCTTTAAACAGACACCTGAATCGAATGATCGTGGCCTGATACCCATAAGGCATTCTCGAATTCATGCATTGATAAAGATGGTCGCTCCTACCGTATTCCGTAACTCCACACTCAAACAAACATCTATTTTGTCTATACCATTCAAATTTAGCTTTGTCTTTCCTTAATATGCGTCATTAGTAAATAGCTTGGAGTTAAAGTTTTACAAATATAATAATTGCGAAAGGCATGCTACATGAGACTATGCTTTGTGACAGAAAGAGAATGGCAACAGAAGTAGTCTGCGCACGCACTTGCATAATTATGTGTGAGTGTGTGTGCGCGCGTCTAATTTTCAATTCTCATGAAAATGAGGAAGGTATGAAGATATGACACTGATATTTGAAATTTCACATTTTTCGAAAAACAGTTCTTGACCATTCGTCATGAATATTCAAATGAGCAAGTCAAGGGTATCATGCTCTCACAATTTCTTATGCATTTCATGAGAAATTACAAAAAAAAAAATCATATTTTAGCTGTGTAGATATTTAACTTGCTTTAAAACTACCCCAAATAAAAAAGAACAAATGTTAACTCTTATATATCTTGGTATGGGAGCATGCTTTTACTTGTTTCAGCTGAAAATAACATTTTTTTTTTCGAATTTTATATATAACAATCACGAAAACTCGTCAGGGTATGACACCACAAACTCTCTCACTTGAATATTCATAAGGACTGGTCAAGAAATGTTTTCCGGAAAAAAAAAAGTGAAATCTTAAAAAATAAATGTCATATCTTCCTTATTCTCATCTCATTTTTGTCATTTTTGTATCATTCTGTAGGGAATATTCTTCTCTTTCCTTTGAAGTGTATTTATTTTTGGGGTGGATTTCCTCTTACGCCATACAGTATTTGACCTTCCATGCACCCCTATGTTATAGTCCACCGTTCCTCCCACCCCCTCCCCCGCTTCTCAAGCCATAGTGACATACCTACACTTCTCAGGGGTTTCTACGTCATGAAAGGTCGCATTCGTAATAAATGCTTATGTGGCGAGCAAGATATGAGCCCGTAATATTTTGTGAGGTGATTATGCACGAGTTTGAATCCACGGGACTAGTTTCCAGGGACTATTCAAAGTTCGTATCACCTCACATCACAGTCAAGAAGCTAAGGGATGAAAGTTGTACATGCATGCCATAATATGCTTTCATGTCATAGCGTTAAAATGTCATTCTCACGATAACTCAGAGTTTTATTCTTTCCTCATATACTGCGCAATTGATAAGTTCAGTAATGATGTCATCCAAATAATTATGGTTAGAGAACACATTTCTAAAAAAAACAAGTACAAGGTATTTAAATAGTCATTTGCAAAAAAAAAAGGTATGTACAATGCGAATCAATAACCTATTAATGAAAGAGTTAACAATACAACTGTCATGTCGATGTAAAGATTAGATGGTTTTACAGATACATCAATGTTATATTATACGCCGATAGAGAGATTGAAAAAAACGTGAAGCAACTGGCACATTGCTGAACTAGGACTAGATAATGCGTACTCACTCCTAAGCAGATTGGATGTATGGCCAGAAAACTGTGGTTAAACATTCAAACGTATCATTTACTGATAAACAAAATGGTTGAAGTCATGAGTTCTGTAAAAGTTATTCCTATACGCATACACTTTTTGTATTCTTTATTCGAATGTCGTTCAATAACATCAAAACCATATTCGCGAAAAAAAAAACAATCACAAAAAGACATGATAGCACCTAGTATTCCACATACTAATGGTGTTTTATACTATGAATTTGTACATGCAAAGAAAGAAATTACACAGATTCATAGACAAAATAGTTATGCAAAGACGTGCAACTATGACATATATGCATAAAACTCTTAAACAATGAATCAACTTGACCAAACTCATTGATGCTGTGCTTGATACACAATATGCATACATTTACAAAAGAAAACATTGCACAAAGGCATGCAGTAAATTAGAAAATACGTACTACACGTTTCAATTGCTCACATAAATGAAATCCGTATAAAAAGCACTTCATTCACTCCATGAATATATTATATATATATATATATATATATATATATATATATATGTATATATACGCGTATATGCAATAATCGCGTTTGTATGTTTGCTGCGTTTACGAACTGACACACACGCACACACACACACACTCTCTCTCTCTCTCTCTCTCTCATACAACCAAGCCACCCACCCACCCCCATATACACAAATCCATTCTACGCAAATCGCACACACACACGCACACACACACATACACATACACCCGATTACACTTGACGTACCATGGCCATTGCGTTCCCATTCATAACTTCGAATTACACTCGCCTCATTAGAAAAATGAAAATCATCGTCATTATAATTATTTGTCCAAAAAAGAAAAAAAAAAGAAAAACCAGTGGGAAATCAGATACACAAAAAAGCTAAATATTTTAAACAAGAAGCCCATCTTAAACTATCTGACCACATCTCATCGACCTTGAGAAGAAAATATCTTAAAAGCACCTGCAATTGGCTTATTACCACTTGGTCTAATATCAGGATGGTCTACTTCCCAGTTCGTCTAACACCACCACGGCTATTACGATCAATTTTGTCTAATGCCCCTTTGGTCCAGTCCTCACTTGGTCTAATGTCCAGTTTGGCCAAATATTATTTCATAGGGTTAGGGTTAGATGGTCTAATCGCAATTTTTACTCCTTAGATTTTCGTTTTCATTTTGTCTAATAAACTGTGGGTATTAGAAGAAATTGACCAACTGGTGATGAGGCAAAGTGGCAATTGGATTAAATGGTCAATAGACGGGATTAGACCATGTAGATTGAGACTAAATGGCTATTAGACGAATTCGGAGTAGACCAAGTGATAGATCATCCCTAAAATTAACATAATTTTTGTATGTTCTTATATTTGCAAAATGTTGTCCGAGCTTGCTTTGTCTTGTTTATATGTTTTTTCCTCCTTTGTATGATCGAAAACCATGTTCTGTATCCGTCAGATACAGAAGGTACAGTAAATTATTTTCTGCTCTTGACTGAAAAATTACGTATTTTACCTAAATTATCAAATCCTTCACACACTGAGGACCTACGCAGTGGAGATACATAATGACGTGCGTTGAATATAATACTAATATAGCTTGATCATCACTTATGTGGGCAATAGAATATCTGAATATGCGTCATGTATCTTATTACATTATTTTGTTATTTTGCTGCATGTTCATGTATTAGGTCTTTATAATGGCATGTAATTACTGCAGCAAAAGAAACAATTACGATTAAAATTATCACTGTTATTATTAAAATGATTCATTACCAATTATATTGCCGTTATTTCAATAGTAGTTTTGGTACTGATTTTAAAATAATGGAATATTGAGTCTACCTTAAGTCTACGTTCTACGTCTGTAAGTCTACGTTCACGAACAAAGACAGGGTCATGAATCGATTTAAAGATTAAAGCGTAGAGGAGGACACATGGAAAGTGGATTGAAAAGATGTTGTTTTTTTTTTAATTTGAATCCAAAGCTATTACCACCACAACAATGATAACAACACGGAGTGCAGACAATCCAGCTTAGCGAATAAGTGTGCGGTCAAGTTTATATTTGGAGAGAATGGCAGGTGTAAATCATAATGGAGTTGTAAATGGTTGGATATGATAGCCACAGAGTAGCATGGAAAGTGGAACCCGCAATGATTTTTTTTTTTCACCATGAGTAATAAGGAAACAAGTTTGAACGTGCTAGCTAAACATTTGAAGATCGTATAGAATGCACCAGCCAATGCCTGAATTCCATTGCAAAGCGAAATGGCGCCCAACGCATAGTGGGACGTACAAGGTGGATTTCCAATCAAAAGCAAATATAGTACACTTGGCTTGTTTGACATCAGAGTTTTGTCCTATTTTAAAGCGTAGAACACTTATTCCTCTTTGGTTTCTTTCGTTGATACCCCTCCCCTCCCCCCTCGCTCACTCACGGCTACCATCCATTAAGTTCTATCCTGACAAATGGGGGAAACGGACCTAGTACAAGAATTGAGTGCCAAGACACATTTGCGCTAAGCACAAAAAGGAAATAATATTGGTTAGAGAATGGTTCGTTGTCCGGACTAACACGTAAGGGACATCGGGCATCCACACTTAGATATTGAGAATTGAAAATGAGATTTAGTAGCAAGGACATTCAAAAGCGTCCAAGCACGAAGAAAAGATGACGGTTGGAATACAGAGAAAACTAGAAATACACCAGAACCATATCTCCAGGCAAACATACTTGTATCGAAAGTTATTTAAAAAGAGAGCCAACAAACCTTCCCGATTTATTGCAAAAACCTAGTGGACAGAGATCTGGAGAGAATATTTTGCAGGAGGGACAACATAAGGAACAAAGTAACAAAAGTAATTTCACATGATTTAGAAACTACAACGAGACATTGTTCATTAATGTTACATACCCATCACTAACTGTCTTGGATAGCTGGTAGATTCAGAGTAACTATACCCAGATTGTTTTTTCTTCTCCAATACTTGGTTTAGAGATGGAGATAGACATACAAACAGACAGACATGCAAAATAGAGAGGATAGGAGGGAAGAGGAAGAAGAAGGCATGCAACTTTAATAGAATCACAGACGTATCAATGGAAAATTTAATGATTAAAAATGGATGCAAATTTAAGGCAAGCACGCGAACATGATAAGTGAGTGTATGCTTCAAAATACACACGTGAGCCATGGAGGACCATCACAATCAACACATAATGTGATTCAACTAAAAGTTGTTCGTACTGCAAAGATGAAGTGGTCCGATTTAAAAGTTGCCGGAATAATTAAGTGCTATTTGATTTTCTTTTGTTCATACAACACATACTCTCGACTGTTAAACCTTCAACTAAGCAGCATCAATGAATGTGTCTACTCCGTTCGTAAGGTTATAGAAAACTTGGGGAAAGAACTGGGTTTTAGAGATATCGGAAGGCGGGAAGACGTACAAGATTTAAAAAAAACAAACAAGATGGATGGTTTCCAATGGTCTTATCGTAACATTTTGGTTGTACGCACGGCAAGAAGCAGTAGGGGGTTGGGCAACGTTATATAATTACTGTAATGTTCATATGTGTTCACTTTCATGTACATTATTGGTCTTTTTAATATGAATATATAAAGGAAGAACAAATAATGCACATCTGTTAAAAAACACACAAAATCTAATCGTTTGTACTTTTGCATTTATACCATCTCATCCGACACAAGGTCATATCATAGAAAGCTAAAGTTACGATTTGCTTTGCAGGATTTTGGCGAAAAAAAAAATCCCTCTTGTGAAGCACTATAACACACCGCATCAGCATAGATACGGCCGAGTGCCAGCAGAGCTGCGTATGGAGTTATTCTTGATACCAAGGAGTTACATAAAAACGATACACGGGGAGGGGGAAAGGGATGAGATGATGAATGGAGATGGGATGTAGGTGCACTTTCCCAAATAGGCGTCCTTGAAACGCCTATTTGTTATCCCCTTTGTGGACTCGTCTTGGCCATATCTTGGCCACAATAGACATCAACCGGAGATACTTCACAATAAAAAAAAAAAAATATACATGATAAACTCAGTTTTGAAATAAAACTGACGTATCAATACGATAGTTACGGGAAAGAACAGTTGGTCATACCGATTTTCAATGTAGAAGTGTAAAATGACGAGGAAGATAGGAATGAAGAAACAGAGGGAGCATCAAAATGAGTTGGAATTTTAATAGTCTTTTATAGTCTTTAAGCGTTGATCACAGGAGATATTTCGTTCTAATTGAAATCATTTTCAAATATCATTTTCAAACCAGAAAACAATGCTTTTCTTTTCAATTTTAAAATCATCTACACTCTCATCCCCTCCACTTCAATCACCCTACCATTATCACCACCCCTGGTATTCTTATCAATTCCATCCCCTGAATTATTAACAGTCTTCATCTTCATCTTCATCGTTGCTATAAACCTTTCATTGTTTTATCTCCATGCTAAAAGTTTAATCCAAATCAGATTCTCAACCTCTATAAAGGTAACGTTTCTCGTGACTTTGCAAGCCAAATATTCCTCAACAACAGCAACATCTTCCATTATTGTGTGATGTGAAATATGTGTATACTATACATATTGACGAAGTAAGAATGTATCATTATGTTGCAAGCACTGTGGTTTTTTAATCAAAGAACAGAAATATTCTTGGGCACATTCGTGCCGTACACTCTAAAAACGCAAATGTTGAATCAACATTTAAAAGGGCCGAGGAGTGACAGCATTTTGAAGTGTTGCATCTAACTTTTAAGATAACATTTTAAATGTTGAATCTAGCAGGAAAACCAACACTTTGAAAATGTTGTCACTCCTCGGCCCTTTTAAATGCTAATTCAACATTTGTGTTTAGAGTGTAGCAAAATGCTATTCAAAAAGCGGGAAGAAGGATCACTTTATGACGCCTTTGTCTGACCATATCCAAAGATATGAAAGAGATATTTCTCTTGAAAGTGAAGATCCAAACCAGCATAACCTCTAGGGACTAAGATGAAGGCATCTTCCGCGAACAGAAATGTCTCCAGGGTTATTTCGGACTCATTCCCTGGTTTAGGAAGATGACACATGGTATCTGTTCTTCTCTGAGATGGAAACAAGAGAGGCCTGGATGGAGAATTACACAGAAGCCATGCACGCATGATATATCTCGTCTATGTTACCCTAAATGACTATGTTGTATTTTTTAAATGCTATTTAAAGGCAACTTTTAGCTGGTTTTCAGTGCAATTATGACTGAAACCTATATTGACATTAAAATAATGATAGTTAATAACCTTTTGGTAGTAACTTTGATTGCGTAATAACCGTGAAGGACTAATCAAGAATTAAGATCAACGGACAGATGTAACTCACTGAAAGCACATCTCGACAAATTGTAACAAATTTAAATCCACAAGATATTTGAGACTTGAAATGTACATCAGGTGAATTTTGATAGTGTGGTTTGTTTGTTTTTTTCTTAAAGGAAAAATGGATATAAAATGCAGGAGTGGCGACAGTTGGTAGGGAAGCATTTTACAAGCAAAGCTATGTGACACAAGCTATGTGAAATTCGACGCAGCACATTACACGGCGATATAGAAACATCTACAGTCTCTCGTATCTATGGCCCACTTAGAATTTTCCTTTTTGTCTCCTACTTGTACATCAGGAAACCCGTCACTCCACGGGGTCTAATTTTCCCTCCATCTCATTTCACAAAAGCAAAGAGATGAGCGTTGCCCATCGTGTTTTTGGCTACCGTTGTCTCCAAATTGATCCTCTAAGTTGGACCCTGTTCAAGTTTAAAACTTTATTCACATCAATTGGGAGTTTTGCTGACATTGTCGTACCGAAACTCTCAAAACACCAAAAAAGGATTAATTAAATGATTAAATACATAACTTCTGATAAGGACAATGGACACTGTGACTACTAATATGTGAGCGGACGCTGAAAGTGCGAAAGGATACCCAACAATATATCATTGAAAATGTTTAAAAAATAAAACAGTGAATAACGGGAGGTAAGTATAATCTAATGATTGAATTTGACAGGTTAGAGAATGGTCAATTGACACAGGCATCAAAGCGCCCGCAAAACTGATCGTTTTACGTTGCATTTCTCGATAGAGACCGTCATTATTCTTGCCCTGAGATTCAAAAGATTCTATGTAATGCATGCATCAAAATCTCCGTGAATGTGCACTGGTCATGATTCCTGATGTGATAAAATACTTCTTACCGTCTTATCAACTTTTAAAACTGGGTGTAGGGGTCTTATTAGAACAACAGGAACGTAATGCATTTCTCATCGTGCTTATTGGAGTGTGTATCGTTGGGCATTATATTTGGGATGTGAAGAAGGTTATGACTCAGCCTCATCACCGATCAGCGACGCCGAAAGTATAGGGTGCGAGGCCCGAGAGAGGAGCCGTCCATGCCCCCGGGGTACCAGCCCATCACCCGCCCGCTAAAATTTGTATGTACCACACTTCACATCAACTGCAGAAGGCTGTTACAACGGAGTCATGCACATCTACACATATATATCTAAGTCCAACGTTACCAAGTGCTATATGGAGTAGGCCTGTTTTCTATTACCGAGTTATGTCTAGCATTACTTACATTTGACATCATTAATGTTTAATTTCCTTATTCCGAATGGAATCCCACTTTGCTCAACGTAAAGAGAATGAACACAATGTAATAAAATGGACTCTTCTCACATAATTGATATCATTTGTTATTTCAGCGTGCTTTGCCATTATTTTGGTATCAAACTAGACAAAAACAAGCAGAAATAACGCTTCCAATAAGATTAAAAAATTATCAGTTATTGAGCTCATTAAACCTATTCCTGAGAATCTTTCTAACATTTTTATCTCACACTTCTTTCACTGTTGAAAATATGTATAAGAGTGAGTATGATTCTGTGTTTTCGCATTCGTGTTTCTCTTAGTCTATTCTTTCTCTCTCTCTTTCTCTCTCTCTCTCTCTCTCCTGGGGATCTATTTCATACGAGGCTATTAGTTTCTCAGTAGTTTCGCCCACTTAAATTTGTAAGATTTAGTTAGTTATTCGTGTATTTAACGCCATTATACCTTAACATTGCATCTATTAGGTTATGCAGTTTGCTTACTTCAGAATTAGTAATCTCAACTTAAAGCTGTCAGTTTAAAACTGTGTTATACTTTTTTTCTATCATTACTATCATTATCAATTACATTTAAAACTTTGATTAACTATATATATGTATATAAGGAATAATGATTTCAAATCTACGCACCGCTTTCTCCTTCCTTTCTCATATCTATAATGTTCATTGGAGAACATTGCAATCGAAAATTCGAATACGTTAAATGGTAATATACAGGCAGATATGAATAACAATAATGATGATGATAATAATAAAAGTAATTGTAAAAATAAGTAATAATCATAACAATAACATGAAAAATGATTATAGCTCTTATGTCCAAAATTTTTCTAAGCGCTTAACAATCAACAAGAAAAACAGTATTTGTCAATGCCAGACAAAGCAAAAATCTCTAACTGGTATCCAATCCAAATTACTGTGTCTTGCGCAACTGAAATTGCTCGGATTACAGATGAACACCTTATTTATCAAAGCAATGAAGACTAGGAGTGTGTATGTTTTACTTCTCACACGTTACGTTTAAGCAAACAGACATACAGGTAAAAGAATGAAATGATAAAAACCCGTAATTACGCGTCCAGCGAGAGATGCCAAGGCAGTTAGCGCTTTGTCAAATCATCTTATTAAAATTCTTAAATACCATTTGTATGAAACAAGAAATAATCGTAATTGGGTAAAAACAAACATATTGATAATCATACATATAGAAAACATGCTATCAAACTTAGTGCTTGTCTTTCACTCAGCAGGTTGTTTAAGGATGGCTCAGTGACTAAGACAACAATGTTGCGCACTTTATTAGTTACGTTCTTTGTTTGTAAATGTGTTTTGAATTATGCTTAAACAGGTTTGTTATTTCTCGATATCATCTAGTTTCAAGAAACAAAACGGTGACTATACATCATATTATACATGAATCATTCAAGTTCAAGAGTAGTATGGTTTGAAGATAGGATATCTTAAGTTGGATCCGAGGTGAGCTTGAAGGAGCTACGACTTTGTGCCTCTAAATGTCAATCCGTGTCCCACCGTGCGCTTTTGTTTATTCATAAGATCCCGCAAAAGGCCTTCAAGCGCGCGCCATTGTTTCCGCAGGGGAGTGCGTAAGAGCGTTGGGAGAGCTCGGCATAATTACCGGTTTCGACAGTCGCATTTTGTGTGTTTTTATTACTGGCAGCTAGATAAGAAAGGGGACATCTTTCGAATTTCATCTTTTAATTTGCGGGCAATATTCAGGGATTTGGGTGCTAGACGAATTTTGCAATCAATTGCGTATTAATTTTTCATTGAATTCCCTGGATCATCGGCTAGGTTAGAATTTGATTTTTCTCGAAGAAAGTCGGTTTATTTTCATTTCTTCCCTTTCCCCCGGCTCCCCTATGCTCATGGCTCCAACAAGACTACGGCTAATGCGTGCGCACTGGAAAGATAATATTTCCTTTCCTTGCTAGCGCACATTTAATAAAATATATTTACAGCAAATGGGTATCATAAACATACTGGAGGAGCATTGGGAGTTAAAACACACAGAGCTATATTATGTTTTAGAAAACACTCGAGGCAAACGTTACGTACGTTTTATCTGGTGATTCATTGCATATACCAGAGGTTCATCTGCGATAATGATGATTATGGAATCCATTCTTGTAATCATATATGGATACAGAAAAAAGAAAATAGCTAGATTTTTGCTTGCGTTGCTCTCCCAGAAAGCAGGAGATGTACTTTGGCGTGGCAGGGGCACTGTGACATGGTGGCTAAGACTCTTTGACTTTTAATCGGACATCCCGAGTTCGAATCCCATCATGTGCCTACGTCCTTGGACAAGATTTTTAACCCACCATAATATTATGTCTCTCTCAACCCAGGTACTTGGCAAAACTAGTGTAATGATAATGTCAGGGCCCTCTGGTATAGGGCTACACTGGATAAAGAAACTATGTTGTTATTGTTATTATTATTATTATTATTATTATTATTAGTAGTATTAGTATTATATTATTATTGTTATTATTATTATTACTAATATTATTGATATTAGTATTATCATTATTATCATTAATAATAATATTATTATTATTATTACTAATTTTATTAATATTATTATTATTATTATTAATAGCATTATCATTATTATTATTATTATTATTATTATTATTATTATTATCATTATTATTATTATTGCTATCATCAGGACTTGTATTATATCATGACATCATACTATGTATCGAAATTCTAATCAATACAATAAACATAAACAGAGATTTCGCAAAAGTAAAGTAACTTAATGAAAACGACTTTCCTCAGCTCGTTTTTAGTTGCTGGGGGTGGGGGAGCAATCTATCTTCACTCCGCACACCTATTCGAATTGATTTATCTTTTCCACTTGTGCCATTATTTGTTTTTGTTGGTTGTTGTTGTTTTTTTTTTACAAATTACAACTAGGCAAGAACATTTAAATGAAAGTTTCATTTTCACTCAGTAGAAACAATGTCCTGTGCATTTCTATGACACTAGACGAATAATTAATCATTTTTTTTTTTTGGTTTAATTTCAAGGCGTTCTTAATTTGAATTTCGTTCGATGTCAGCTTCACATTTACAATGAAAAAAAAACCGAATATAAACAAAACTAGGGAGCTTTATTCTTCCCACTTGTGCTGCTCAATCACATTTTTTTTTAATGTAGAGAAAAAGTTTATGCAAATTCATACCTTTACGACGAAATTGATGCAAAATACTTAAAGTCTTACAATTCAAAAATCCACCTTGATCAATTTGATCAAACTCATCAATAATCTACTTAATTGTACAAAATACTTAAATGAATAGACAGCATTTCTTAAAAGCCTCATAGTACATTCAAACTTCGTAAACCATAATTCGAGCGAACTAGCGAAATTTGTAATTTGTTATTCGCAATATTTAAAACAACAGAAGAAAGCACAGACATACATACGCACACACTCGACAAAAGACACACACACACACACACACGCATGCGCACTCAGTTACACTCTTACATATCATGGTTACCTGTTTCCTAGAATTAAGCTATAAAAGGACGTGCGATGTGTAAAAAAGGATAATAAAAATAATAAAAAAGTATTCAATTTAGACAAACGAGCTTGACATCTTTCTTTACCATCCACAGGGAATACAAAGTCTACGAATTGACCAGTATCTACAAAATCTTCATATTCACTTTATTGTTGTTGTTGGTGGTGGTGTTTTTCTTTTGGGGGGCTGCAAATGGGACCCATGCTTGCCTCCTTTAATGAAATTTTCTTTTCATCCTCTATGAAATCCAAAACAATTTTCTGTATTCTTTCTGTATCTGCCTTGAAAGCCCAAAAAAATATTCGTGCAGTCCATATCATCTAACTCAACTAAACCATAATGCTCAAGAAATAGTCGCATTGGCTTGACTCTGACACATTGTAAAAATAAGAGTGAATTTCAATAATAAGGTTATCATTTACAAAACCAAACTTTAAAAGCTGTTTCCTAGTGTGTATCATCCCATGTAATTACTTGAACTGAAAATCCCTGTGTTTATCATGCAATGTCGTATTCCTCGGTCTGATAATTTTCTTTTTTTTATTTCTTGATCCGTAAAATCAAAATTCGAATTACCATTTTTTTATTTCAAAACTATAAAATTCTTGCAAATCTTTAACAAAGTACCCTTAATTATCTTTGATTTGACACTTTGAAATATTGATACTTTAAAGCACGTGCGAGCGCGCGCGCACACACACACACACGCACACACACAATCATGAGATGAAAAGTGTACATTTCATTGAAAACGATTACCTGCAAAGTAATTTGATTTGGGATTTCAATAAACCTGAGCAATGGCAATTTGGAAATAACCACCTTGCACATTTTTTTTCTTATCTCTGTTTTTGTTTTGTTTTGTTTTGTTTTAGGTTTTTTTCGCTGTTTGTTGGCGTGCGTGTGCGTGTGTGTACTTAGTATGTGTTTGCGCTAGAATAGACGAAAGAGGAATGTGACACCTCACCATCATTCATATTATAATAATTCTTTTATTTGTCACGCAGTCAAAAGTAGAAACCATACTGTATAGGTGATATATTGCACATGTGTATAGGACACAACAACTGGAAATCAACAGGAAAAAGAAACAATGATGTGCAAGAACTATATTCGTGTGTGAGAATTTGTGCATCAGTTTGCGTGTCTGTTCTATTGTGTGAGTCTTGCTAATACTTTGAAAAGTAGGTCCTACACAAACATATTAATATAACAACATTTCAATATTTTGCTTTTTCATTTGGACCCATGGAAGATGATATACGTTTCTCACATCAGCGAAGATGTCAAAGCTGTGGGGACCTCTAACTCCAGATTAATTTGAAGAAAGTGGCCCAAGTCAAAGACTGGACGTGCTATAATGAGGAGGAGGCGCTGCTTCTCCAATTGAACTTTTCCACAATACCTTTGCTGTCAAACATGGCAGATATCCGCTGCTGAAATTAGGCCTGAGCTCCAAAACTGTCCCTCTTGACGAGGATTTCACCGACATTGACAGAGAGAGAGAGGGCCTCTCCAACTCTCCCCGGTGGATTCTATTGATCGTAGATGACAGGCCCAAGGAAAGTAGGGAGGGAGGACAAGAGAATGAAACAGAAAAAGAATAAATTGACAGATATTAAGAGGAGAAGGACGCCATATTTGAAGGGGAGACTCGAAGACGTGAAGAAGAGAGAACAGTGCAGGCCTCTTCTCACGTCAATTATATCCAATCGTGTTTGACAGTGCAATGTTGCTTCAGCATTATCAGTTCTTCAGCTCTTCTCTCCTTACAGACACAGACCAAAGTAAAAGGGGCATTAGGGTAAGACTGGTGTCATTTATTGTTTCAAACCAAGGAAGCATGATCATACATACAGGATATGTGTAATATATGCCCTACATGTATTTATTAGTGTACCAATATTTTACTCATGCAGCGCTCTGTGCGACACCATAATGTTATTCAAAACAAAGAACAGAATAATTGGAACCTCGAAGTCTGTTGAAGAGAGGGACAAGAATTGTGTAATTGAACATGACAAGAGATCTAGAAAAATGGGAAATATTCTAACACACCCCGATCGAACGATGTGTCACCAAAATGTAATAAGGCGCCAACCAAAATGCCAAATTCACCCTAGAATTTTCTGTCATTTTTCCTCCCTCACTTTTTTTAATAGCTTGATGAAAATTCCATTTTTTTCCTTCGGAAGGGTATTGACTGTTTTTTGAAACAACATCCATTATATAATGAATTATTATCATCATCTTTCAGTTTGCGCAGATAACTCTGTGAGGGATGTTTTGGGGTGGGGGAGTGGAGGGGGAGGACAAAGAATCTCGGTTTGAAGATGCAATGGAACGACAATAACGTACCAAAGGATGTGTGTGTGTGTGTGTGTGTGTGTGTGTGTGTGTGTGTGTGTGTGTGTGTGTGTGTGTGTGTGTTTGAAGGATCGTGTGTCCTTGTCTATGTCAGTCAGTGTAGAGTGCATTTGTCGATGTACGAAGAAAGCGGCTCACCTTTCGTTGCTATCTTTCTCCCCTTCGTATGACACAATAACTATGTCATCCATGAAAATGATTGGTTAATGTTCCATTTTCGATGTCATTTGAATACGGAAATAAGTAGAATGAAAATCGAAATTATAAAATGATTGTTAGTGAGCCATTCCCAGGAAAAGAAACTATTCAGAACTATTTAGGAATCTTTCCATAAAATGCAAAGGGACTTTAAAGGGCTCGAGACAGAAATAGCTTCAGCATTTCCCTGGAGACTAACGTACACATATCTTTCCATAAAATGCAAAGGGACTTTAAAGGGCTCGAGACAGAAATAGCTTCAGCATTTCCCTGGAGACTAACGTACACTTCATCAGCGTAGTCACTCGGAGAAACGGCCTCACTGCACCTTGTAATGACGTTTCCTGTCAAGAAAACGCCAAAATATACAAGTAATGTGATAAAGGTAATATTAAATCATGTGATGTATACCGTGTTTTCCTTGGTGTGTCGGAAGAAGTGATAATCATTCCGAGAAAGAGACGTTTGTATCAGAAATGTTTTCTTTTTCTGTCGATATAAGATTTCAACTCGAATTGTCAACATGTCATAAAATTAATCAATCACAACGTTATTGTGCTAATGTTTTTGGTATCTGTGTTTTTGAACTCTGGATTCCAGATAACATTGAAACACTTTGTTAACATAGCATCTTTCTCGCTGACAGAAATAGATTTTTTTAGTCCTTTGAATTATTCTGTCACTGGAAATGTTCCTTTCTTTTTAATTCTCATACGCGAAGTGTATAAGTAATTATGAAACTGTCATAATTCTATCCTCACTTTCCTTCATCTTAATTTTACATAAACTCTCATTTCTTTGGTATTCACGTGAAAATAGTTCTGTTGGATTTCTTGGGCAGTAAACAATTAACTCACCTACTATGCATTCAACTAGGTAACAACTCCGGCAGTGACTTTACTTTCGTTCTCTTTCAGTTTCTTTGGTCTTTCATCTCAGCTGAACATAACAACCCTTTTCTCCCTTTCATAGCACTAGAGTACTAAAAATCAGGTTGAACTTGACTTGTTGATGAAAAAAAAAAAAATATGTGTAACGGGAAAGAGCTTTGTATAGTTTGACATCAAAATAACAGGTAAAATTGCCAAATTAAACGGTTGTATAATAGATGGGTAAGAATGGATAAAGTTTCAATGTGTCTGTTGCCAATGAGGAGATATAATTTTTTTCTTGGAAAGTTTGAATTTCACTGTGTCTATACAGCAAGGCCTGTAAAGTCTTTGTCAAGGCTCCATGGGATCCCTTGACAGATGTAGAAACATTCACCTAATTTCAACGGATAGTTAGTTGATTTGGAGCCCAAGGTCATGGTGGCTAGCTTTGAATATAACCCTAGATGAAAAGAAAGTAGTTGAACTAAATTGTGTAAGCCTCGGCATTATACAGCTGATCAGTTTTAGCATTACATTCTTGCTTTCACTTCTCTGTGGCGTATTTTAGCCCTGGGTCTAGAATGCTGTCGTATCTTTACATGCCCATTCCTCGCTGGGTTCTTGATGAATTAGGGCTTGATGGTAGAGCTTCCCCTTGTGGTAAGACAGGAATCCCGCAAAGGTCCTTTCTTGTTAAGATATACCGGACCAAGATGTTGGTAGCATCCACATTGGATGTCTTCCTGAAGTAATACCAGCAAACACATCTATCATCAAAATTAATGGCGGCTACGGTGGTCTCACTCCCGCGCCGAAAATGTATGTTAAAAGGAAGTGTATCTGTCAAAGATTTTTCTCTACTATACCTGAAAAAGGACAACCACATACATGAATCAAACCTGTTCAGATTCTATGCCTTGTCTTGTTTCCGTTGGTCGGTTGACCCTTGATTCACGTAGCAATCTCTCAGCTCAGCCAGGTAGGCGACATTACATCGATCGTTCTGTCAGGGGAAAAGGGTCATTATGTCAACTTTAATTTCCCGCCCAAAATGAGGTAGATATCGGGTCGGAACAGACAGTAATGATGCCCACGAAAAGACAGAGAGAAAAAAAAAAGAAAAGAAAGAAGAAGAAGACGAACCAGGAGAAAAGAAAAATCCCCAAATTGACGTCATCACAATGCACTGAAAGGTATAAAATGCTACGCTGTGAATGTTAGACCTCCTCATCCTGCGGTTGTACGCTGTATTCTATATGGGACGAAAGTTTCCATCTCTCTCTCTCTCTCTCTCTCTCTCCATCTTTTGCGCACGGGACAGGCAGCACTTAGGAAGCGGTTTTGAGTTTCGCCAAAAGAAAATTATTATAATTGATGAGGTAAGATATAAACGCACCCGAGTGTGGGCGGTGGCTTTAAGGCAGTTCTCGTTCGGGACGCGCCGACCGTCGTGCAATGGGAAGTCGAGTTTGGAATTCGCAGGCCGCATGCGCCGAATGAGACCCGGCTTTTTTTCCCCTTTTTTCCTTTTTTTTTTTTTTTGAGACGCATCTTTCAATTCATTCCCCTATCTTTTTTCCGTCTCTTTCTCTCTAATGTGAAGCAGGGTTCAATTTAGCACAGAGCGTGTGAGTTGAAAATATCATTGAAGTTTGTCTAAAGAGGGCGCACTTGCACTCATACTCGTGGAAGTGAACCAAACCTTAACTATTTTTTTTTCTTCCAAGCTTAACGACATCTCCACAAAAGAAAGACACGGTAATTAATCAATAAAGGTATTGTAAAAGTGTTACTTATGTTAGTTGTCTTAATGATTACTACTCGTACGGCGCTACTGTCTTAAACCTCCTAACACTACCACTTCTGCTTCTTCAAAGTACGATCATTCATTAATAAGACAAAATACATGTATAATCTATCGCTTTAGTAGTATACTCTGTTAGTCTACCTGCGACTGTATTATACTATAACGATATGGGGTTGAGAGAGAAAGAAGTAGGTAGACATTCTGTTGATCAGCTGGTCCTTGAATGACGGAAAGACGAACACTGAAACAAGGTACGATCAACCATGCATTAAAACACTGAGTGAGGCAGGTTGGCTTCTGAGTCTGACAAATTATCATGCTCTCACCATTCCTTCTCAATATTAGGTTCCTCCGCAGAAAACTCTGTTTATATTAAAGTACACATTGTATCGTAATGTCAATCACGTGGACATGGACTTTAATTACAATTAACACGTTTAAAATATCAATTATAATTGACATTGTGTCGCTTTATCATCTGAGTGGACCCTATTTATACAAAACTGTGAACTGAAGATACGAAGTTGATAATACAGTTTTGATTCTGACGTTATTTATTCTTATGTCAATGCGTAAATGTTGGAATCTGAACTTTTAATTATACATCAATTTGTGTTTCAAATTATGATTCCCTTTAAAACATATTCTGTGAACCCATCGGGGTTTTCTCTCCTGAAAATGAATGATATATTACTGGCAGTAGCACTCACTCAAATTAATATTCCTTTTCTATACTCCATTATCAATTAAGGCTGATAAAACCTGGAATATCATAAACTGTATCGCTGTTGGTAATGTCGAGTTTTGTTACACACCCGTACAGGTCATCAAATTTCGCTGTTCCCTCTCAAGGTATCTCTATTCATCACCGTGACAGCGCGGCTGGGGTGGCTGCAGCAAAGGGCATGTCTAGGTGTATATAGAACACCGAGAAGAAGAAGAAAAAAAGTATAGTCTCTTAGTCCGTCACAGGACTACATGTAAGGTGCTGCTTTGATGAGTTTCTCTCTGGCCCTCGTCTTGTAACACTCGTACGGATATATTCTAGTGTCCGGGCTGAAATATCAACGGAACTGCACAGACCACTTGTTTTTCACCTCAAAGGGAACGTAGCTGTCTTACCACTTACCTTACCCTACTCATTATATGTATAGTCATTAGACTAAATGATATCGTATCTGATATTACTGCTTGGGAATGGGATGCCTCTGTTATATCATGCAGGCACAAAACAATATGCAATGATCAGCTGATGATAGGAAGAGACAAGAGAACCAATGCATCTGTTACCTGAAGTCATTGACACATACACACAAAAAAATGAGAAGAATGACAACAGAAAGCACAATATTAAGCATTATTGAATGGAGATGGAGAAAGTAAGAAGAGCTAAGAGAGTAGGTAGAGGTTGTGAGCGAAGGACTTAAAGTACTCTTTGCTCATTCAACCAAATACATTTGCATGAAGTGCTCTGAACTAGAAGGGACAAGTATTTTTTCGTTAACAGAGAGGAAATTCGAATGGCGTTGTAAGGCGCGTTTTACCCTGTGTACATAGCCCATTTCACACAGATGGGATCCTTGCACGTGTTTCCCAAAAAACACTAATATAAGGTGGAATAAAAAATCCCACCTTTTTGGCGCCCTTTCCCGTCGCCCATTTTTGGGGTGATGATCGATTTCGCGTACTCAGCGCGTAACTCGAACTTGACACAGTATAGCGTAACGTGTCAACATATAAATACGACTGGGCGGGAGCGAGCAAGCTCTTCGCCAATTATCATGCCTTTTTCTGTCTTTCTTTCTTTCTGTCTTTTTTCTTTCGTATCTCTCTCTCCTTCTGTGTCTCTCTCTCTCTCTCCTTTTTTTTCTACTTTTCACTTCCATGGCGAGGTAATCGATTCAGAACTAGTTTACCTGAAGCCGCCATTACCACATATACATTGGTATACATGACATATTTCGCACCGAGATCCAAGAATGAATTTTAATGGTCTGTGGAATTAGAAAGAAGTGAAGCAATAAAACATGAAATCGCACGTCTTCATAACAGAGTCTAGCTAGCCATATCAGGAGACTGTTAACTTATCAATTTAAAACTTTCGAAACTATGAGATTAAAAAAAAAAAGATTCAGAGTAAAACAATAATGTTAACACAGAATGATTAATTAATGTGTGATGTCAAGTCGGTCACATTGCTACCTGTGAAGGAAGTAAGCATCACGTAAAACAAACAGACAAACAAACAAACACAAACAAGACGACAGAGGAAATAGCTTTGTTTCAGGATCTCTGTCCTACAAAGTAATGAAATGTATTGGGACATCTTAGAGCATAGGATAACAGTGTTTCTTCGTGTAGAGCTATTTCTTTTTCTTTCTCTCTCTCCCCTCTCCACCCCCCCCCCGATCTCTCCACTTCTCTCTCTCATCCTTCCCTCCCATCCAGCATACAGTGAGAGTGTTAGCGATGGATGGGTTTCAGTTTTGTCTTCACACAATGCCTCTAAGTCAACAGAAAGCGATATCTGGACCCCCACACTTGTCAATCGAGTAAATACCCCATTTATCATTACTCCGCTCAGGTGTAAAAGCACCGAGCAAAACTCAGCCTTGATTCCTTTTCGTATTTGTTTTTTGCTTAACCTTGTTTCATAGAAACATGATCATGGCAAAAGATCCCATATGAGAGAGGAAACTTCTTCTTGGATCGGCAAAGTTGGTGCAATCGTTTGATTGCAATCTAATTTTGTTGATTTAACCTTGTTGTCTTGTTGAAGAAGGTAAGTTGCAAATGGCAACCTCTGATGATGGAGTTTCACTGGCACATCCCCTAAGGTCTAATGATCTTTTCCAACCCCTGCAGTACACTGAATGGACCTTGCAGAGGTTTTTCTTTTCGCGTAGTATTCCTACAAATTCAAGTAATGGTGTATATTCTATTCTTTTCCCTGAAATTACCCTGTAGACTAGCGTAAGCGAAGAGCACAAAAAGCAGAAGAGAAGAGGAAGGTGCATTTTTTAACGTTTCACTCGGTGGCAATGCATATAAATTATTCACTTGATATGAAGAAAGTAGTTATGTTAACACATAATTGATTAATTGAGCTGTTTTGTCTTCTTGTATAGCTTTTTCTCGTTGCTATACCATTTTAGCTTTTTCATATAAAGGATGCTTCATTTTTGTTAAGTCATAAAACACCTACTCATTTTCCTTAGTTTTTTTCTCGTTTTAGGTAATATTTGCTCTTGTATCTGCCCACGAGCATCGAGGTATTATTAGAAATTCCATCCCCATCCTATTTTGTTCCACTTCTTAAGGTCTACCTTCCACACGGCTTAACAAATGAAAAAAACCTTTTGGGAAGTTTGGTGGCCCCGGGACACCGCTAGTGTTGAACCTTTTGTGTGTGTGTGTGTGTGTGTGTGTGTGTGAGCGCTGACTTCCTTTTTTTTTTATCTATTCATTTACTGATTTATCCCCCTGAGAACATCGTAAATGCTGAAGCAACTTTGTTTTGTTTTGTTTTGTTTTGTTTTTTTTTTTTGGGGGGGGGGGGAGAGTCTTTTAAATGAACATTTTCTTTGTATTTTTTAGACATTCAGTGAACACTGTTCTTGGCTGAAATAGATCATGAAATTATACTTGATTGCAAAGATGATTAAGTTTTGACTAGGAATAAAGACGAGACGTTCCTTCTGGCTAACGGCTAGATCATTTTTCTATAGAGCATGACTTTCTCTAGATCTGTCCAAAAGTCTTTGGTTAGTATCAACGCATCAAAGTAAGACGAATGACTGTTGAGTGTAACTCAGTAAATACACACACTAGTTCACATCCGACGAATAGATTTTACTTCACATTTTAGGAAACACTGTGCTTGATAAAGAGTTCTACATGTTAAGATGCACTATCCATTACTTTCCAATATATATAATGATCGACGGAGGCCATTTTGATACTTTGATAAAGGTAGGTTTAGAACTCTAATTGCACGAAACCAAAGCCTTCGGTCCTTTTGATCCCAGGCATACAGGAAGGCCAATCATTTCTAATTATAGCCTGATCCTTAAACTCGCTTGTCTGAAAACTCCCTGCATTCCAAGAAAGCACTTCATCGAAGACGAAAATGTATCACTGCCAACTTCGTCGTTTCTGTTGTCGATATGAGACGTAGAAGGAATGAAAACGATGATGACAAAATAAAGTTGACGATACGTTCATATCTTCTGATGATAGAAAGACGTGGGGGTAAACGGTATCACAAATCGATTATTCCCAGGCTGATAGCAAGTATAAATTCAAGTTTTATATATCAAGCCACGAATTTTCATAGTCAATTTTCTCATAGTTTATCGAATGAAATAATGGCCAGCAAAAACATTGATACATTTCGTATAAACGGTTTGGCTTCAATGAAACAGTCATTGTTATTGTGTATTAAAGTCGTGTCACATTTTGTCCATAATATCAACAAATCTTATTTCTTTGAGTTCTGCTTTATATAAATAAACAAATATTTCACGATTGATAATACTTTCTTTCTGATCTTCCATGAAATTAACATTGTGTTCTGAATCTGTCGATTCTACTTGAACGTAGATAAACAGTCAGGGTATTATCCCCACCCCTCTCTCTATGTGTGTGCGTGTGTGTCTATTTTCCCTCTCTAAGATAATGACTAAAACCTGAGGTTGAAATCGTATAGTTTGGATAGACGGCAGATGTGAAAAGGAGTCCCTTTTCTCAATTTCAGTCTAGAATACACAATAAAAGAGATGTTTTCTATCACATCATTTTTTGTTCTCGTTCATATCATAGTGACAGAGATGGACATCTCGCCACAGCTCATGGCTCATATTCCTAATGTCTTCTGTTGAAAGTAGTCGTTTTTAAGGCAATGATTCTTCGACAAAAAGAAATGAGGCAATGTATGTGTAGGAATACTACAAGTGCCCTGCAGTCAAACTGTGTTGGAAAGGAAGGACCGGTGACTGATACCGGTTGGCTTTGCTATGAGAACTGGGTACAGATCGAGCGGGTCAGGTGGATGGGATCTCTGCCTCTCCCTGGGTGATCTGTGACCATACCCATTACTTGTCCTACATACTCACTGGCTGAGAATTTCTTCATTTCCGAATGACCCACTTTTTATGCATTGTTTACCAGTCCTAATCTATCAGCGAAAGGGAAGTAATGTCTAACGTGGCAGTAATAGTGGGGGGGGGGGGGGGCGCGGCGGTTAACACGTTATATGCAACACGTTATAAAATAGAATAGGGTAATCCATATTCTCCAAAGCTGGATAAACATGTATTATATATAACGAGTTTGATTGCATAATAAGTTAACTCCAATCTTGTTGAATTGAAATATTTGCCATTACAGATGCTAAAAAAAAGAGAAAATGATAAAAAAATATAGGATTTTTATCCGTAACTTCAAGAATAACTCCCTTTTTATGTTACACTGTATTACTGGAAAGGGTTTATTTTACTCTATTTTATGATGGATATACTTAGATTTTTTTAATAGCACTTAGCCCATTAATGATAAAACTCTCATGTAATGTACACTAAGTTGCATTGCCTATTGCTGTCATTTAGAGGAGGCTAGGTATATCTTCTCACTACTATGTTCCTACTATGTTACGGTAGCAAGTATCGAAAAAATGGGCAGCTCTCAGTGAGTTTGGTGTTGCGATGAATGTCGGTCGAACAAGTGGTGTCATTAGTCCCCTGTCGACCGGATTAGCTTGGTATACGATCAACGGTAAGGTTAACTAATGATCGACCTTTTGACGCTCATTTACCGCATAACTTAATTGCCACTTGCTTGCTTCGTATAAACCTCCTTTGCCTCTAAGTATCCTATTTTCTTTGAAGCTTATGAAAGAGCACTTAGCAAGTTCTAAACAGTTGCCTCCATAACTTCCGTGCCTCAGTAGGTAACCCCCCCCCCCCCTTTCTTTTTTTTTTTATTCGAAATACGATACCTAACAGCACCATTGACATTTCTGGTCAGGGGTGGTAGCTCTCATTATTGCCGACAATGACAATTGGCGTACACGTGCCGTCAAGAGGGATAATTTTCCGATGACTCTACTCAGACAAGTAGTTAGATGGTAAAGTCTTTAGACCGGGCAAGAAAGATGATAACATCTCTCTCATTTCGCTCGCTTTTTATACGGTTGTTTTACTGATTAACCAGATTTTAAGAGGGCAATTTTGTTTGAAGAAATTGTCTCTCGCCCAGTGTATAGACAATGTCATGTCTTTTGCCTGAACAAAGTTTTCAGGATCCCCTCATAGATAAAGCCAATAATCTCTATGTAGGCCTACTCTGTAAAATAAAGGCATCCATTGTATTGCAATTGCCCTTTTTTCACAGTGAATCTGGGCGCCTGCATTTTTCATGTAACCATAATCATACCCTCATTAAAAAAAAAAATGATAGTCGTTAATGATAGTCGTATCATATTGCATTGTGTATAAATTATACACTGTCTTCACAAGTTCGTGGATAGGTCCATAACGAGATGTAAAGTTTAATTTTGAAAAATAAAATATTCAAAATCAAAGATTTGTATTTGTTTAATTTAGGACAATTCATGTATGATTATAATAAAAATAATCTTCCAGATATAATTGGAACAATGTTTTCAAAAAATCAATCCGTTCACAATTATCCAACAAGGCGATCCAATGAATTCCATTTGCCATTTTTCAGGACTTTGCTGGCTCAGCACACCTTCATCTACGAGGGGCCAAAGTATTGGAACTCACTTCCCAACGACATAGTATCAGCATAAACTTTGAATTCTTTTAAGAACAAATTAAAATCATTTTTATTGAAATCTTATGATATGCAACAGAATTAGGTTCGGTTTTATTGTCTCAATCAAGTCATCATTCTTATAAACATTAAGAAATCATACAGAAATCGTCTTTTTAAGAAAATAATCTGTCAAACATAAGTTCTCCTCAGATATTATTTTTATTGTACCAGACAACAGTGTGTCTATTCTCTTTCTCTTTTTTTTTATATCCGTTCTTCTGCATTCATACCGGTATATGTACCCAATCCTTCGCAATATCAATCCAGGGAGCGTTTTATTATTGCACTTCCATCATGAAGTCCAGTGTGCTTGTGTCCACGATGGCGCGTGTTGCATCATAGTCTCATTTCCCCCATTTTTCTTCTTCTTTTTCCTTTTTTTCTTTCTTTTTCCCTTCCTAAGTTAATTTCATGTCAGTTGACATTGGTTTCTTTGATTTTGTGTATGTATTTTCCGAGGGTCCCATACCCTACAAGCTTTGCTTTTTAGTGGGACCCTCCATTTCCATTCTAATCCTTGTATTATGTATATGTATATGTATATACCTTAGAAAAGGAATTTATCTTGTTACTCGTGATCACATGTACTTTTTTTTTAAATTGTTACAAATATGTTCTATTATTGCATTGTATATAACTTTCCCTGTTTATTCAATGGAAATGGAAATAAAAGTTGAAATTGAATTGAATTGAATTGAATGAAGAGGAAAATCACACTGCCTTTCACTGGAACAAAACACATATGTCAAGACAAGCGTAGATTCAAATTCATTTTTACAAGGATGTATTGTTGTTTTGTTCATACCATGGAGAAAAATAATGGTGCAGTCCATTTTGCCACATAAAACGTGTTAATCATCATGACAAAACCATTTACATTGTGCACACTAAAGTGACAATAGCTGACAAAGCACGAGGTAGGTTTTTGTTGTTATTGTTGTTTATTTATCAGTTCCAGGTCTCAGGACGACGCAAATACCTTTTATACGTGAGCGAGCGATTTATAGAAAATGAACAGGATGCCTACATGCACCGATCACAACCGAAACAAAGTCACACGGTAAATAAATATACATGTAGATATAAAGATAAATACGAATAGGAATATGAACATATGGAAGAAAGACAGAGACTCGCGTCTTAATAGTTTGTTTGTGTGTTTGTTTACCTGTACGTTTGTTTGTTTGTTTCAGCAGTTTTCTTGTTTCATACTAGCTCTCTTTATTCAAATGTTAACAGTAATTTTTACTTTTTGCAAATTTCTTTCAGAACGTAAAGTCCCGCACTATAGTTGAAGGAACTGCATGCGTGTTCCCTAAATAAAGGGGTCCGAAATCCGCCCTGAGAATTAAAAAAAAAGATAAATAAATAGAAAAAAAAAAATATCTTAGACTTTTCACAAGGAGATTTGTTTGAAATGGGTCGTGTGTTTCTCGTTCTGTCTTTACATTTACAATCCTGCAAAGAAAAAAAAAATGAAGAAAAAAAAAAGGATTATGAAATATCTCTGCAATCAGAGAAAATGTTATCAAATTCCAGAATCAAATTTCTAAATTTCTTGCTATCGAGTTTTGAAAAATTACTCCTCATTCAGGATTATTTCATTTCATTCTCCTATACTGTAATGACGGCTTACTTATGGTAAGGAGAGGGCTATCTGCCAAGATAGGGCGTTGGAATGAGAGTTTTACTCGAGACAGGGGTACATTGAGCAGTTTTCCAGATATACAGAACCTATAAAGGTAGGAAAAGCCTGTGAAAATCCTGCGAAAGGATGGTTCATAAATGTTGGCCGTCCTGGGATATAGGGGAGTGCTTTCAAAGGTAGGGAATGAGTTTTTAATACGCGTAAACCCTTAGTTTAGTAACCCTGAATGAGGATGCCGGGGTATGGGCCAGTTGCATTGTCTCCAACATCAGCATACTTTTACTCGCGAATAGGTTGCCATTTTTCATCTTTCTTCTCGTCGGACTAGTAAAGGTGAAGTGAAGCAGGAAAGCAAAAGAGCGGCTGCCTTCCCAGCATAAGCTATGCCAAGACTGCAGTTTAGATATGGGGAAGACGAGTAAACAAATACAATCAAAATATATGTGAACTGAATCTTTTTGTTCTATGTAGCACTCATATCAACAAAAATTTCTCCCATATTTCATGGCCATCAACTGATGCATCCATCTATCCATTCCGTCGAATTCTCTTCCATTTCGCAGTCGTAAAGCTAAATGCGATAGATTCATTTTGCGCTCAAATTTTCGACGATGGAATATGTGTCAATTCTTCATACCACGTCACTTCTACTTCCCCTAGTCCCAACAGCCTTGTGATCCTATCGTGTTCCTAAGCTCAGCACTGTTCTCGAAAGATGAAGCCCGCCCCCAATGAAGTAAACAAGATAAGCAAACACACTGTGATACGGATAAAAACAAAAAACAAAACAAAAACAAAACTAGTCGCCGCCCTTGTGCTTTGTGGAAAGTATGTTTGTATGTCAAAGATGTATCCATTATGCACGCCCCTCTGCCCAAATTCCAAAGAACGTGTTTCGAATTAGTCAGCCGGGATGATAAGGAACGCTCCTGGAATCCTCTGAAACTATCGTGTCCATAACAATGACTGAGCGAGCGAAGGCTTTAGTGTACAACGATTCCATGGAAGCCTAGGCAGTACTAGGTGACCTTGATCTTTGTCGGGATAAATCACGTGACCTTTTGAACAATAGGAGCAGGTTTGGAAAGGTTTAGCCTTGTTGATATGTTCTTTGTTTCAGTCCAATGCCGAGAAGGCGTTCAAATACCATAAAGATGGGCGACCACAAAAAGCACTATGTGTTTTGAGGTCTCTCTTTTGAAATTATCAGAACGTCTATGTAAATTAACACAAGCCTCAGCTAATGTTATCAGTATTGGTAGGGATACTATCCATGAAAGACAGATTAAAAGATAAGTAAGGAAAGTAAGAAAACAAAATATGGTTGTGAAGTAATCCGTGTCTAAAAGCACCAATGGCACCATAGGGCACGTGAGAGACAAGTTACATTCCTTCATTCTTAGCTTTTCAGCTGAGAAAAGATGATAATTAAAGTTTTCGGTCCAATTCTTAAGAAGTATCATTTTCCTTTCAACAATAACAACAACAACAACAACAACAACAACAAAACCCCACAGGGCCTGTGTAACAAGGCGTGTCCACTACCTTTGTTTATTGCTGTATACTAGTATTGTACCCTAGACTTTGCTCATCACAAGAGACCAAAACGGCAATAAGTGTTACACTGATTTTGAGTCAATAACTGCATTGTTTTACCCTTTACTGGCTTGTTTGCCTTTATCAGTTTATAAGGGATTAAATCAAATCGAACTTAATAGAGACTTGCCAATATGACTTTGAATATTTTCTAATTGTATGTTGTTAAATAAACATAGGTATACGCTGGGACATCCTAACTTATGAATACAATGTATCTTAAACTCCACCTCTTTTGAAAATAACAAGGTTAGTAATAAAAGATCAATATCAGGGTTGTTTCATAAACGTACACTCTTTAAATGACCATCCTGACTCTTTTCGATGTATTTGGAAGTAATCATTGAAATCAACGAGTACACAAAAGTTCATCCAACAAGGAGGACGCATGCTTACAACGACTAAAACCAGTGTTTCTTTGGCGCATGTATTAGAATCTTAATCTCTTAAAGTAACGCGCCACGATTGCTTAGAAAAAAGCGGGGCACTGAATGTCGAACCTTGAAAGGATTAACGATCGAAATAGAGAGGTAAAAGAGCAAAACAGCGGGAGAGCAGGGGAAAGAGAGAGAGGAAAAAAGAAAGAGAGAGAGGGAGAGGGAGAGAGAATATCTAGATTGCTAGGCGAGAAACTGATCCTTATCACAGTCGGGCTGTTTGTCTTGGCTACTGGAAAACAAAACGTGCGGTTAATGCTGCGGAAATCGATGAATGATTGCTCCTTGCTGTCCAGCTGATCATCCGATTGGGTTGATGAGAAGTCCGTTGTCATGGCAACCAACCGACGGAGCGCATCTCATCGGTAAGAGGTCGTTGTGGCGGTCAATTGAAATGCCAATCCAAGGAGACACAGCGTATGTACCTCTCCATGTCTCAGCGTAGTTTTCAGGATACACAGCATTCTACTTCGCAGCAGGTGCAGTTTGATTTTTTTTTTTAATTTTAAGTGGGCCCCTTTTTTGCTTTCGAACATTGCTGACATATTTCTACTCGTATATTCTTGTGTCTTTTTCAAGATTTCAGAATAGCTGGAATATTTTGTTACATTTTTGGTTGATTGCACGAAGTATTTTGGATCATCTTTATGTATATGCACAAACATCACTATCAATTTACACTATATATTATTGCGTAAACATTTTATGGCGGTATAGAAAATGATGACAGTGATTACAATGGTAGTAATAATGAGGCTGATAAAATCATTCAAGGTATACTGCTTAATTCAACCCCATAGATACCAATAATGTAATGCACTGCTTTTCGGAAGGTCCATAATTCACCTTTCTAGCATAATGAAAGAGCACTTGACTAACCGCTTTCAGAAAGCAGGGAGAATAAAGAATATACTAACCTTATTATATGTTAGTATCAAGTTGATGGGATGTGTAATTTTCATGAAAATGAATTTTTGTTGAATTCCCCTATATATTTTCTTTATATTGTTGTCCACACATGACGCCATAACCTCTAGTAGTCTCCTCATCCAGCGGTTCCAACACCAAAACTTTAAAAATTCATAACTTTTGCATCGATTGTCCGATTTTCCTCAAACTTTCACTGATATGTTCTACTAATGTTGCTGTTTTCACTCAATCCACATTTCTCTTTGGGTTTGGGTTCCCTTCAACTTGCCACTGCTAGGTTGCTAATCAATTACGTTACATTGTACCAAATAATCTACATATAAAGGTACAAACATAGAGATAGATACATTTAATTTCATTAACATTTCTACTGCAGCCTCACGTGAAACTGGCATTATTCACTTCTTTCTTCTTCTTTTTTTTACTGTCGTTGATGTATCCACTATTTTATTCAAAATGTTCAAGGAAGCATATATGGAAAACGCCGAAATCTGATTTTCAAATGGATGCGTACCTATAAGTCAAAGAGAGCAAAGTATTTTGATAAACCGCCTATGCATAATGTAATAAAGGTTTAAAAGGTAAAGACCAACGATTTCAATGCTAAAGACCTTGAAGAACTTTGCCCATGAATACTCCCTAGGAAATGCAAATTGATTTCCTATGTTATTAAGTTTATACGCCAGACAAGTACAGACTGCCACGGCTAGTCTTCAGAGAGGCTTATGAAAGAAGGTAGTCCACAGAATCAAACTTTGTGTCAGATTTATATGTAATCATGATCTTACAAAAAAAGTGAGGGCACTTCAAGGTACCATGTACTTTGTTGCCTCGCCTGTGTCATTAAAGCGAGACATAAGAGTCACTATCCCGTCGTCAGCAATATATGGTGTGCTCTCAAGCACTTTCCACAACGTTGAACTGTGACCACCAAACTCAAACCACAGGTACATAATCTCCCAACAAAACAAACAAAAAAAGTCAAGTACGAATATGGGTGAAGTCAGACAAGGTCACAGGTCAAAAAGAAAAGGAACTTTCCTTGACAAGCACTTTATTTACAGTCTTGTGATTTACTCTCTATAACTTCCACAACTTTGAACTTTTACCACAAAACTCAAACCACGAGAACGCAGGGGTTTAGTGCAGGGCATGTACATCACCTATAGTAAAGGATCCTCGTCAAGTTCGAATATTGTGGAAGTCGACGAGGAAAAGGTCAAAATGTCAACGAACTTTCTCCTGATAGTATTACGGTGTATGTATCCAATATTTTTTTCTAAAGCTTTGAGGTATGACCACCAAATGCATACCATAGGTACGTCATCTAGTTCGAATACTAGTATTTGAGAAGTCTGACAAGGTCAAAGGTCAATAAACTTTCCCTGATAAGCACCATACTCACAGTACAGTGGTGTACTCTCAATAACTTTCTGAAGACAAACGTCACACCACAGGTGTATTACCTAAAAATGCTGGTCAAGTTCAAATGTGGGTGATGCCCAACAAGCTAAAGGGTAAAAATGACTGTAATGAACTTTCCCTGATAAGCACTATATTTCATTTCAGTTCACTTCATTTCCGATGTTTCATTTCATTTTTGGTGTACTCCCAACAATTTTCCACAGATTTGAGCTATGACCACGAAACTCACACCACAGGTACATCACTGAAAAATACTAGTCAGGTTTGAATATTGGTGATTTCGAATAAGGTCAAAGGTCAAAATGTGAAATAACTTATATTGGAAAACGCTAAACTCACAACAATGGGGTGTAGTCTCAATAACTTTCCACAGCATTGAGCAATGACCATTAAATGCACACAGTAGCTAAATGACCTGAAGATGCCTGTCAGGATTGATAAGGGTCAAGTCCGACAATAGGTCAAAAGGTCAAAGGTCAATGAATTTAACCCACTCAGTAGTTTCGTCAGGATTTGATATGACATTCTCCTGTTTGGAAGCTGTGTCAAGTTTCCAAATCAAATACAAATTGCGAAATGCAGGCTAGACATCGCTTAGCGTTTGCCTTTTTTGTATAGGCATTTTTAAAGGACTTTTTTCCTTCGAATATGTCTGGTAGTGCTTTCAGTCATATCTGCTCTGCTTAGAATCATTCGAATATGAAAGCACTTTTTGCGATCTGTTTGTTTTCACCTCCAACAGTGTATTGAGAAGAATCCATGAGGGGATTGCATAAAAGCAATCTTCAGAACATGAACACTCTAAATGAGTGAGATGTTAGGGTCAATCCAAGAAAAATTAGCTTTACGTCCCACATGAGTTATTTTTGGCTGCTCACATTTATGATGATTCTTTTTTTTTCCTTTCACGAAAGCACTTCTAACTGGATTACCGAGACATTTCTAAATCGTATTAAATGCGAAATTCATACTCAGACTTAACCAAAGATGTTGAGCTTGAGCGATTAAGTTCTTCAAGACAACGTGTATGCAAAGACTCTTCCGTGGAGAGAGCTTTCGTCCACAGAGAGTAAGACAGAGGAAATTAAAAAAAAACCCTCATGACAAACGTTAGCTCATTTTCAATATAGGAGGAGTCAGAGTGGAAAGGGGAAAATCCTCAGGATCCATACTTTAGCCTTAAGACTGATATTCAACGAGAAGTTTCCTCGACACCATAATATATGATTAAACCTGAGTTGACTGAGATTGAAGAGAAGTAGCTAATGGGCGATAATACATGCTTTGTATAGAGATAGAGACTGATAGATAGATAGATAGATAGATAGATAGATAGATAGATAGATAGATAGATAGATAGATAGATAGACGGATGGATAGATAGACAGATTGAAAGATTGGCTAAGATAGACAGACAGACAGGTAGATAGATAGATAGATAGATAGATAGATAGATAGATAGATAGATAGATAGATAGATAGATAACGAGAAAGATTGGTAGGTAGATAGGGAGAGAGAGAACTTGTCAGTTGTACAGGTGTAAAAACTTGTGATGATTTGGAAGCTTGTTTGTTCACAAAGGCAATGTTGCAATGTGTGCACGTGGAATCAAAACACACTAACATTTAGTGTTCTTAATTTCGAATCTTATCCACCTCTTTCCTTTCCAGCTAGTTAGTGGTACTGTATATACAAATAGCAATGTTGCGCTTGAATATTCATTAAAACAACAACAGTGGTGCCCGGTAGGCTGAAACAGCACCGAAATTCCAAAGGCTGAATATTGAGTGGGGAAATTCCCTTTTACATGCCCTTTTCTTTCAGTTCGCTTCATTGAATTTCTATTTTCAGGCGAATGCCGACTCTCTCCTTAGCCGTGTTTCTGTCTCATCTGAGCCAGTGTGAGACTTAATTTCATCAGGGCACTTAACCGAAGCACAGAGGCAATGAAGTTAATGGCTGTACGAACAGAGGGGAAAGAAACAGGAAGAGTGAGAAAAGGAAATGTAATCAATAGCTGAGAAGCGATGTATTTTGCTTTGAATTGGGCGGTATTTACAAAAATACGAAAAGATATTTGGCAAATTTAACTAACCTGAAGAACAGGATAGTGATAATGCATGCATCACAATCTCATCAACGTGAGCAATGATTTAAAGTCACTTCCCCTGCCCCTTCTCATTCATTCATCTTAAAGGGATAGCATACAGTTTCGGTTGAAATGGAGTTTCAGTATTCCAACGATTTTTGATGATATTTTTTTTAGATGAGTAATCTCTTATGAAATATGAAAGCGCATGTAATTCTGCGAGGAATTCAAAGTTTATTTGATGAAAGTTGTTTTTGAAATGGCTGAGATATCCAAAACAAAGTGATCTTGATAAAGGGTGGGACCCATCTTTTCTTAGGATCGCTTTGCTTTATTTTGTTTTTGGATATCTCGGCCATTTCAAAACCGATTTTCGTCAAATAAACTTTGAATTCCTCTTAGAATCAAATGCCTTTGAACATTCCATTGAGTGGTTTCTAAAGTATCTCGCAAGTTACAAGCTGAATCCTCACTTCAGCCAATGCTATGCCAGCCCATGAAGGTACATTTAGGCATGGGTACATGCATACTCGCTCTCACACGGAGAAAGAAAGAATGAAAAAAAGGAAGAAAGAGGCAAAATGACAAAGAAAAGAAAGAACAATTAAATATCCTCTGCGTTGTTGAAGTCCGAGTAGTGTGAACCCATTGAAGCAGAGGAGAAATGGGTTGTTCGGGGATTGCCAAAAAAAAAAAAAAAATCATTGCCACTGAGAAGTGGTTACAGTTCGCTATTCTGAAGGTTCGTTATTCCGAAAAACGAATCAAAGTCTTCACACCAAAGGTTGGTTTCTTTTCATTATCAGATTAACTAATCATATTTTTTCATTCGGATTACTTAGATATTTTGTTCTATCTTCTTCTCTTTTTTCCTATACCAGCATGTAACAGGTGTATGAATAAAGATTTAGATTGTTAAGAGAGTACCGAAAGCCAAAAGAGACACCAACCAAACAGAACGGCTTTAGCTAAAGCAATGTCTGAGAAAAAAGAAAAGGCAGATATTTCTCTCACCTGCATTATCTACCAGGACATTATATATTTTTCCTTAATTTTGTAAACCTCCGATGCTGCTCTTGATATACAAAATGATGATTATCATGAACTTATGATTACGATGAATTAAAGTTTTATTTGCTGATAATAATAATTGCGATGATCATAGTAATCACAGTCATGATTCCTAGAGAGAGATACTGAGAATCGCATTAACGATGACTAGCGAATGAAAGCGAATTGAAAACGGAAAAAAACAGTGATGATAGTTGTTGTTTCGTCTGTGATCTGGTGATGAAAGTGATACCATGGCTGATGATGGTATGTGAAGTTTGTGAGATGATTAGGATGCCACCGATGTTGAGGTAAGTCGGTGGAGTGAGAGAGATAGAGAGAGGGAAGTGACAGAACTGGTGGATTATTAAAAACCTGAATACATTATTTCGCCGATTGGGATAACGAGAATGCGATTTAAAAACCAGTAGCCATGTTCCGCATAAAGATATTGCAATGGCAATGAAAAGCTTAAAAGAGGTGATCTGAGGGTCGAGATGATTTGAGTGAGCGTGACCCATCGAAATGTGTCAAGATCTCATCACGACAAGTCCCACATTGGTGTAATGAAAGCTTCTGGATGAACTAGAAATGTCAGTGTCATTGCCCTCAACCACCAGCCACGAAGGCTTTAATGAAATTTCACTATTGACACGCAAGGTGGGACATAACCCACCGTCATTCGATAATTCGGGCACTGAACCGAGATCACTATTCGAAAGACAGTCTGCCGGGAGAAAGAAAGAAAGAAAGAAAGAAAAAGAAGCTGACAGATAACACGTCAGAGATGACATTTTGACAGATTATCGCTCTGACAACGTATCAGCGTTACGATGATGTTTGCAATAGCAGTATTTCAATTTCAATTTCAATTTCAATATTATTTTCGTATTTCTCGATGGAAAATACATAAAATATAACAAAATCTTAATAATACAGAATGTCCAGCTTGGATGTATACAAAAAATACAAACATAGTACGTAGCGGTCGATGTGTAATTTTCAATCAAAGTGAAAGAATGCTAAATGGAGAAATACGATGGAACCTACCTAAAAGCAAAACTTGTTTAGTGTAGGTCCCAACAAAAGCCTAGTGAAAAGAACACGATGATGAGCACGGGTACAACTAAAGACCAAACTAAAGAATAAACCAAAAAGAATGACTATTAATACTCGGGGTTACAGAAGATTCTACTCAAATATGATAGAATGAGAACAAGTACTAACCACATGCTACACACTAATATTGGAGATTACAGTGAGATCATTATTTGTTGTTCTGTGCAGGTGAGGGTGTGTTTTGCTTATTTTACTGTATGTGAAGATTTATTCAGCGTGATAATTGATATAATCTTCCTTTTCTCGCATGGGAACTCTTTTCTTGATACATATTCAATAACAGTAATGCCGAAATGGTACACTTGATCTCTTGCTAATTATAGAACCACAAAAGATGGAGGTGGCATTTTGAAATACAGCGTGCATGACGGGTAGAGCGCTCCTTACAAGGTGGAAAGAATGCTTTGGTGTTGATATTGTCATGAATATAAAATGACAAATCATCTATATACAAACACGTTGCGAACAGGGTATTTACCACGACGCAATTTCGGTTTCGACAGAATATTGTTATTCAAGACTCTGTGGGGGCGCTGTGGCATAGTGGATAAGACTCCCGACTCCCGATCGGAAAACCCGGGTTCGATTCCCGCCCAGTGCTTACGTCCTTGGGCAAGATGTTTTACCCACAATTGTCCCTCTCGACCCAGGTGTATAAATGGGGACCTGGCAACGCTGGGGTAATGATAATGGCAGGGGCCTCTGGATAGATAAGACATTATTATTATTATTATTATCATTATTATTATTATTATTATTATTATTATTATTATTATTATTATTATTATTATTATTATTATTATTATTATTATTATTATTATTGAAAATATCTCTGTTACAGATTGAGCTTCGATTATTCTGGATTCATGTTGTTGGCGTTCCGGTATTCTAAAATCTTAGCTTCTCTAATCTGCGGTATATTACTCCCCAAACTTCGAATTCAGGAACTTCTAAAAAGGCATTTCTGAAAATGCATTGAACTCATACGTGTCATTTCGTCTGCAAAATCATATTAGGGGTTCATGCAGCCTGAGAGGAATAAACAAGATAAATTTAAGACATAGCAACCGTTTGTGTGTCGTAGCAGAAGGGAGTCTGATGACCGAGCCACTTTCAGCAAACCCACGAGTTGTCAATTGTTGTCTCCTCTAAGAAAGAAATATGATGAAATATGACGCAACTAATTAGAGTCAATTATACAGGGCATCCCTGACATGGGTTCCAGCATGCAATATTATTCATACTGTCTGGAAAATGGATGTGAAATGTCAATGAATGATATCATCTTCCATACAGAAATTGCGTGATCAGAATGTGAAACAAAAATTCAATCTAGCGAATCAAGGGATAGTCATTTCTTCTAGCTGTATCAAGCACGTGACCATTATCAATATGTATAAAGAAAAGCTTTTGAAGGTTCTTTACATCAATCTTACTATATGACGGGAACTTCTGACCAAACATGTGATCAAACAAAAACAAAACAAAACACCTAAAAAGTATATACATTCCTTCCTGTGACAGCAGAAACAACCGCACACAGAAGTACCAAAGACACAACAACATAACAAACTAGATATAAAGTTATGGTTCAGTTCTTGCATCAGACATTCAACCATATTGCTTTACTTTTTACAGGCATTACTCTTTAGATATCTTCGCTTTCAAGCCTCTTCCCTTCCCTCTTTAATCAATATTCTGGTAGACGAATCTGATTTTTTTTTTTTGCTCCCTCTCTCGCTCTTTCTCTCTCGCTCTTTCTCTCTCTTTCCTCTCTCGGGAGGAGATGTAGATAATCCACTTCTTGAAATAAACGCTGAGCTTCATTCCTAAGGGATCTATGTATGTCTTCCGTTCAAAGTGAGCTATCGACACCATGATATCTTCAGCGTACCCTGGCAAATCGTCCCCACAGATACAGCAAACAAGCACCAGTATATGGATAAATTTGGATTTGATTTTCAGATGCTCCTGTGGGAATGTAAAATGTCAAAACAGGGGATGCCTCTAAACGCACACGAAAGATATAACGCCTTTTTGAATAGCTCTCTCTTAAAGTGTACAATTGGAGGAGGTGAACAACGTCGAATGGGATTAAACGTAAGCGGCGCCCATTCATTCCCCTGCTAATTGCACGGCGATATTGTTGAGCGTCGGCAAATCCCACGAATGATGACAAAGTGGGTCGTACTTGGCAGTACGTTTAAAAGGATGTGCGTTTGACAACCCTCTTCTACCGTGCTAACCCAAGAGGGTGGTATACGATCAACTCAGAAAGACAGGTCTCCACAGATTAGATCCTGTGAGAAAGTGACAATCTGCTCCAAAGCAAAATCAAAGTAGAGTCTTCCGAACTTATTTAAAAGCAATCTTCCACCTACAAAAATTGCAGATTCAATTTTGCTTCGATCCAAACAAATTGCATCACGGCTTCAAAGAAAGAATCCATGAACAGAAATTACCCGTTGTTGTCCAGTAATGGTGACATCTTATATTTCACGAGTCATTGTTATTTGAGAACATCGCCCCCGTCTCTGACTTTTTTTTTTTTTTTTTTTTTTGATCAGCGCACTTTTACTGCCCTGTCAATGTCTGCTGAAATGTTACTCCATTCACGCTGTAGCAAGAATGGTGTCACGGGACAATTAGCCTGTCTATTTTTGGTTCAAACCTGCCACAATCGTCACTATATTACAGTGATTAAATAATCATAATCTCAGCTGTAATCATGACAATATTCTCCTTCTTATCGTATGACATAATCATGTATAGTAAGAGTGATAAGATCAGACTGCCGAGCCAGACGAGAGCAGATCATCCGTTGTGCCTTTAATTCCCTCGACGCCACACAGACAGCATCTAAAGGGACAGTCTTGCACAACATGCAGCACGGTATGGTCCCTAGTCTGATCAGGAAAACCACTGTCACAGGCTGGGCTCTCTTTTGCCTTTCACCGATGGAGATGCACATTTAGCTGTTTGCTTGCCTAAATTGTTCTGATACCAAACTGAAAAGTCGACCATTTTTTGTACACGGTCGTGTCTCGCAGATGTTAAAAGGTATCACCACGGAATCTTTTAAGTCTCCTTTCTTCAGGAAACCTGCAATATGCAGGCGTCAGACTGTCCCGAAAGCGAACAAAGATGGCCACACGATAAAGGAACGTTACATGTTCAAATTCGGCTCTGATCGCAAAAACATCGGGTGTTTTTAGCCAACGTATGACTGCCAGTGTAGTTCCTTAGACTCCAGTAGCAAATCCGTGAGCTGTAGCAAAATCTTCGTGTAGCCATTGTGTTTCCTTCATTTGTTCTTCGGGTAAACTTCTTGATAAAGATTCACATCTTCGTCTTTGCTCGTGTAGCCTTCGTGAGTGGTTCGGGAGCCATAGTGCATGTATGACCTTCTGTAGGCATCCTATTTGATTCGGCTGTTGATTTACTTTGGACCATGTTCGGGCAAAACTTCGCTGGAAAATTGAAAATTCCATATTCGTATGACCATCTTGTGTCAATTTCGGGAAAATGTGACGCCACCCTTATACCACCGTTCATACACGGAAAAAGTAACTCTGCTGCAAATAAAGCAAACCTTGTTATTAGACCACATTCATTGGAAAAGAGAAAATCTAACGACTATGCCGGATATGAAGATATGTCGAAGATAGACAAGAAGTGCAACTGATTTGCAAATTGTCCTTCATCGACGTAAATAAACTCTGAATTGATCAGTGTTTTAGTAGCAGCCATGACAAAAAAAAATACACATACTGTTTTCCTTGTCACGTTTATAACAGTTTAATACTGTTAACACTGTTTATCAAGTTTTGTATGATAATCATAAATCCGAACGGTTAAGGTTCTACTTTGAATACAAAAATCTGATCTTTTGTAATGCAAACATCCCGAATGGCCGACAAAATTAGCATTTTCACCAGAAATTAATATAGGACAGATTTCAACGTTAAATGACACATATTGACCTTAAGGATGTTGAACACCACAATGATCAAGCAAACTTCATTCTGTACTTGAATCAAAATACCAGTGAAGAGGGCACATATGAAACTTTCAAATGATTGCGTATGATGTATTTCAAAGGGAATGGTGTGCGGAGGTGGTTCCTGACGTCACAATAAGAATTCCGTACGGTGATGTTAGAAAAATGAACACTCAAAAATGCTCACACAAATCAAACAAAACACACAAATATACACATTTTTGTTTGCATTCTTTATTCAAATTTCGTTTGATGATATCGAATCATTATATTGTCCAAGAAACAAATACACACGCAAAAAATGGCTGCTAGTATTCCAATCGGTAATGATGCTTGATGAAATAAATTTTTACAAGCAAAGGACGAATTTATAGATTCATACAAACGTGTACACACACACACACACACACACTGAAATGATACATCCGTCACTTCCCCTCTGTAGCCTTTTGCAAAGGCAGTTCGCAATAATTTGTGGACGTGCACAGTCACAGCGAGCTTACTGAGTCCACCGATCGCTGTGTGCGAGTCCACACATTATTACGAGCTGCCTTTGCAAAAGGCTACCTACCCCCTTCGTTACTTGGTAGCCCGAATCTGTCAGGTAGTGCAATGTGGCCTCCGCGCTCCCCACCGATGTCAGACATCCTCCCGTTTCTCATCATAATTCACGTAGAAATCTAAGTGCTAGCCACTGAACATCTCTTCGTAGAAACAAAATAACCTCTAAAAGACGTCTTAGGAGCAATTTCTTCTCTTTTTATTCTGCTCTTGTGTAAACGATGGCATTTCTCTATCTATACAAACATGAATGTGACACTAAAACGCGAACCTCCCATATGGAATATCAGCAAAAGCTCAAGATGGTACAACGGAGCTTGAAAATGTAAGTACTGGCTAGCTAGATAGGAGAAGAAGCAAAGGGTTCATTTATGCCTACGTTTTAAAGCAAATGCTTCATCTCTAAGCATTTTTTTTTTTTTTGCGGGCACCAAGCACCTACATGTGCTTACTAGCAAAAGCTTTTGTCTGCAAGCAATTTTATTTACAGGCAATTTTATTTTTATGTATACCTGTAACCGATTCAAGAAAGATGAGCACAAGGCCTTGTCAAACAGACACCATTTTGAAAACCGCGCTTTAACAATTTTCTGGAATTCTGATTGGTCAAAGGGTAGTTAATCTATTCATTCAGAAACGACGGGTCGACTAAATTCTGCATAGTGTCAACCATAATTGGTCTTTCCATAGAGCTATATAGCAGCTCCATGGTCTATCCCAGCAGCTTGTACTTGATTTATTTCTATCATGGGCCGCAGAACGGGGGGGGGGGTAATTTAAAAAAATCACGGCAAAACCATGAATTTCTGAAGTTTCAGATGTGTCGCAGCCCCCACCCCAATATACACACACAAACACACAGACGGACAGACAGACACAGACACAAACAAACAAATAAACAAACATAGCATTACACAAATTGAATTCGTTCGTCCAAAATGGATAGCGTGATCCGTTCGAGATATAGAAAGACAGAGAGGAAGATAGGAAGAGAAAGGGAAGGGGAGTGATAGGAGGGGAGAGGGAGACTCGGTAGAGACATGAGAACGGCTCGCTTACAAAAAGAAAAAGTACTCTCCTGCTTCTCTTTGGCATCTCTCAACGGGATCTTCATCTGGGACCCTGGCAGCGTTTCGTGAATGATATATAGGCACGCGCCAGTATTTATGCAGCAGACCCTAGCAAGAAGGACATGATAAAATGAGTTTTGGTTTCTTGTTGCAATGATGAGCATTGTTGATTTACGTTCATCTCTGCGTGAATTAACATGATGACTTAATATGAAGGAATAGTCTATCGGCAAAGTATTCAAAAATGATCAGAACGATTCGAAAGAGAGATACCTAATGTTCAGGGTACAGGTTTGACGCCTTTCGAGAAATATGGTTCTGAATACTTTTGTCAGCAAATAGCAATGCTTAGCCTATGGGCAACATACTTTGTTCAAAACATTTATGAAAATTGTTATTTTCTCTTTGAAGATGAAATCCTTTTTGTTTCTTTATCTTATACTACTTCTTCTTATCCACATAGGATCACCATTGTCAGAGTAATGACCTATCTGTTCTCCATGGGATTAATCCGTCATCTTTACATTGTAGTTCACAAAAGAAAATTGTATTGAGTTATAGACCATAAGTCACAACTCACCGTTCAATTTCACTTGTTTTTTAAATAAGGGATACATTTGCTATTTCTCTCAAATGTTGCCGTTACTGTGTTTTTGGTTTTTTTTTCTAATAACGCTAGAAGAAAACTGAAGGAGATGTATGTCAGCTGATCTATACTGCCGTTACATTTCCTTTATGGCAAAAAAAAAAAAATGGTCTCGCTGTCAGTCTTTTTGCTGATTTTGTTTTCCTTCTTCTTTTAACTACAGAAGATATAACTGAATAAATACTTTTAATGACCCATGTTTAATGCAAAAAAAAAAAAAACGCCTATCAGTCAGAGCCTGCAGAAATTATTTCCCATTCACATTAAGGATAATAAGGGGAACCCTTTTCTATCATGATGCAGATGACAAGTATGTTAGACCGAAAAACGCTCGTAAATCTTACCAAACACAGATAGTCATGGAAGGTTTAGTGAGCATGCTTTTTGATGGCTTCGTTTTGTTTCTTTGTGCTTTATGCTTTCCTTCATCACTGGTTTCCTGACCTAGCAGAAGCTAAGATTGAGTCAAGCGGCCTAAGCATGCCAATGGTTTTTGCGACACGTGAAATTAATTATGGCAACTTGTCTGCATGCCCATGCATTATGAAGAGATGTGGCGAGCGTGGTGAAAATGAGAAACGGTTGATTGTGCGCTGGGCTCCTCAGAGATTCCCGCTTCCCCTTAAACATCGTGATGTATGGAACGCCCACCGGAGAAGCGTTTACTTATTTAAGACTCATTACTAATGTAATCAAACGCGACTTTTGATGCAGGACGGTCAGTCAGCTTCAGAATTTGAGGTTCTATGTGTCAATGTACACATGTCATATCGTCAACGAGGGTAGCTAAAAGAAGTCCACACATTACTGGAATACCATCGATAAGTTTCAGCCGGTTCTATACAGTCGATATAGAATAAAGTCATAACTTACGAGTCTCGAGGAAAACAAAGATCATTAACATCTCACCAAGCAGTGACCTTATGTGGACAAGAAAAATTGTATATCTGATTTTGACAGGAAAACATTTGAATTGAACATGTTCATAACTAGATCGAGCCCTACATGCGCAAACAGAAAACATCCGTCAAGCGATGTTCACTTGAACCGAAGTGTGTTTAATGCTGTTTGAAGTATAACTAACCTCTTGTGGTATCATTTCAATTGTGTCATGCAGTGTATACCATTCATTGTCGATTCACATGTGACGACATTTAATACTGTTGTCGTCACATTATAAGGCAATTGAATCACGTGTTGTGTATCCACACTGAGCATTACTAATTTTGATATGGCATTCCATATGCACGTTCCTTCTGCCGAATTTGTATGTAATGTGTGATGCATTGTGCATGCATTTAATGTAGGCAGGATGGATCGGATGACGTTACGAGAAGGTCAAAGTTCATGAGGTATTCTGGCTCAAATCTACAAAACCCATTCTGGCCTATTTCCTCGAGGAATCTTTTATCTTAGATATGACCTCCCAGATTAGATTTTCAGCTCTCGATTGACTTTCAACTGTCAAAATTTTCATCAACGACTAATATTGTAAAACAATTATAGTAATATTTCACTATTGCTGCGATGAATATTATGGTGTCCATAATGGTGACAATGAGTATGAAAATGACCCAAATGGTCATTTGATAGTGTGACAAAAATAATGATAACATGTAAAGTGATCTCCATACTATTATCATCACACTGATAATGATAACAATAACAAAACCAGGTTAGGATAATTGCAGTTTCAAATGAAGACAATTATATACATTAGGCTGATAACCATTACGATTTATTTTGATTCTGTATGGTACAGCAGTAGGAAGCTGTAATGAATGGGACATTTGATTTTTGACTCGGACATACAATATGTTTACATTCAAGCTATGGTCGTTGAGCAGATTGAATCTTTGATAGATACAATATGTATTTCGAGACTACAGTATACTTTCCTTTTCTTTCACCAATTCTTGTCCGTATATTCGACAACAATTATTCGTTTGTAAATGGTGGCAAATACTGACATGAAATTGGACAACTATTTTGTCGTGACTTAGATTTGTGATTTACACTTGGCCCAATTTATCATAACATGGAAATATTGACGAAATTGCAAAGGAGATGTACAGACTTTGGTATATTCCCTATAAGATGACTGCCATAGTGGCAAATAGATGGCCGCGATCAGCAATACATCTTGAAGGCGATCACTTGCATCCTTCTGCTCATCTCTGAACAAAAGTTCAAAATTTCTCTCAGATGATTTCATTTATTGATATATGAAATGAAAAAGATTTAAATTTATGCTGATAATATGCTATAATGATAATGTATTATTGATGATAGGGTAATCTCTCTATCCTTAAACTTGGTGAATCTAACTTTAAACATCTCTCTTAGGCTCTTACTCCAAGAGGCAATATATTCGGGGAAACTGTAATGATGGCGAAAAAGTCTCGTAAAAGTTCAGTGATGAGAACACTACTGTACCTGCCTCAAAAGTGGTAAAGCGTCTAATGTGTCAAACATGATGAAATACAAGTATGAAGGAACAGCTACCAAGGAAGAAGAGGAAACCTAGTTTGTCACAGACCGAGAAGAGATAGGATGGATACAAGATAGCTTCCATGAAAGGCAGGAAATTCTCGAGGGACGAAAACACAATGGATCCAGAAAACGGAAAGCCAGATTCACTTTACCCTCGTCCAAACTTTAATTTGATTCAATTCATTCCATTCAATTTCGGGATAATTTTATTACTTTTGCTCCGAGCTGGATTCTGAAAATAATACAAGGGCCCCACGTCCCATACCAATCTCTCCATGTCTTATTTCATCTGGTTTAGTTACCTCGATACGCCAAAATGCATTTTTCTCCTCTTTTTTTTTTTTTTTTTTGTATCCCCGTTTTACCTGTGGTAGTGTCCCTCCCTGTACATGTGATGTATAAGGCACAGAAGTCTTGTATAGAGCATTTGCATTCACAACACCGACACGGACATTTTAGAAAGTCAAGCAAGTCACACATGACATGAATATTTTCAAGACGTAACGTCTGCATAAAAATCAACACACAATGGAACATGTACCTTACTTAAACTTGAAAGGAAATGTATGTGTTGTAACCAGCAGTAAATAAAGTAATGTCTGTCTTCCACGAAGATATAACGTGCTGAATCTTGAGACGAACTATATGTGATGAGGCCTTTTTTTATTCATACTCAAGCATTATATGAATATTACGTGCTGCAGACAAGTAAACATGCATGGACTTGACAATAAGGGGCCATGTGGGGGTACTTATCAATCGACCCTGTCAGGCTTGTGCTTACTCACGTATGATAAAAAAAAAAAAAAATTGACATTTTTCTCCATTAGGTGTCACCTATAAAATACAAATGAGAACATTATTCACCTCAGAGAAATTGCAATGATAATGATGAAGATTTCAATGAGAGTGATTTAAGAATTGGAGTTACAATAACGATCCCAACAGAAAGAAAAACACCCAGTAATATTGCTTCTAGATAGTGCAAAGATTCTTTGATATTATCAGTGACGATGTGACAATCATGATTGATATTCACTTTGCTTATAAATGGTATTACCTGCTGTTATGCAAAACATGTAAACCTCATTAATGGGATGTTTTTATGCTGTCTTTGTTTGGCGCACTTCACCAGTGAGATGTGATCGGATGCAAGCCAATCGCATTTTGGATCTTATATTTAGTCGAGGTCTGTATTCTGTGCTGATGATCTGCCAGTTTCATCATCTGGTAGTGGTCCTTCAATGGACTGGTTGGAGATCAGAGAACAGACAATAGAGGGGAAGAGGCATAAAGAGAGAGATAATAAAGAAGAGAGATAGACAGACAGAAGAAGAGAGCGAGAGAGAGAGAGAGTTTAATTCCAGAAAGTTCTTGCAGGAACAAAAATAGGATGAATTAAGGCTTTTTAACTTGTCGTCTGTTTTGCGCCACTCAACCTTCCGAGCAGGCCCTATATAGTGTCTCTTGAATTAATTTTCATTATCTCACCTCTTATATCTCTCCCGTTTGCAATGTTTTCACTCGGAACGTATTATTTGACTTCTTTATCAATCTGAAAAATAAAATGGATTTGGGGTGGGAAAGATGATCGATTTTGGGAAGATGATCGATCGATGATCGATTTGAACTGCATTCTAAATGCATTACAATGTAAAGATTACGGAATTGAGGTTAAGACTTTGTATTAATTGGTTTATATAATTTTGTTTCCATTGATGAAAGTGATTACCAAATTGATGTAAAGATTTTTGTATAAATCAGTTTGTACATTTTGTTTCCCATTGATGAAGAATAAAATATTCTCCTAAACAAAACAAAAAAATTACCAGGTAGGCTTTTTATCAGTTCCCTCCATTTCCTACATCTTGTCCTTGATACGATTCAGTTAGTTTGCCCATGTAATTCCTTAAGTTACAAGTTATTATGCTTTGTTTTATTGTAAAAAACGATCTGGATTAATTTCTCTTGAATTTATGCAAAAGTCACATTGTACTCATTTGTGTGTGTGTGTGTGTGTGTGTGTGTGTGTGTGTGCATATGCAAATATCATATTGTACTATATACTTTTGTCGAAAATGAAACAAATGAAATAAGATAAAATAATCGATTTAGTATGTTCTGGTATTTATTCATTTCTGGAACACACATACAGAAATACTCGAACGCATACAGGTATACTCCATCCCTGACAATGATCGTAGCAGTTCTGTGTCGTGACATAAGCGTACACGTACTCACGTACACAAGAACGATAAAGACATGTCAGTATAAACTATGGGTTTTTACAATCCTCACGTTTATTTCAGCTGGAATGAGGAAAGCAAAATAGAGATAGATGTCATTACTAAACAGTTTTGTCTAGTTTTAGCAAGGGTAGTGCATCCACAATCAAGAGAAATGATATTTCTTTACCAATGTTACCTTTACTTTACTCAACATCCGGAAATCACATTTCAATTCCCTTGTCCTCAAAGCAATTACTATAACCTTCCCTGCAAGGAAAATTGTTGTTCTTTTTACTGATTCTGGTATTGATTGTGAAACGGAATGCAGAGTTTCTCGCTTTCGCATCTGCAAACGGAATTTTGACAAATATGCAAATTAAATCATACTGCCTTTCCAGTTGTCCCACTGGATTAGCTGTCCGATTATATTTCCCTTTAGAAAAATAAGACTTTGGTATCACTTATTCATGCGCAGGTTCCCACGCGTGTCTACACTGATTACACGTCCTACCTGTTTACCTCTGTAAAATGTCTTCTGAAAACCGTGTCCCATATAGTTTGTCTACTGCCATAGGGCTTTGGGCAACAGCACGCTATCATATAACAGTAGGTGTTTGCATTCAGAGTAAAGCAATGATGAAAGTTAGCGAAGAAAATGTAGCGGAGAAAGATGGGTAAATCTTCCGCATACTGCAAGAGATGGAAACTTAGCAGTTGGAAGACATTTCTACATTTTTTTCTCTCTCTTCTTTAGTTCTTTAAAACAACATCAACACATTTCTACTGTAGAGTAATTAGGTGCATTCATTGCAGTGTCGAAGTGATGAAAATACAGATTTTTACCAATTATTTCTCTCCAATCTGCACCTTTTGGAAAATTATGGTTGACGTCGTTAGCATGGAAATGAAATATGTGGCATTTTGGAGTACCAGTTCTCCCCCCCCCCCCTCAACACATACACACAGAGATACCACCACCACCAACAGCAATGCCACCATGACCAAGAACAGCACTTCGGACTAAATTGTAGGTACTATCTATTGGTAGAGAAAAAGCTATGAGTCAGAATATTTTCTTTACACTACTTCGACCATCGGTCCGGCATCTCTGCAGATTACAATCAACTCTACACACAAATTTATGTCCTAACTGTTTTTGTGTTGTTTTGTTTTGCCTGCTACGTTAGCAGAAAATACAGATTTCTCATTTTAACTGAAGAATTAACTATTACACTATCATAAATGCATAGCTAATCTCCAAGGTGTTTCGGTACAATTCTTTCATGTTAAACTTTTTTTTTCTTGTCAATATTGATGATTCATCAATTTTTGTGCATGAACAGTTGATGAGTCTGATGAGGGAATTATCCCCCTTGTTAATCATAAATAATGATGAAGCCTGATAAATCTTGTCTCGATGCAGGAGACTGTTAATAGATATCATGGCGCTCTAAAGAAAAAAAAAACAAGAACAAAACTCTGTAGACGTTATATGAAGTCAAGGGTAAGGAAAGATGGACAGGCGTGACGTCACAAAGAAGAGTGATAGCCGTGTCAATGCATGGTGACTCCAAGGGGACCGAAGGAAAGTGTTGGGTTAGGATATCTCACAGCATGCCACTTTATTTGCATGGCCGACTCGACAGGCTTTTCGCGCTTAAAAAAGGACAAGACTGAGCTGTCCGCAAACGTTATGAGACGCCTCTCTAATACTACGGAAAGCCAAGCAAAAGGATATCGTCTTACACCGGTGGTGAATCTCTAGCTATCTAGTGAATTTATATATATATATATATATATATATATATATATATATATATATATATATATATGTACATATATATGAGAATGCAGAATGTTTCAGTAACCTACTTTACGATTTGAAATATATAGCAGTTTCCACTTACATTTTCTTATGTTGCATTGGGTGTCTTCAGCGCGGGATCAAAGGTTGAATTTCGAAGCATTATGACAAAGAGAACGGCGGAACGGTGGAAAGGGGTAGTTCTAGAATCCTTAGGCAAGCATATACATTATTTTTATCACAGGGGATCAATAAAAACCTATTTGGGCTTGAGGTAAAAAAGCAACAATGTAAATACAAGAACTAAAAAAAAATACGACTTGCAATGACAATACAAAAATACAAAATGATACATTATTGCCATGATTTAGAAACAGTATTATCATGATTGGCGACAATTTCCAAATGAGACCACAAAACTCATTGTCAACACAAAGATGAATGGTTATTGCATTGTCCACAAATATAGATTTATTGCGCAATGAATAATGTACAAATGTTAAGTCAAGAGTAAAGAAATACATTCTACCTCTCCATATATTCGTACCTTTTGTCGTATTGAGGTGTGAAGCCTACGGATGGGCATAAAGAAGAACACAGATCAAATTAAAGTACTTCAATAACAACAACCTGTACGACGAATATGTCGCAATAATCTGTCCATCGACAATGATAACTATCAACTTCTTCTCGAGAGCACCCATCGGTGGAGAGACAGCTGGTGATGGATTGATTAACAAATTACTGGAAGCAAGAAGAGTAAGTACTTTATATTACAAGAAAACTGGAGACGGAATCTGCACAGAAAGAAGCACGAAGACGGGAGATGAGAAAAGAATAGATCTTTCTCAGGCGAGTAGTCCCGTGACAACAAACACGTCACATATCACAGCTCCGCCTGTCTTTCGATGTTGGCAAAATTAATTTCAGTCATGTCGGTTACTAATGCTCCAACAAACCCGCTTCGAGGGCTTTCTGTCAGCGAATCCGACGGGCGCGAGGCGGGTAAATTTGCGGAGTGTTCAGGTATGTCAAGTGGGGTGCTGAGCGCAGAAAATTGCCAGGGAATCGATTTCGACATGGAAACAACTTGTGCGAGCAGCGACTAGGCGAGGTGGGGAGTTCGTGGCGGGCTAAGGGATTTCATACCGGGCACACAATCCAATCAATCACTTTGGTGAAGCTCTTAGCCGCGAAAGAAAGATTCATTCCTCGTCCCGATTAGAGGATTAATGAAAATTAAGCGCCCTACATTCTTCGCTTCCTCCTGCTCATCGTGCTTTCATGGTCTGTCCTGACATTCCCCTCCTTCCAATTATAAACTCATTTTCTTTTCTTTTTTTCCTCTTTCGTTTTTCTCTAGAAATCCCAAGTGCATACTCCAATGCCACACCACACCCAGACACACGTACACATTCTAAAGTGTAGGAATCAGCCATGTTTAATTATCATAAAGTAACTCTCGCTGAATGACACAGTGAAAAGAGAATGCAGCAATGGCATATCAACAATACTTCATGTACATTCAATAAGAGCTAATAGTATTCTCCAAAGGCTTTTTAGCGAAATCCAACCATTTATGGAAATATATCCGTGCGCAGGTGGAAGATTTCGAGAACGTAAGATAGATAAAATAGGTGTACACAAAGACACAAAATAATGAAAAGAAATTGTAAATGTTAGAGAGAGGGAGAGGAAGGGGATACTGATGGTTATCTCACTATCAGTTTGGCAATCGTTTTGACATGTACGTTCAAACAGGCTCAATAAAGAGTAGATGGCCAGTTGAAAGTTCCCTTTAAAATGTGACTCATTCACCCCTCATGCATGTACGTCATCCAGCCGCTCTCTGCATATTATTTCTGCTCCAAGTATATGCACTGGTTGGGATGGCCGGAAATTGGTACTCGAGAGAACAGCTCGACTGACGGTAGCCAGCGCTGCCATCTACATGTATTTATAAATCTCTCTTTTTTTCCTTTTTTGCTCCCGTATTGGTATTTTATGTACGATATACGCAGTTCCCATCATCAAAAGAAGATGTATTACAAACAATGGCGTGGAAGAGATGGCGGATGAGAGGGAGAGGGGGGACGAAGGAGAAGTGAGATGCGCCGATGTGTTTGAAGTAACTCCTCTAAAACTCGAGCGGGGAAGTCTTGATATAATTTAGGCAAGTGCCGTCTTGCGGAGCGACTTTAATGCGAGCCCAATTTAGGAGTAATTAATTGAATCAAGTTCGTGTATCTTGTGTAACCGTAGCGATGCAGCGCGCAGCAAAGTGGATGAGGTCCAACAACTTTGATCTGGCGGAAGGGCAAGACGAGATTTGACACACACGGGACTAAAGGAGGAATGCTCCTCTACATGTTTCACTGTTCTTGGTATGCTGGTTAAGAGGAACGACGAAATTTTCGATTATGTTATTTGACATGTGAAAGAATGTGCTCAGTACTGTGATTCCTAGGTTCCCTCTCAGATTACATGCCTTCATGCATTGTGTCATTGCAGAAACTACCCGCGTTTTTACAGTGATTTTATAACAGAGCGCATATGAGTTTTTGTTTTTATCTTAATTGCATGTCACTACACACAATAATGAAGGGTTTCTATTTTACTTCCATAGTTTTTGGACAAATAATATAGTTGGCAAAACTGATAACCACATATCGACGGCGTTTTCTCATAACATTAGAGCCGTAGCAATATTTAGAGAGATATAAGATATCTACTCGACGTATTACAAATTTCAAGTATAATCCTTTTCTACTCTTACCCAAAGTTGACATGATCATTCAAACGTTTTCAAGTACTGGACCATCTGATTGCACCATTATATCGGGAAGTAAAGCATGACATAGTGTTGCCATTTATCTCTGATAGCTGATGTACTAATCTTCTCATCCAGAACAGACACTATGTCCACCCGAGAGGATAACCTGCGTTTCTTCCCATGGACAGGAATGAACCACCTGCATTGTACGACTAGGCTGATGGGAACTGTGCCACCACAGATCATGATCAAGATGCTAGCCCCTACCCAGCTAGGAGAACTCGTGAAATTCTTCAATTGACTAGACAGCAGAGCTCAAGGAGACATTTTAGTAGTCCGGTTTTGATAATGGAGACTGTGAAGATTCTTTTTTTAATCAAAATAGAGAAATAAGTTTGTTTGTTTTTTTCAATTTCAGGCAAACTATAGCATTGTAAACAATTCAAGTACCGAATCGGAGTGTTGAGAAAGAGGAGTGGAGGTTGCTTTTAGTCATTACACCCCCCCCCCCCCCCATCAATTTACACGTAGGCCTACTATCTGATGCGAAAAACATCCCGTACATGCACAGTGACAGTTGTCGGCAATCATAGCGTGGAATTTTCGGGGTAACCTCGTGTTCATTGATATTTTTTTCTCTAAAATTAACCCCTTAATCCACGTTAAAAGCAAGAATTGTGGTTTTTTTTAGTAATCTTGTGACATATTATTTTAAGACCTTTCATTCGATATTATCATTCCTTGTTTTTTTACTTGTTGTTGTTGTTTATTGTTGTTATTGTTTATTGTTATTATTAGTGTTTATTGTTGTTGTTATTATTAGTGTTTATTGTTGTTGTTGTTGTTGTTGTTGTTGTTGTTGTTGTTGTTGTTGTTGTTGTTGTTGTTGCTGCTGCTGCTGTTGTTGTTTGTTTGTCCCCCCCCCCCCCCCCCCTACACATGATCCCTTGCCAGTCCAGAGTGTCAATGTCAGCGTAGGGCGAGTATGCCGAGGCCAGTCGACAGCATCGCCTTGTCAGCAGGGGGCGACATTGCACATTCTCGCTGAAACCTCATTCACTTTCTTCATTCGAGGAGGTGGGAGGGGTGCATTAGATTGATGACAGTAACAGTTTAGTAAAGTCTCTCACATGAAAGGGCAAAATGATATTGAAAGATGGTTCTTCTATCTATTGTCGACATTTTTTTTTTTGCCTGTGGTACATAATGACATGCATGTTGCAGTGGAGAAAGCATAGAAAAAAAGGTTAATCGTCAAACTCGAGGAAATGATTTTGATTCATCAATGTCTTCTCCATCTTTTCATCATAATCAATAGGACGTAAATTAATCATACACATTAAATGGATTTGTTCTAAGAACTGTTTTCTAAGTTACTCAGTCAGACATGAAGACAACATATCGATAAACCAGAGTAAAAGAATTTAACAAAACAGAAAGAAAAAAAATGTCTTCAAGGGTTTTAATTTTCCTAAGTTGCCATTGCCCTTCTCCCTCCCCCCCCCCCAAAAAAAAAATAAAATAAAAGAGAGACAGAGACAGAGAGGATTTAAAAACAAACCTCAGAACACCCCGCATGACTACCAAAAACATCAACAAGCCGTTTTTTGCTCGGAACGAATCTACCCAAGGAGGCTATACATAAAGAAACAGTAGAGGGCTCTTGTCATATTTTGTTGAACCTCATACGTCCAATGACGCGATGACTTAAGGAATGTCTATGTTAACCGTAGAGTGTATGATTTTATGAATGTATTACTAATACACGAATATGCGTAGATAGATAATTTCTATATACACACGCCTATACACCCAATACCCCCAGCATCCCTTGAGACTGCACTGACGTTTGAGTCATTATCATAATATAATTATTATGTCAATTTACAGGTTCACTGTTTCACATGCATTCATTCATTTAGACTGTCCATGTATTACTAATTTATTTTAGGATTCAGATTTGTTATGACATTATTTAATGTACCACAGCCGCGATCAATACCGAGAAAGGCAGAGAGCTCGGCAAAATGAAAGTGCGGGGAAGCCACGTCATCCGATATATCGCTCTTTAATAGGGAGAAGAGGAAACAAGACTTGTGTGAAAAAAAAAATGAAGACATGACGAAAAATCTAAGATACCACCATCTATAGTGAGATGTCCCTGATGAGGCAAGAGCGACAGAGTGGAATGGCGCCATCTTCTGACAGAATCACGAGGTACAAGAGTTCTTTCTTCAATTTCCTCCCTCTCCCCAACGTTTAGTCCTCTTTTGTTCTCCCCTTTCTCTCTCCCTCTCCCTCCCTTTCACAATGTATCTCTTCCTTTGCTGTTCTTATGAAATTTTATTTACTGGTAAACTTAAAGCTTGTCCAGTTTGTCTCAGCACCATATTTGCAAGAGAAATTTTATTCTCTTTAATGATGTTTGGGGTCATGTGTGAATTTTGAACAACTCTGCGATATATCTTATGGTAAAATACAAAGATGGGCTAAGATATGAGAAAATACCATTGTCCCCTGCGTCCCTTCCTTCCACATCCTCACTCTTGCCATAATTCCACAGAGTGAGGCATAGAATACACATAAATAGATGTTACGATACACACAATTTTGCAGAAGTTTATACATCTTCCCTTCCCTTTCTGATATTCGCGTCTTTTCACTCACTCACATGTCTTCTAATAATCGAAGGGGGCAATAGGCGTGTCATTATTGAAGTTAATCGAAGAGGCGTACTCCTTATTTCTCCCCTACTTTCACTTTCTCTCAAACTCATACGGACGTTCTTCATGTTAGTGGTCACGTGCAATATCCATGACCAAGTGACCATCAGAATAATGAAGCGAGACATTATTCTTTCTCACTACGCCTATAACTTGTTAGAAGTCCAGATGCTTAGATTGTCAAGCTACAGAAGTCGACAAACGCCCTCTAGCGCGTGACAGCATCCAACTGTTTTACCTCTTGTCCACTGAAAGATGTAAATCTTTACCATGCCAGTAAAGGAGTGATGGACCTTTCTTCCGAGGTAATATTATATTCTTTTGTCAATTTTTAGTCTATTCTAGTAGCGTCGACAAATTATTGCCATAACAAAGAGTTACTCCGACACAATTTTGCATAAAAAACACCTAAACTTTGGAACATCTTATTCTAACTATTAAAATCTGACTACTTAATTATTCCTTCACAAACCTGCTAGTGGTATAATGTTCACATGATATCGATACAATGCTTACAATACAATACTTAATTACATAGAAAGTCAGACAACTTTTTCTGTGCTCACATTATGTTTTAACTTTCAATTAGTGTCTTAAGAACATCCTTATTTACAAAGTTATTTGAAAATGATTACTCAGTTGTTGTTGTTGTTGTTGTTTTATAGAAAGAAAGAAGAGAGAGAAAAATGGGGCCCTATACAAATAATTTGCCCCTGATTTACCTGATTACTCAGGTAAACTAAGAGTATTAATTTACATTGACCCACCATGACATTTTTCCTATGCTCGTATTCTGTAGTTCTTGAGAGGAGAATAAATGAAAAGAGGTACAGGTGTATTCGGCATTCCATTCTAAACGTCACAACTTTGCTTCTCCAACAATGATGGTTCCACGATCTACGTTACAAGTGGTCCAGACTAAAGAAGTCTTGACAGCAAGAGTGTAATAGTATTAACTTGCCTATGAGACATGGCGTTCTAACAAATATTTAATGAATAGTAAATGATGTTACAGTAAACGATGGGTTAATTTTCAACGCTAGAGAGGTGTCTCGACTGAGACAACAGGAATGCCAACATCATGTTCCCTATAGATCATCACTTGTTTAAGTGTTTAATTGTTTTGTCATCTACAGTACTATCATAATATTTCTGACCTATGGTTTGAATTGTTTTGACGGGTATAGTACATTTAGATTATACATTTTCTTAGAATTATATCACATAAAAGAGGGCAATTATTGATAGATAGCAAAACTCATCACATGATGAATTCAATCATGCTTCTCCCCGTGTTTTCGCTGGACACAACTTTGATGAAATATTGAGAATTTTTTGAGCAAAGGGGTAGATCTGGTGTTCTATTAGTTTGATACTGATGATCACCAAAAATGAACTCCATCTAGTTGCCCCAAGTCGAGAGTTTAACGGTTCATTGCGTTTCACTTTGATGACGTTTGATGGAATAAGAATAAAGCACTTAATACACACCCGACGACATGCAACTTGTAATCAGTTGTAGCCATATTTAGCTGATTGATTCACAATGTTGTTTAGTTTAGTTTTTTTTTTTGTTTTTTAGTTGAATGTATGTATATATGTATGTATGAATTGACATTTGTCAATATATTTCATGCTGACACCCCAGGACGATCCCCCCCCCCCCAAAAAAAAAAAAAGAGAAGAAAATAGATGTTTTTGATAATGAAACTTTTTAATGTTTGGTTTGTCATTAAGTGCTTAACATCAAGACACGGGTCATTTTTTTTTTCAGTAGAAAAAAAAAAGAGCGATAAAAGAGAGCTATGTATGCCATGTGTGCCGTTATGTGTGTTAGAATGGTAAAAAGTTTGAAATGTGTTATTTGATATAAGATGTGATAATATGACACAGGATGGTAATGACTATGAGGATGACGGATAATGTGACTGACTTAATGAAGGAAAGTGGATAAGATAGGGAAAGGTAAGAGAAAAAAATACACAAGAAGACGAGGAAAATGAAATAAACAAAAAGAGAAGGAAAATAGGAAAGAAGAAATACGAAAATTGAATAAAGAACGTTAATAAAAGAGTGATATCACATAAGAAGGTAAGAAAGAAAACCGGTTGTAGTTATACTCCAAGGATAAAGTTTGATTTCCCCTCTGATGTCTGACTTTTTAAACATTGAATATTTAACATTGAATTTAACTTCATCTTATCTGCCATGTTTGCTCTTCCTATCTACAGCAAGAAAAAGGATCATGGGAAATCACATGAACTTGTTGCTTGACCAATCACTTTCTTCCATGCCAGTCACATGGCAGAGAGTGATAAGCATGAAGCCTAAGCGCATGATTAATTTTCGAGATCCGCAGTGTATGCGATGCAAGAAATTAGATATACTATTTGAATGAAGATGGTAGGGGGAGAACTTGTAGAAACATTCATCCTTTCTAAGTAGACACCATCACCCCCTGTATTCTTGTCATTTCAAACAGGAGTGTAAATCATTTGTGTCAACAAAGTAGGGACATACTTTTCTTAAGGGATGGTTAAGTATTGGTTGAGGTGAGGATTCAGCTGTTAGTTTTTTTGTGACATACTTTATATGAAATGTTGCAGAGCATATTATTCTAAGAGGAATTCAAATTCTATTTGACGAAAATTGGTTTCGAAATGGCTGAGATATATGTAAAAAAAAAAAACACGATCCTAATAAAAGGTGGGTCTCATCTTTTGTTAGGATCACTTTTCTTTGGATATCTCAGCCATTTCAAAATAAATTTTCATCAAATAAACCTTGAATTCCTGTTAGATTTATATGCTCTTCCATATTTCATAAGAGGTTTCTCACTATCTAAAAAAAAAAAAAAAAAAAAGAATCACCATAAAACTAGAAATGTCGCTATTAGACCGGGGGCCCAGAGCATTTATTCAGCTGAAAAGGGTCACACTTTTTGATGGTCTCATCATGTAAGGATGTGGCCAAGGGTCAATAAAATGAATTGCTGGCAAGTCACATCCTGTACCGTAAGCCTAGGGACCACAAAAAGGGACCCCGAAAAATGGATTTATTCAGCCGAAGGGGGTCACGGACAAAAGTTGGTGGATATTGTTCCTTTGGGTGTACTTATCATGAAAGCAGCAATGCCAGCTATTTTATCCTGTACGGGGCCCCAGACAGTAGCCCCAAAGGGCCCCAGAAATATGGTGTTATTCAGCTGAAAAGGGTCACGGCTAATTTCTTTTGCAATGGAAGTAGTTCCCATCAGAGATATCCAAAACACCAATGCCAGCTATTTTATCCTGTACGGGGCCCTAGACAGTAGCCCCAAAGGGCCCCACCCCCATAGGCCTACGTATAAACACACACAAACATTGATTTTATTCAATTAAAAAGAGTCAGGGCTAATTTCTTTTGCAATGGAAGGAGTACCAATCAGAGATATCCAAAACACCAAAGCCAGCTATTTTATCCTGCACGGGGCCCCAGACAGTAGCCCCAAAGTGCCCCACCCCCTATAAGCCCTACGTACAAACACACACACACACACATTGACTTTATTCAGCTGATAAGAGTAACGGCTAATTTCATTTGCAATGGAAGTAGTACCCATCAGAGACATATAAAACACCAAAGCCAGTTATTTTGTCCTGTACGGGGCCCTAGACAGTAGCCCCAAAGTGCCCCCCCCCCCCCAACACACATACTCACACAATAGTTTCATTCACCTGAAAAAGGGTCACGGCTAATTTCTTTTGCAAGGGAATTAGTACCCATCAGAGAAATCCAAAATACCAAAGCCAGTTATTTTATCCTGCATGGGGCTCCAGACAGTAGCCCCAGACAGTAGCCCCAAATTGCCCCCTTACCCCCTCCCCTCCCCCCCCCCCCCCCCCACACACACACACATTGATTTTATTCAGCTGAAAAGGGTCACGGCTACTTGCTTTTGCAATCGGAAGTAGTACTCATCAGAGATATCCAAAGCACTAAAGCCAGTTATTTCATCCTGTACGGGGCCCCAGACAGTAGCCCCAAAGTGCCCCCTACACACACACACACACACACACACACACACACACACACACACATACATATATTGGTTTCATTCAGCCGAAAAGGGTCACGGCTAATTTCTTTTGCAATGGAAGTAGTATCCATCGGATATCAAAATACCAAAGTCAGATATCTTATTCTGCACAGGGTCCCGTACAGTAGCTCCAAAGTGTTTTGCTTTATTCTCTTTATTGTTTGCATCTCTTCTTCTTAAATATGCGCTCCTTCGTCTTCATTTTCGCGACAACGACAACGCGTCCTCCTCATCATCATCAGTTTTGCTGTTCTGGCAAACATTTTCCAGCGTATCGGCTACGTTCGATTTTAGAGCGGCGAGAGCGGAAGACGTGCATAAGTGAGTCTGGGAAAGCGTAGGAACAGCGTAGCTAAAGCGGCCAACAGCGTTATCGAAGCAGGAATGAAGCGTCGTAGGAACAGGCCTTGATTTTATACGAGAGTAGAGAACTTAGTGAGAGCGTCGTTAAAGGGGGAAGGTCGTGCTTTGATCAAGAAAGCGGCGCAGCAGCGGGACCATGTCGTCGGTGTCTAGTTTAGGCTATATTTCCCGTTCTTGTGCCGCTGTTACTACGGTCAGAAAAACCTGGAATTGTTACGCTCATCCCGCGGTATTTACACTGTCACTGCTCTCTCCCCGTTTGAGCTACGATTCAAAATAGGTCAATCTTGACGGGGAGATGAGGAAGAAATTTTGAACCAGTTCAAAATTTCTTCCCGATCTGTAAAATTGCCAGATCCAACCCCATCACCCAAACGCTGCTGCTACGATGCTCCCGGTCCCCGTACACTTTTGCCGCTCTCTCCCGACCTGACATATTGAATAGATCGGGATGCAGATCTTGACAGTGGAATTACATGTGGGGACACTTTAGGAACACTCCGTGGGGCCCCGTACAGCTATATAACTGGTTTCGGTGTTTTTGATACCTCCTTGAGTACTAATTCCATTGCAAAAGAAATTGTAGCAATGATTCTTTTCACTTAGAATAAAATAATACGGGAGCACTTTCCAGCTACTGGCTGGGGGCCCCTTAACTGGATGGGTTTGTGTTTTACGTATCTCAGCTGTTAATTCCACTGCCAAGGAAAATAGGCATACATGACTGTTTTCACCTAAAAACAATTAATTCATATGGGGTGGGAATACCTTGGGGCTATACCTGTCAAGGGGCCTGCATCCGGGCCAATATCGCACCTCTTTTAATCGAATTCTTTAATGTTGAATTAAATTTAGCAAAAATTTCGCCTAGATGACATGGTAGTTCAATGTCATATTAATCCCTTCATTCAAATTTATTTTGAAACATTCACATTACCTCTAACCTTATTCTAAATAACACTTTTTCAACTGAAATCCATATATAAGACAAGTACCATTCCACTATCCCTTCATTCATAAATTCATAATGATATAGTCACGTGATTACATGCCGCGCTCGTTCATTCAAATTGATTTCTGGCCATCTAATTTAACATGTTCTGCAGTCAATTAAACAGATATGTTCATGCTTGGCCTCTTTCCTTATTTTCTTTCGTCGTAGTTATTGTTTTGTAAGCATCATAGCATTTCATGTTTTCGTATTCGTTTAAGAGACTTTGACACCATTTTTTAACGTGCTTTTTGAATCCAAAGAAGTAAGAAGCCACAAATTATCTGGCCGTTACGAGCGCTTTATTACGAGCGGTCGGCCAGTTACAAGAAGTCAAGGTTATGATCCTCAAATGTTTGTGTGTTTTTTATAATTCTTTCTATGTCTTCTAGAGATATACGTCTGTATATATTGTGCTGTCATGACTATAAAAATGAAGTTAAGCTGCATTACTGGTACACGTATAGGCCTATAATGACATGTATATGAAAGAGAAGGAGCGTTACCAGTCTGGTTACAGAACAACCAAATCCAGTTATACTAGATAAGAAATATGACACTTTTACTGCTTTATAACAGTAATTTATAGATGAAACGAAAACACACATAGAAAGACATGTTAAAAAGATCTGAAACAAAGAAATAGCATGATTTGAATTTGAATGAACACGTTTGGAATTTGACTGTCTTTCGCGAAATTTAATGACTGAAATACACTTTTCGGCAAGTCAAGGCGAATTTGAATGAACGTAGGGTACCAGCCAATTTGAATACCCATTTTACGAATTCGAACCTTCTATCAAAATTAATGAACCAACAAAAGTGCGAAATTGGCTGGGAAAACCTAACTGGCTTTGATGTTTTGGGTATCTATGATGTAAACTAAGGCCTACTTCGATTGTATAAGAAAAACAACTATGACTCTTTTCAGCTAAATGATGTCATAATAATTATGTGGGGGAGGGGCACTTTATGGCTACTGTAACCTGGGCCCAGTACAAGATGAAATGACTGGTTTTCGTAATATGGTCATCTTGGTTGTGCACTATACAGAAGTATGCTTCCTTTGCAAATTTCTTGAGTGTTTTGCTACTGTAACCTATGGGACCCCGTATACAGGATAAGATGACTTGCTTTAGTGTTTGTGATATCTCTGTTCAGTAGGCCCTGATATTAACGTTACAAAAGAATTTGTAAGACCATTTTCAGCTGATTCACAGTACATGTATAATGGATGGGACACTGTGGAGCTCCTGTCTAGGGCTCTGTGCAGGATGAAATAACTAGAATTGGTGTGTTGAATATCTCTGATAGGTACTTCTTCCAGTGTAAAAGAAATTACCCGTGTTTGGGGCTATACTGTGCGGGGCCCCATACAGGATAAAATAACTGGCTTTGGTATTTTGGATATCTCTGATGGGTACTACTTCCATTGCAAAAGAAATTAGCCGTGTCCCTTTTCAGCTGAATGAAACTAGTGTGTGTGTGTGTGTGTGTGTGTGTGTGTGCGTGTGTGTGTGTGTGTGCGTGTGTGTGTGTGTGTGTGTATGTGTGTGTATGTGGAGAGGGGGGGGGGGGGCACTTTGGGGCTACTGTCTGGGGCCCCGTTCAGGATAAAATAACTGGCTTTGGTGCTTTGGATATCTTTGATGGGTATACTTCCATTGCAAAAGAAATTAGCCGTGACCCATTTTGGCTGAATGAAACTAATGTGTGTGTGTGTGTGTGTGTGTTGGGGGGTGCACTTCGGGGCTACTGTCTGGGACCCCGTACAGGATAAAATAACTGGCTTTAGTGTTTTGGATATCTCTGATGAGTATGCTTACTACCAATTGCAAAAGAAAGTAGCCATGACCCTTTTCAGCTGAACAAAATCAATGTGTGTGTGTGGGGGGGGGGGGGGAGGAAGCAATTTGGGGCTACTGACTGGAGCCCCGTGCAGGATAAAATAGCTGGCTTTGGTATTTTGGATATCTCTGATGGGTACTACTTCCATTGCAAAAGAAATTAGCCGTGACTCTTTTCAGCTGAATGAAACTAATGTGGGTGTGTGTGTCGGGGGGGGGGGGAGCTCTTTTGGGGCTACTGTCCGGGGCCCCGTACTGGATAACATAGCTGACTTTGGTGTTTTTGATATCTCTGATGGGTACTCCTTCCATTGCAAATGAAATTAGCCGTGACTCTTCTCAGCTGCACGAATGAAATCAATGTTTGTGTGTGTTTGTATGTATGGCCTATGGGGGGTGGGGCACTTTGGGGCTACTGTCTGGGGCCCCGTACAGGATAAAATAGCTGGTATTGGTGTTTTGAATATATCTGATGGGAACTACTTCAATTGCAAAAGAAATTAGCCGTGACTCTTTTCAACTGAATAAAATCAATGTTTGTGTGTGTTTGTACGTAGGCCTATGGGGGTGGGGCCCTTTGGGGCTACTGTCTAGGGCCCCGTACAGGATAAAATAGCTGGCATTGGTGTTTTGGATATCTCTGATGGGAACTACTTCCATTGCAAAAGAAATTAGCCGTGACCCTTTTCAGCTGAATAATACCATATTTCTGGGGCCCTTTTGGGCTACTGTCTGGGGCCCCGTACAGGATAAAATAGCTGGCATTGCTGTTTTCATGATAAGTACACCCAAAGGAACAATATCCACCAACTTTTGTCCGTGACCCCCTTCGGCTGAATAAATCCATTTTTCGGGGTCCCTTTTTGTGGTCCCTAGGCTTACGGTACAGGATGCGACTTGCCAGCAATGCATTTTATTGACCCTTGGACACATCCCTATATGATGAGACCATTAAAAAGTGTGACCCTTTTCAGCTGAATAAATCTTCTGGGCCCCCGGTCTATATGGCGACTGGTACGCATCCGCCATAATGCATGATTCTCCTAGTCTATAGTACATGTGGACAATGTGTGATGACAGTTTCACATAATTGGCATAATATTAAAATGACATGTTTGTCACAAATGTGTTGAATGTTCATCTTCCTTGACCTACAATGTAGGCTTAATTGAACGAATGGAAGAGCATGTAATAAATTTGGGGATTTGAGGACTTTTACTTGACTTTGACCCTTTTATAAGTTTCTGCACTGAGTAATTTTCAAGGCATGGAGAAAGAGAGCAATTTCTGCATTGAATAGTAAGTTGTTGACATTTTCTCATGGCCTTTGACTCTTGACCTTTGACCTATGACCCTAAAATTTATGAGAAAATCACTGTCAGGCGGAACATGCACAAATATGTACGTTTCAAGACAACTTGAGCCACTTCCAAGATGGAGGAAGAAGCTTTTTTCACCTGATCTTTGACCTTAGACCTTTTTGGCAAAAAGACTTTCCAGAGAATCTCTATTGGGTAATACACATGTATACACAAAGTTAAAAGAAAAAAAAATCTGCAGGCATTGCATAACTATGAGGGGAATAGTCAAAATTTTGAAGACTTGACCTTGACCTTTGACACCCTGACCTTTGACCCAATGACACCAAATTCCCTAGATAATAACTGCCAGTCAGTACATGCATATATACTATGTTCCATGAAGATACCTTGAACCATTTCTAAGCTATGGAGGAAAAAAGTGAAATTTTAACATTTTCACTTGACCTTTGACCTCATGACCTGAAACTCTGACCAGAGAATTTTAATTGGGTAGTACTTGTATACACTAAGTTTCAAGACAATATCTTCAGGCATTGCATAGATATGGGGGAAATAGTGAAATTTTGAGCATTTGACCTTGACCTTTTGACCTTTGGCCTTAAGCATGTGCACCCAAAAGTTGAAAGGCACAACTTCACCCCTCATACACATACATGCCAAGTTTCATTAGGTTTCATCGTTTTTTAGTTACGCTGTCCACAAAATTTGATTACGGACGGACGGACAACCCGAAAACATAATGCCTCCGGCACCACTTCGTGGCGGAGGCATAAAAAGGTTGGAAATATGTAGCCCGATCTCAACCGAAAACTTACCACCCCTTTAACTTTCTTGATTTCACTCTTTCGATTCAAGATGAAGTCTGAATGTGCTTGACAACGATTATATTGACAATTATGATGAAAGATTCATTAACAAAGTTTGTGGATATTCATTTTCATTCATTCATTGATTCATTTATTTTTCCATTTTCAACAGAAACATATGAAAATATTTTACAGATATTGAATACATAAATTTCATCATAATACATAATAAAGGATAAGTTTACAAAATATTGTAAGTATACGGAAATGCTGGAAATGGGGAGGAATGCTGAAAAAAAAAAAACCAGTGCTTGTAGAGTGGATTCCCCCCACACGTAATACAATATTGTATGATTGACAGGCTGATATACATAAAATGTGGAAAAACAAAAGAAACTAAGATACGGAGACTTATGAATAACCTAACTAATCCGAAACAAACACCCTGGACAAATCCCTACACTAAGTTGCTGTCGCAGGAAGAGAGAGAGAAATAGAGAGAGAGAGAGAGTGTGTGTGTGTGTGTGTGTGTGTGTGCGTGTGTGTGTGTGTGTGTGAAACTTATTACGTGGTGTGAAGATAAAAGTCAAGAAAGATAGAAGAAGACTATATCAAGACGAGAGGTAATGGATGGATGGAGCCGCTCAGCAGTGATTGCTTGGTTTTAACAGAAAAAAAAAGTTGGATTTTCCCGTTCTTTGCAACCAATAAAGGATCAGCAGAATTTTACAACTTCATAATGTTGATATACAAAATATCACTTTTCATGATGAGATTCAGATAAATTCTTGTAAATGTTCAGGATTTTTTCTTCAAATTATTCTTAAAAGAACTATCACGGAGGTTATTCCAATATTTAGGTCCAGCAAATGTAAATATAGATTGTGTAAAAATAGCCCTAGTTAAAGGCAGATGAAATTCATCAGAGTGGCGTGTCGGGTATTTATGGCATGAGCGGTTTCTTGCAAACATGCTGGTGAAAAAACGGCGGCAATGAATTATTACTGAGTTTGTACATAAATTGACCAAGATGATGATAACAAAGGTCGGTCATCTTTAAAATTTTGTCGGTGTGAGCTCTCCAAGATACTTGGCAAATTATTCGAAGGGTTTTTTTTTTTTTTTTTCTGGAGACAGGACAGTCTGTCGAGATAGGTTGGATGAGTGTTCCCCCAAGCTATGATACCATAATTAAGATACGGCAAAATTAAAGCTGAATGTCACATTAAATGGGTGGGAGTGGGAAAATAATATATAACCCTATTAATAACACCAACATTTAGAGATATAATGTGACAAACATTATCAATATGTGACTTCCAAGAAAGTTTCTTATCAACAACCAAACCTAAGGACTTCATTGATGAAAACTTCATTTATAACTATATCATCTATTTTTACATTATTGGGGAGGCTATTCGAAGTATTACTAAATAACATACATTTAGTTTTAAGAAGATTTAAAGACAAATTATTTGACCTTATCCGACATAACAATTTTTTCAAATTCAGAATTTGACAAATCCACCAGAATATGAGGATCTGAATGGGAAAGAAAAATATTTGAGACATCAGCAAAGAGTACAAAAGATAAAATATTAGAAGCATTTGTTATATCATTGATATATGTACAGAATGAACAAAAAAGGCCCCAGTAAACTACCCTGAGGAACACCACAGTTGACAGATTGGTTGCACGGTTTATGGATATGTATTTTCGAGTTCTTTTTTTATCTTTTTGATTTGTTTCACTGTAATTCTATTCATTTAGTTGTCAAATCATAAATAAAAAGAAGATGGTTAATTGGGTAGAGAGATTCACAAGCACTAGAACATCCATGACAGGCTGAAAAAAGATGAAATACGACAAAACTAAAACAGTAAATCATTCATCACTCAAAACAACTGTTACAAAATGATAATTTCACGATGAAATTAATTAATAAAGTTATGATCCCAAGATTATATGATATAATACGCTGGAAAATATGTCATTAACAGAGAAACTCAACTCATGCTAGAATGGAGGCTAATTCTTAATAATAATGCAAATCTAAATCGTAATGTCTAATTGAAATAAGACTAAAGCACGAAAACTATATTCATGAAAATAATGAGAATAAGAATGAAGCCAGGCACATGACATTAGAGACCCATATGATATCTGCGAAGTTGATTCTCTTGTCTGTCATTACCGTGCACTCAAATTTTCACTGAATCAAAGCTTTAGTTGAACTTCATTAGATATGAAATAAAGTTACACTTTCCTCCGACGAACGAATGAGTTTATAATGAATGACACAGGTTCAAGCTCCAAGATTGTTTTTCTTTAATTGAACACACATAAATGAGAAAAGTCTCAGACGAGCGGTATAAGTGCCCTTCGGCAGGACACGTTATCCTTATTGTCAAGCCTATCGGAGGAGACTGGAAGCCGTATAGGATCCTTGTATCGAAGAGTCATACGCCATGAACGTCAGATACCCCAATCCACTTCTCGTGAAGAGTAAAATGGAGAAATCTGGTGTAGCGGTCAAAAACACAAAACCGGCCGACAATATTCGGGTGATGAGGCCTACGGGTCACAGTCGGTAAGATGACTTTTCGCTGCAATGAAGATTGTAGAAGAATGAATTATATTAATGAATATAATGATAACAAAGTTATTAAAACAAAAAAAAAAAACTAGTCGATGATGGCAACATTGTGGGTTTGAGCCAGAAGAGCGCTTTATTGAATTTTAATTTCTGCATGACAATATTTGAAAGGAGAGTTTTAACTTGAATATTATATATATATAAACAATGTATATAATGATAATAATAAATATAATAAATAAACATTGAGCTAAGAAATCTATCTCACCTGCGATCCACTTAGACTAGAGAGGACCACCCTACGAGGGTTTCTCATAGCTCAGTCGAAAAGAGCCCAGTCTAATCCGAAGGTCTCTGTTACGAATCCCGATGGAATCCCATTTTCTTTTCCCAATGTTCATTTGTTATTATATATATATTTTCTGGTCGGCTTCCCCTCTGTGTGCACTAACTATACGTTTATATATAAACATGTTGAGATTTCACGCATTGGCTCCACGGAGAAATGAAGAAACAAACTGGCAATGCATTTTTAGCGACAGATTCCTGAAGAAGGCGTAGGACGCCGAAAATTTGAGTCGAATAAACTCATTCTTTATTGACCAAAAATGCACTACCAGCATATATATATATATATATATATATATATATATATATATATATATATATATATTGAAACAAGGAAGGAAAAACTGACCAGAAACAATTGTAATGATAAATAGCGAAAACTTTGAGCAAAGAAAATGGGTTTTCATCGGTCTAGTAATCCGGAGGTCTCGGGTTCGAATCCCGATGAAAACCCATTTTCTTTGCTCAAAGTTTTCGCTATATATATATACATATAGTATTTATATGATATTCTTTCTGGTTATCGGCAAGGATCTAGTTTCAAATCACATACAAAAACGAAGAAGAGAACATCGACTGGTGAGTTGAAGCGGATTCCGTAAGACTCTGAATAATGCAATGGATATACTCTTCTACCTTCTTCTTGTGGTCCGAGTACAATGGATTCATGCCTCAGCCCACATTTTTCTCAGGCAGACTAAAGAACACACAGATATCATCCGTCACTTTCTACAGCAAGTATAATAGTTCGCTGGCGCTCAGCAAAATCTCACAACAAAAGTCAATTTTCTCTTATCCACTAGCTTTCAAACCAGTAATCGAAATTCAAGGTACTTACATAAGCATGTATATGTATATGACATTTTTGAGGGAGGGTGGGGGAGGTTTGTAAGATAATAACCCCTCGACGTATTTTCCTTCTTTTAAGCAAATATCAGCTAGTCTCTTTTTCTGGGATTCCAATCGCAACTTCAAAATCCATTACCTGGGATGATGGTAGTTGCGCGAGGAGATTTGCATACATTTGCATGATATTTACATAGATGGGAGCGTGGTAATGTGGCGCCTCCCGGGAAATCTTCCTACATCCCATTTTCCTTCGGAGCATCAATCATGAAATAGGGTCTTGCGGGGCTAAGGATGATGCTGATCAAAGCCCGCATTAAACTCCTCTTGTAAACCACGGAAAAGGCTTACACAAAGTAGGAGCTTTCTTCACGGCATAGAGGGAAAATATGGCATATGTTATCAAGGTAAGGACATCTTTTAAGACGCGGTTAAGGCCGTAATCTCACTGGTGGGAAGACGTAAAACTCCCTCCGCGGAATTAAGGATAGGATTTGCTTAATGGCCAACGCAGTTTCATTATGTCGCAAATAGATACGTATTTTTATGTGAGTTAACCCTTTGCGTACCATTCATGTCTTTCCATGTCTATAACTATAATCTTTGTTGTCTCAATTTTTCTTTTTGTTTGTTTGTTTCTTCATCATTTCAGTTGAAATTAGAAAAATACAGACAGACAGACTCACTAAAAAAATTGCAAACTCAAAATAATATCAAGAAAATGCGAAAGACCTGTAATGGTATGATAGCACGTATCATAGCTAATAACCATAAAAAGAAAAGTAAGAGATGTCGAAAATTGGGCATCATTTCCTAATGATAGTTCTTATCATCAGCTTTGGTGGCGCAGGTCTGAAAACAATGTCGCATTGAATTTTCATGCCATCGCTTTCGTCGGACCACCCCCCCCCCCCACATACACACATACACACACATACATAAACGCACACGGATCCATGCCTGGATGGTAGGCTGAACTTCAGTTACAAGAGAAGCTTGTAGATACATGTGAGTTGTGTGTCAATTAGATAAGCATGATAAGTGCGTAAAGTTACCATACAGTTTGATAATCCCTTATTGTGCATACATTTCTCAAAGTGCACCCTGTTCGGGTATTTCAAAATATCCAATGCTGGCAACAACTCTATTTCTGCGTCATGCTGAGTCAATTGAAAAATACGACCTGAGATAGCTGTTTCTCTCAGAGGTTAGATACGATAAATTGCACAGCTGAACAAGAAAGAAAAAGATAAAATGGATTTTCAGACGAAGAAGTCAGTCGTTTCTCGCCAGCAGAGTGCGATCCATCGATCCAACGCCAGCCCGTGTCTTCATCACCGCACCTCGTTTCCGTCCAGCCATATTAGAGCCATCACATTCCTGTTTTCATTCAACGCCAATTTCAGTCTAATCGACGTGCAGGGACCTGTCTCCGTGCCCGATAAAGACGATGGGAATAGTTTGCCAATAATGATTTGCTTGTTTAAGCAGCGCGTTTACTTACAATCAGCTTTTTCTCACCTTTTCGGGTGGGGGGCATCTCTACCCCAATTGCAGTCAGCTCAATATTTAGATCAGAGCACTGAATACTGAACTGCCAAACTTCCCATTTATTAATCACCCAAATCACTCTTAATCGTAATTCGACTCCGCCAGAGACGGGAAAACTGTCGTCTTGACACCTTGTCCTAGCTAAACAAGGCGTGAAAATGTTCATTCGTTCGAGTTCAATTTATCATCGGCGTTTCATCGGCAAGGAAAACAATTTTGGTATAGGTTTGCCGGCCAATTCAAGTGGCTCCCTCGCTCCGCTGGGAGGCGGATTCAAGAGATAAGATGAATTTGAGAGAACTGAGCAGGTACTTACATGATGGAATAGTGGGTTGATGGACACGCCTTAGGTTGGTCGAAAACTTTCCTCACGAGACGATAACTGAGGATGATCCAGATTAAAACAAGAATACAAGAAAACCTGAAAGGGAAAGAAGTTGAAAACAGAAACCATGTAAACTATAAGCAATGCAAAGCAGTACATTATTGCTTTCAGAATAACATTGTTTAGTATACATATTTTTGAATGAATCGTGATCCCAGCATCGGAAAGGGTGATGACGACGAAGATGATGATGGTGATGATGATAATGATGATGATGATGATGATGATGATGATGATGATGATGATGATGATGATGATGATGACAATGACGCGACATTACTTAGGGTTAGGACATTGGTAGGAGTGATGGTGTCGGTAAAGGCTGTAGGGGCTCGGGCATAGGTGATTGTGAAGGTGATATCTATGGTGTTGTTGGGAATAGTGATTAATGCATTTGGTGTGGTGATATTGTCCTGGTGGTAATATTGGGAATGGTGATCACAGATATGTACAGAATATTGGAGTATAACAGTGATGGTAATATTGGAATGAGTGTGTAACGGAGAGAATACTGAGTAGTTACAACATGGAGATGGTGATGTTGCCAATGATGGTAGTCTCCTGATAGTGACATTTATATGGCGGTGTTATGGTGATGGTGATGTTTATACGTAAGGGATAGTGATGATTGAGACATGTACCCAAAATGGACATCTAAGTGAAGAAGAGGACGTAGAGCGTGTCATATCTTTGTGGTGTCGGATGTCAATACGAAATTCAGGGATATATGTGCTTGCTATTTCTTTCACTTTCCCTTTTCGCTTTCCCTGGCGTCCTCAGAAGCATACCCGTTTGAACATATTTACACATATAGGGTGGTATAAAATAAATATTATACAAGATAAAGATTGGGATATATCATGTATACATCAAGCCGTGACTTCAATACGGTGGCTAAATGAATGTTAGTCTATAGTTGCCTTTTAACGCCTCATTATAATGCCACTTAGCTTGCTGCATATTAAAGATTCATGGCCTGACATATAATTTTCTTTGGATTGCCTATTAATGTTATTAGGTTTGGGGTGGGTTTTTTTTTTTCAAGAAGTATGCCTCATGGACATTGAAGTTTGATGTCAATTTCACTGATCGCACAGGTGTCACCACGTGAGAGTCGTGTTATAATTATTACTCTCATTTTGATCGACATTTGACCAGTTTACAGTATCAGATTATTTTTCTTTTCTAAAAACTACAAAACGTTAATGCCTTTCTCTCTTTCTCACTCTCTACTTCTCTTTTCCTCTCTTCTTCTCTCTTCATTACAAGATTTCGGACTTAGTTCCCAATTAAGCGCTGACAATGCATAGAGAGACTTTAATAAGCAAATACCCGGGCACAATTTATAAAACAGTCTTTTGAAAAGTGATGAATTATAGATCCGATGTAGGTTTGTCAAGAAAAACGACAACAAAACATACAAAACCACACGCATGATATTTGTTGGGGCGGTTACAAATGAGTAGAGATGTAAATTCAACGGTGTACATCGTCTGCTCATTTCCATCGCAAAGGGAAGTAATGCCCTTAGGTCTAGGAAAGGCCCTAACGATCAGTAGTGAAAGGAGCAAAAAGATTTTTGCCTAATTAAAGGTTTCTTGGCGTGACATCCAAACCGAATGAACTCGGATAAGATTTCCCCCTCATACCGTTTTCTCTAGTTCTGTCCTTTTTTTCTCAAACAATTTGTGGAATGGGATAATCCTGCGCTGTAATAACTCATTAAACAAATGGCCAGCCGAAAATTGACGCGCGACTCGGATTCGTTGAAGGTCGGGAGAGACCTGCGGACTCTACATGAGAGTTCTCGTATTGCGCGAGATTTCTCCCTTCTTTCCCCTTTCTTCTCTCTCTTTTCCAACCTCTATTCTTGTATGTGAGCCTTTTCACCACTCTGGGCGCCCCTCCCTAATATTTAGCTGGTTGTTGTGTAAGGTGAGAAGCAGGTGTGTTTATTTGGCGTATTGATGGAAGATAATGCACGCTGCAAGAAAGGAAAAGGACGTGAGAAAAGTAATGAAACGGCGAGAACGAACTTCGATGCAAAAGTCACCAGGGTGTTAAAATGAAGCAAATGGTAACAATATATCTTGAGTTATCTTGTTCGATCACCTTTGATGCATGCATACTCTGGTATTAGGTACTTGTCCCGCCCTAAGGCTGGCAGAGGACCCCCCCCCCCCCCCTCTTTAGCTTCTGTTCTCTCTTAGTCTTTCGTTCTTTCTCTACCTCTTTTTCTTCCTCTCTCGGCATTTAGCCTTTGTGTGTCTATCTATCTGTAAATACTTGGTTTCTGTTTTCCTGTTTCTTCTGTCTCCCTCAACATGCTCAATACAAGTTATCACTTAAGTGGAGCAAAAACATGTAGAAAAATATGTTCAGGATAACTGCAATATTCAATTCAATTCAATTCAAATGAATGAAGCAGTATGTCAGTGTAGATAATAAAACTAAATTCTATAAGAAAATTTGATATTTACTTATCACTAAAAATCAATTATCCATCTATGCATATATTCACTAATTTATAATTTATCTATCTTTGCATCTATCTTAAGTGATACGGATGGTGTTTGTTTGTTTGTTTGCTTGCTTGCTTGCTTTGGAGAAACCCTTTTTTAGATACAGATATTATGACCACCATTCTGCATTTATATCTCGGAAAGCGAAATGCAATGACAATCTATCATATTGAAGGGTTTCAAACCAAACTCAGCTGATTGCAGTAACGAAAGTCAATCACCAGTGTATGTTCCTCCTCAATTCAGATCATGCAGTTCTCCGCAAATCTGACTCACTACCGAGTTCTGCGTACTCTAGCCCTTCTTTCATTTTTTCTTTCATGTGACTGAGTCACAAGACTACAACGCGAGATAATAAAAAGAAAATATTTGATCTTTTGGCAAGAATATAAGGGCGGATAGGCTCCCTACTTGAATTTTCAATTTGCGCAAAAGTTTTTAGGAAAACTCTGTTTATATTAGCATTTGAAATGAATCAGCATGTTGAGCAATACAGGAAAAAACAAGCAAATATGAAAAAAAAAAAATTCATTTTCAGCATGGAGATGTAACAACCACACCCATTTAGGTATATACTTGCTGCAGTTGGGTCCCTTCTCTTTATTGTGGAATATTTACATCATTAGTCATTATTATCTTCTTCCCCTTGATCTCATACCTATTTTTGAACAATTTGCTGCGTCACAAGTATTAATAATAATGATGACGATAACAATATCAATTCATAAAGCGCAGGACCTACGTACATAATATTCTTCTGTGCTGCAAGAGCTCCTGATATACTTAACAATAGTGAAAATTTAGATTAGTTAGGGGAAAAAAAGGCTTTGAGCATTATTTACAGACCGTCACAGTTCAATTGGGGATTTCTTGATTTCTAATGGTACGTTATTCCACAGTTAAGGATCTGCATGGAAATGTTTGGTCTCTACATGCATTCTATGTTTTACATGTTGGGATTTGTGAAAGAAGAGTGAATTGTTAGAATTATCACTCGTACTTTTATATTACATCTTAGCAATCGCTCATTTTCTGTGAATTTTCTCATTTCATTTATATTTGCATCATTCTAAATGGTGTCAATATCAGTTGTTTATTGCTTGTATATATTAATAGTGGTCATTTTTCCACAGCTTGAAAACCTATCACCAGTGAAGATCTCTCTCCCCCGTTCTTCTTCCTATTTTCTCCGTCTCTATCTTCTTCCTAGCAGTCTGTGGTTTCCTTGTCTAACTCCTTTCTTTTCTTTTTCTCTTTCTGTCATCCCTCAATCACCATACTCATCCCATTTTTCTGGCGGAAATTAAGAATTTGTCTAACTTTATCTCCCCCGTCTTTTTCGAGCCGTCAACTCCATAAGAGCAGTTGGTGAACATTAATTTTTCAAAAGCCCTCTCGTCCAAATGAAATATCGCTTATTAATTTGTCGGGGAAAATCATCACAATAAATCTCCGCAGCTCTCTGGTCTTTGCGATTAATACAAACATAAACGACTGATTGTGCCAGGTATAGAGGGGGAGATGGAAGAAGAGACAGAGCGAGGGAGCGAGAGAGGGCGAGAGACTAAAGGGCACAGGAGAGGTTGAGAGTCGCGCGCTGTTGATTTTCGACCGTAAAACTCATATCTCTTCTCTCTTTTCCCGCCGCGAAGTTGTTTATGTAATTAATTTGAAGTGGATGTGATATTTATCACTTCAGGTACAGACTTACATAAGTAGGGCGTACTTTTCCATTAAGACGAATACATATTCACTCCTTTTTTTTCTTTTTTTTTTGTGGTCAGAAGATCATAGTTTGACTTACTCCGCTACAAGATTGGTGCTTGACAGGGTAAATGGAGAGCAAATCCGTCAAAACTGAGCAGGAATAAAAACAAAGAAGTTATCAACAGCGATTCGCACATTAGAGAGCTGAAATCAATTCTTAATCTATCCTTTTCGCTTTCTAGTACAGCACTCCATCTTTTCCATGTGTTACAAGTGTGTCATAAATTCTAGCCGGATAAATGATTACACATAAGTTATGTGCACTTGCATGATATACAGTTCATATAACATATTCAAAGACGGCAATATGGGACAAAATCTGAAAATGCAGTTAAAAGGAAAATCGTTCAAACAATTTGATATTTACAGAGATGCCAAGAGAAGAAAATGTATAGTGAAAAAAAAAATCGTATCGTATCCTTTCACCGTGGCAATCTTATAGGACATGCTATGGTGTAAAGTAGAAAATCTCTGAATTGGTGCGTGAGAGCTTTGGATCAATTATGTATTTCATGTTATTACTTACTGTCAACCTGCACAGATTTTGTGCAGTTTGTCCTTTTGTTGAAAGTGTTGTGTTGTCATTAGAGTGTTTTTTATACTATTATCATTATTATCATTGGACAGAAATCAATGCCTTTGCTATGATTACAAAAAAAGATATACTATTTTATCGCAGATCTAAATATGTTTTAATGTATGATTTATACGAATATAATCATTCATTACATTATCTCACAAAATTGCCATTTTTTTTTTCTTGTCTACATGTATTCTTTTTTTCTAATCGGCCGGGGGGGGGGGGATTTGGAAGCATGGAATTAAGTATAACATGCAATGTTTTAACAGTTCAGGAGGACACATTTTTTTTTTTTTTTTGGGGGGGGGAGGTCTGTATATCTCACGACACAAGTTTCATTGTTTGTTTGTTTGTTTGTTTGTTTGTTTGTTTGTTGTACTTTGAAAGATGATTCAACTCCAGTGCAGTCATTAAAGAGTACTTACTCTTCAGGCTGATGTCTTCATTTAAACAGCAGGAAACAAAATTTACAAAGGAAAGTATGAGATGACTATAAAAACTTTCCGAAAACATTTCAGGTCACACTTTCTGGAAAGTCGCTTGCTAATCATCGTTCGAAATAAACAGACAAAAACTTGTCTGAGGATTCGATGATTTAGATATGTGCGAATGCCTCTAATCATAATGAGTAGTGAAATGATAGAAGATTCCAGTCTTACAACTGACATTTCATTTTGAGGCCATTGGTCAGGCACTTATAGGAGAGGAAAACCAGAAGCATGTTTTTTTTTGGGGGGGGTTTTCTCGAACAAATGGATCAAGCTAGTAAAAAAAAAGAGCAAAAAATCATACCTTGACGATCATTTACTGAAAAGTCCTTTTATTTGGAAAGCTCGTAATTCCAGGGTTTCGTTATTTCGAATGTATCGAATTTATCCCAAAATGAAATAAGGTTCGTGATTCCGGTGGTTTGTTTATCTGAAAATTAGAAAGAGTTCGTTATTCTGAAGGTTCATTAATCCGAGAAGGAAACAATGTTCGCATTTCCGGAGGTTCGTTAATACGCACCTTCTTTTAATTTTCGAATTAACGAACCTTTGGAATAACGAACCTTATTCCATTTTTGGATCAACGGACTATGTCTCAGTGTATCTGTCAGTTTAGTATGAAGGGATAGGAAAAGAGCCAGTAATCACAAACTTCCTATAAATAGGCCTTTGTTATAATGATGGAAAAGAACCACTACCTGTATGTTATCTATTGCATTTGGCATCATCTGTCACTTTGTGAAAAATGAAACCTTTACCCAATAAAAAGAAAAGCCATCACCTGCATCAAACCATTTTGTTGACAACAGTGATATGTACATTTTTCAAACGTTAAAAGTGATTTTTTTTTTTTTAGATGAGAAGACGTCTTTTCGTCGTAGAAAAAAAAAAAACAAACCTTGCAGATGTCATTATTTTTTTTTTTTTTTTTTTTTTTGGAGGGGGGCCGGCGGCGGTGGTGAAGGAAGTTCATTGCCACCATCAAAAAATCTTAAAAGGCCACTAACACTAGTTAATTGTCATACTGACCACTCACTACGCCACTATCCACTCATAATCTGGTTGCCAGAGGCTGAAACTTGTTTCACCGTCCTCCGAATGTCTATTGATTGCACTGCCCTATTTCTAGGGTGCTGAATCCGAATTTGGATGATACAATTTTTGTTTCCTTGTGGCGTTTGAGATATTCAAAATGGGCGCCAAACTTTGGGATTGCTAAATATATTTCCTGGAAACAAAAATGACGATTTTACCTTTATTTCGAGGGTGCTAAATCCGAATCTAAAAAATGCAACTTTTGCATCCTTGAGGATTATGAGACATTTCGATGGCCGCCAAAAATTGAAATTCCCATTATTTCCTTTCATCAATGGTCCAAAAGTGAAAAGATTTAATGGGTTTACCCTATTTCAAGAGTTTTGAATCCGAATCTGAACGAGGCAACCGCATCCCTGAGGGTTTTGAGATGTCCAAAATGGCCGCCAAAAATTGAATTTCCAATATAAGTAGGCCTTATTTTCTTACAAGGTGAGAAAATTGAAAGTAAAGCATAGTTTCAACCTATTTTGAGGGTGTTGAATAAGTATCTGGTTGATGCAACTCTTGCATCCTCGGGGTTTTGAGATTTCCAAGGTGGCCGCCAAAATGGCCACAACTTAATCTTGAATATCTCAAAATCCTCATGGATGCAAAAGTTCCATCAACCAGATTCGGATTCAATACACTCGAAACAGAGTAAACCCATCAATCTACATTCAATTTATTCACCAGTTATAAGGAAATATATTGGAATTTCAATTTTGGCATTATTTTAGATGTCCCAAAATCCTCAGGGATGCAAGAGTTGCAGCAACCAGATTCGGATTCAGCACCCTCAAAACAGGGTAAACCCATCAATTCGCTTTCAATTTTCAACATTTGTAAGGAAATACTTTACACTAGTGTTAAATGTTTATTTTTGGTGGTCATCTGAGATATCTCAATACCCTCATGGATGCAAGAGTTGTATCAATCAGCTTTGGATTTAGTACCCTCAAAATAGAGTAAATTCATCAATCTATACCACTTTCAATTTATTCACCAGTTATAAGGAAGTATATTGGGATTTCAGTTTTTGGCATCATTTTTGGACATCTCAAAATCCTAAGGAATGCAGGAGTTGCGGCAACCAGATTCGGATTCAGCACTTTCAAAATAGGGTATAAAACCCATGCATTCGTTTTCAATTTTTGACATATATAAGGAAATGCACTAAAATTTATATTTTTCGTGATAATCTTGGATATCTCAAAACCTTCCGTAGTGCAAGAATTGCATCAGGTAGATTTGGATTCAGTAACCTGGAAATAGGTTATTTTTTTTTCTTTTGAATTTTTCGTAGGAATTTCTGATTTTAGCACCCATTTTGGTGACCATCTTGAAATTCTCAAAACCTTAGGATACTTGCAAGAGCTGCATCATCCAGATTCGGCTTCAGCACCCTCAAAATACCGTTAACCCATAAATTTTTCAACCCTTTCAATTTTCGTCATTAATATTAAAGGAAGTACTTACATTGAAATTTCTATTTTTGGTGGCCCGGGGCATTTCGCATATCTAAAAACACTTATGAGTGCAAGAGTTGCATCACGAAGATTCAGATTCAACACCTTCGAAATGAATTAAAACAGATTTTTTTTTCGACACATTTTTTACACAATTTAAAGGAAATAATATAAGATTTTCTGATTTAAGAAGCCATTTTGGATGCCATCTCCAAAGGCTCAAAACCCTCGAGGATGCAAGAGTTGCAGAAACCAGATTCGGAATCAGCACCTTTGAAACAGAGTAAAGCTATCTAAAGACATCTGGCAAGGGAAAATAAAATTAGGCCCAAATCTTACTTTGGCACATAGACTATATCGTACCGACCATTACACATTATGATACCATCCTTACCTCTGAACAGAACACTGACTACTCACTAGGCCACTAACAACGAACAACCACACTGACCAGTTAGTGACTAGGCCGCTGACCTCTGAAACCACCATACTAACCACTCAATAGGCTACTGACCACTCCTCACAACCATAATGACTTCTGACCAGGTCACTGGTCACTCACTACGACACTGGCCCGTAACTACTCACAGATTCTTACCACTACTTAATTAGGCAATTGACCTCAATAACCAGATGACTGATCATTCACTTCGTCACATTCATGAGGATACTATTGACCACCTACTATAGGACACCAGGACATTGTCTGTACTCAGGTAGGCCACAGACCACTTACTATAAGAGGGAGGTGACCTCCCTGCTAGGTAAGAGGAAAGAAAATCCCTCTTACCTGTGTGATACTGATACCGTGGCACTCATCACTCACGAGAATATCGACCACTTACTGAGCACTGGCCAATTTTAGGACTCTGTGTACTCATTATACCACTCACTGGACCCCTTTCTACTTACTCAATAGGCTGCTGACTAATTAGGATACTGACCATCTACTTCGAGGTGACGAATAACAAAGCCAGACTAATCACTAAGTTATTAACCACGCCCTAAGCAAATGATTTCTTACTTATGCAATAAGTGGAAAAGCAGCAATATTATATTTGATGGTTTGTATAGGCCACATTGGTGCTTGGTTAATTCAAATCACATTTTTATCGCAGATTTAGCGTACCTCTTTGATGTTTAGACCTTCAAAATCCCCCAGATTCAAAATGCATGCCCGTAACTATAGGGTTTTTATGGGGGCCAAAACTGGAAATCGCTGACCGTGGCCTTCTTAGTGGAGTGAAGAGATCTAGAGGGATAGGGTCTGGGAGGGGCGTGGCCATGCTCAGGGACTTTTTGGAAAAGCGAGGGAGCCTAGCGACCAAGCAGCACCGGCCGACATCAGCCTAGAAGAGGAAGGGTTTAGGAGAGGACATTTCAATGTTTAGAATTGAAATTCAACGATCTGGTGCTCATCTTTAGTGAAAAAAAAAATAATAATGAATAAATAAAATACAAAAATAATAATAATGAATAAATAAAATAAAAAATTGGTAAATCTTTAATTAAAATAGTATAAGACGATACTTTTCGTACTTATGATATAATCATAAATTCAATTCACTTCAGTTCTATTCAGTTAGCATTTAGTAGCTAAGTAAGTGAACTAGTTAGTATTCAATGTCTTACATTGAAAAAAAAAACAAGAAAAATGAATTCTTATAGTTGTTGCATGATCAGATCTTTCTTCTTTTTTTTCATTCACTAAACACATTATTTAAAAATCTAACGTCTACAAGCATGAGAGGATGTGGGAGGGGATAAGTCTCCTCGGATACGATGAAGCTTTTGCATCTTTAGAACTGAAATGCAAACAGAAAAGAAGACGTACTATTTCAAATTGCCAAAAAAAAAAAAAATAGCTTATTTCATTTTGGCGTGATTAAAAGAAAGTGTATCAATTTTGTGTAAACCTGAATTTGCTCTCCAGGAGAGTTCACACCCCCACCCCTAGTTACGAGCCTGATTTGGTCTCATACAAATGTATGCCTAGAGTTCACTTTATTTTATCCCTCGTGCCTCATGTGGTACTTCATCTATGTGTGTACTTGTGTCATCTATTTCATCCCCCTCGGGTAAATGTGCGAAAAGAGGAAAGGTATCCATTACACCCCGATTGGCATACATGATTGCTTTTATTCTTGGAGTGAATGTGCAGCGCTTGTGGCGTGAGTTCTCGGGTTCGACGGTTCGAGGGTTCCAATCATAGAAGCATTGTAGATGCTACCATTGTAAAAAGCCTCTCACCATGAGGTGAAGCGTCTATAGGCACAGAAGGGGCGGCGCCCCCTCCCCTTCCTTATCGCCCTCGTAAACCATACTCTTTTCTTTTCATGTTTCATCATTTCTGTCATTTTCCTTATTTGCATTTTTAAAGAATATATAAGAAACTCAGAAAGTCCCAGTCACATGATCAATTCCCGGAGGACCTTGCTGGATGAGGGACCAAGGATTAGGGACCTCTGGTAGTAGGCCTACTAAGACTGGGCCATGTACGTCCGTCATTTCATATCTGTATTATATTTGTAGTATATACGCACATCCTTGCCGTTGTGGCACTCTCCTGGAAAGCCTCGAAATGTTGTAAAGCTTTCCTGCCGTCTTCTACAGTTTGACCCCTTCCATGAAAATTGCATTGACGCTGCCGTACCCCAATCCTTTGCTACCCTGGTGCTTCCATGAGATTGCCCGTGATATTTATACAGGACGTCAGTGAAAAAAAAAAAAGATTTGGACTTAAGTGGATGTACGAGAGAGAGAGTTATACGACAATCGTTACAATAAAACCCTCGTTAGACCGTGATATTATTCCTGGGTTTTTTTAACGGCAAAAGTTATTTCTGCTCAGATTGTGAGGGAAGCGTTGGGAATGCTAGATAGAAACAATCAGACAATAGAGCGCAAGTTGACTAGCCTGAAGCAGCTATATTATGGATCCATCTTATCTCCGTTGAAACAGTGATTGAGAGCTTATAATCAAGTACAGCTACTGTATACGGAAACCATCCAAACTGTGGTTTATTCACGTTTATTATGGAAAGAAGAGTATCGCTTATATTTTACGAATTTTGACAGAAAGTGAAAATGAGAGATCAATTTTATTTGTCACGCACGTTCAACGATCATCAGTTCAGTCAACGTTAGCTAGAATCAAATATTTTGCGACAAACATTATAAGGTCAGCAGTAAGTATGCTCAATTCTGAACTGACAAAGATGCTAATGATATATTGGCTACTTCATGATTACATTCTTCCCATAAATACGACGCTGTCAGAAAAACAAAAAGTGTAGGCCTACTTTGTAACATTCAAACCCGATGACTGCATACAGCTGCTATTGAATGCATGTTCGTCACCCGAGTTTTTACGTCGGCAGTATAACTTCTGTAATGCTTATATGTACGACATAAGACACCATGGTACGACCCTACACACTGTACATGGGGTAGTGTCGTAATAGTTCCGATTCTGGGAGACTTAACAATTAACGCAGGGCTGTTCAACGTTTTGATGTACTTGTGCCGGCGCTTCACGAAACCATGCCTTTATCATGTTTATCACGTTACTTTATAGTAACGTGACCAGAGTAGAGTTCACCATTGAGACTCGGGCATAGAAGGGCGTGGTTATGGATCCAGTAGGACTTACTGCTTGACTGTCCGGCCATCCGGAATTACTTAATAATCTATTTTCAATTTGGGTGTTATCGATAGTGACAATATATCAGATATAGGTAGATTTATGTAATTTACTGTAAACAATATACATATTACAATGTCATTCTCGCACAGAGCACAGCCGTCAAGTGAAATGTGCTTTCCTGTTATTCTGCAGTTTACATGATTACTTATCTATGCATTCTGTATTTATTGCAAATCAATTATTAATGCATTTCAAGTCTGCTATTTCGTATATCAACCGTCTTATATGCTCTAACGGAGCAAACTATTTTGTTTTTCATGTTCATTTCTTATTTGCTATCCAATGATCTAATGTGTGTGAAATGCGACATCTCGAATAGTGTATGTGTGTGCATCATGTTAACAAAGAGAATTTCCCAAACGTTTGCAATGTAACAAGAATCTGAATCCACTCTTATTACACACACAAAAAAAATCATAATAAAAAAAGACAAGTTTGAAAATTGAATTATTTGGAAAATTTCAAATAATAGATATCCAGATAGATTTTTTTTTAACGGGTACAAAAAAAGGTATAGTAAAAGTGGATCAGATAATTGAAACTGGATTATGGCTAGGTTTTGAAAAGATAAATGGTGTGATGTTGACGAATTGTTTGTGTAGTGTAGTTCAGTGTGTAAAGATAAAAATAGCTTTTCCAAGGTCTTGGTTTGATATGTTGAATAGCAATCGGTTGCAAAAAAGTGATAATCAAATAATACAACGTAATAGATTAATTCAGATAACAAATCGTGATTTTATTGATATAGCAATATCAAAAACAAAACAGTTTCATACTTATTTGGTTGACTATATCCCGTTCGACAGTGTTTTATATAATATCATATATATATATTTTTTTTTTTTTGAGATACGCGAAATCTTTCGGATGAAGTATATGACTGGAGTAGAGTGTTTGAATCTACATTTGGAAAATTATTTAACAATATGTTTTGTATGTAACATATAAGATTTCAAGTAAGTTTTTACTTATAGGATTTTTTTAAAGAAAAGTTAGTACGAAGGAAGATCGCACCAGATAGGGTTGGTAATCATTGTAAGGATGTTGAAGCAGCTGTTCATATTTTGTCGCGAACTCATTCTGGCGAAAATTAAGTCATTTCATTCTGTAATCATTTCAATGTAAACATCAAAAGTTGATGATGAATATTACAAATTTGCTATGATATCGAAAATGAAGATATGATTCTTCATATTATGACCCATACTTATTATTTGTGTCATACTTATGATTTACTGATGGCCTCCTATTGATCCATTTTTTTTTTTTTTTTTTTTTTTTGCGATTTGAGCGCCTAGGAGTTATCACCACTTCCTATCCAAAGAGCCCTTATCACCGAATTGATTGTTCATACCTGTACACCACAGATGAGTGTATGCAGACTGCCGGGGAGCAGTGTGTCTGTACATCACAAATCCCGGTCACAGTTCATGAGTGTTTACAAATCACAGACAGACAAAGGCTATGACTGTACTCCACAGATCATGAGTGTTTACAGACTACAAATAGGGGCAATACGTCTGTACGTCACAGCTCATAAGTAAGCCTATGTACAGATTACCAAGGGGCAACATATCCGAAGTGCACGTCACGAGCTCGACACCCTGAGTCATACAGCCCACGAGTCATGCTACCCATGAATTATATACTAACGTGAAAAAGGCCCAAGTGCTCGACACCAAGTAAAATAGGTCAATGAGCTATACGGTCCACGAGCTGGACACTAGGCAAATAAAGCCCACGAGTGTGTGAGTATACTCTCAGGGGGCTCTGCACAGTACAGGAAGAAAAAGAAGAAGAAGAGTTCGACACGAGGCAAAGAAAGGCTCTAGAGCTCGACATTACATCGCGGGACTTAATTTGCGTAATGTCGAACTCGTTGACTTTTTTGCCTTGTGTCGAGCTCGTGGGCCTAATTTGCCTAGTTCCTAGTTCATGGGCCTTATTTGTCTAGTGTCTAGCTCCTGGACCTGTCTTAATTAGTGTCTATGATTCGTGAGCCTGTTTTATTTTGTGTCTAGCTAGAGGGTTGTTTGACTAGTGGGTGTATGACTCATGGACCTTTTTTTAATTTTTTTTTTCAAAATGTAGCTCATGGGCTGTGTGACTCTTGGGTGTCTAGGTCTTGGGATGCCTCCATATATCTGTACACAACCAATCATGAGAATACATAGACTGTAACAGCGGGGCAATATTTGGTACACTACAGATCATGACGGCAGGAAGTATGAATACACCACAGATCATGAGTGTTTACAGACTACTGAGGGTAATACGTAATACGTCTGTACACCTCAGATCATGAGTGTTTACAGACTACTGAGGGTAATATGTCTGTACACCACAGATCATGAGTGTTTATAGACTACTGAGGGTAATATGTCTATACACCACAGATCATGAGTGTTTACAGACTACTGAGGGTAATATGTCTGTACACCACAGATCATGAGTGTTTACAGACTACTGAGGGTAATATGTCTGTACACCACAGATCATGAGTATTTACAGACTACTGAGGGTAATATGTCTGTACACCAGAGATCATGAGTGTTTATAGACTACTGAGGGTAATATGTCTGTACACCACAGATCATGAGTGTTTACAGACTACTGAGGGTAATATGTCTGTACACCACAGATCATGAGGATCATGAGTGTTTATAGACTACTGAGGGTAATATATCTGTACACCACAGATCATGAGTGATTACAGACTACTGAGGGTAATATGTCTGTACACCACAGATCATGAGTGTTTACAGACTACTGAGGGTAATATGTCTGTACACCACAGATTTTACAGACAGACAGTGTTTACAGACTCCTGAGGGTAATATGTCTGTACACCACAGATCATGAGTGTTTATAGACTACTGAGGGTAATATGTCTGTACACCACAGATCATGAGTGTTTACAGACTACTGAGGGTAATATGTCTGTACACCACAGATTTTACAGACAGACAGTATTTACAGACTACTGAGGGTAATATGTCTGTACACCAGAGATCATGAGTGTTTATAGACTACTGAGGGTAATATGTCTGTACACCACAGATCATGAGTGTTTACAGACTACTGAGGGTAATATGTCTGTACACCACAGATCATGAGTGTTTACAGACTACTGAGGGTAATATGTCTGTACACCACAGATCATGAGGATCATGAGTGTTTATAGACTACTGAGGGTAATATATCTGTACACCACAGATCATGAGTGATTACAGACTACTGAGGGTAATATGTCTGCACACCACAGATCATGAGTGTTTATAGACTCCTGAGGGTAATATGTCTGTACACCACAGATCATGAGTGTTTACAGACTACTGAGGTTAAATGTCTGTACACCACAAATCATAAGTGTTTACAGACTACTGAGGGTAATATGTCTGTACACCACAGATCACGAGTGTTTACAGACTCCTGAGGGTAATATGTCTGTACACCACAGATCATGAGTGTTTACAGACTACTGAGGTTAAATGTCTGTACACCACAAATCATAAGTGTTTACAGACTACTGAGGGTAATATGTCTGTACACCACAGATCATGAGTGTTTATAGACTCCTGAGGGTAATATGTCTGTACACCACAGATCATGATGAGTAAAACTGTATTACATGCAAATGACAGAGGAAAACGCAGCGGTTCTTGATTTTATTTTTTTTTTGGGGGGGGAAGTCTGGTTTATCATCATTGTGATAATTTACATCATAAATTTTATTTCTGAAAGTGTATATTCCACCTTCAATCATGACGTTGTTGCCTTTTGCTGTTGATTACCATCATTATGATTATTGTGACAAGATAATGGCAAAAAGTTATGGTCGCATTGTATTACCGTCAGCATTACCATTATCACCATTGCTTAGTAGCATGAATAAGCCAGTTAGGAGTTAGCTCTTGTGCACATGGGTACAAACGATCTTTCTTTCTTTCTCTCTCTCTCTCTCTCATTTGGCTGGGCACTTCACTTGTTTTCAAAGTGACAAAATGCATTAAGCTTGCCCGAGTAACAATTATAGAATACACCTGTCATGTTCAAACAACGGATGAACTTCCGTGGACCAGTCGATCAGAATGATCTGTCACATGGAGAAAGCATCCATTTTATAATTTGGCATTGAATGTATTAACTGTCTTTTTCTATTGATATTCAATTTTATTGCTAAATACAACTTTTCCTGCCTGGTGGATGTGCTGGTAAGCAGTTACTACTATTTCTAAGTATTCATTTAACAAGAAGTTAGCCTTCAGTTTTATAATACTGCGTCCATATAACTTTAGATAAAAAGCAAGAAAATAATTTTAAAAAAATTCTCCGTACCCTATGGAGGGAGCGCGATATTAGCCGAGTTGAACCGAGACTAGGCACAAATCAAAGAAATGTCAAACAAAGAATTTGTCTGCTTATATATTATAATAAAGGAATGAATGAAGCTTAAAATATTATTTTCTAGAATGCGATGCTTTGGATAAAATTAACCTTCATGTTAAGCCATGAACTCATCTGTAATCTGTTGAAGATATATTGACGTTTATATCCTCGTGTAAAATCAAGCTGACTAATTCGTTCCGGAGTTGAATACTCAGTAGTGTTTGTGTCTTTAGTGTATAGTGTAATGTAGGTCGACTCGTGCATCCTAGTGTAGCCTGGTGTAGGATTCTGTCGACCTATATGCATCCCACTGTTACTTTGTGTAGAATTATGTATAGATCCATTCATTCCAGTGTAGCCTTGTGTAGAATCATGTCGACCCATTGTGTCCTAGCGTAGATTAGTTTAGAAAATGTCGACGCAAGCATTCCAATGTGTCTCGGTTTATCACACTTTCCACTCATACCTCACGATGTAATATCGATTATTGTCATGTCGACCTATGCAGCTAGGTGTAATCCTGATGTAGAATTGTGTTGCCTGTGGATTCCATGGTAGATTGGTGCAGAAAAATGTGGGCGACAGAAATGTTTCATACAAGGATTTCTCCCTCGAGTGAAAATGGTGCACAACATAAGGCAAGTCAGGTAGACGGGAGTGAGTTGGTTTTGTTGTTGTTGACAGATGAAAGCGGCATCATCGTTATCACAGACAACATCAATTCCTTCCTTCCTCTTATCTTCATGGAATGTCAATACAAAGTGTTAGGACTCTGTATTTATGAGGGGTACCTAGCTTTCTTCTCTTGACTTTTCTTCATTTTTAATTATATTTTAATTGTGGTGGGATCAATCAACAGCAGTGTTTTAATGTAAAGTTACTCGATGTCATGAATCGTCCTGGTGTCTCAACCTTCTTGTCTTGCTTGTTTATACTCTCTTAGACATGACTTACTTGCTGTGTCATTATGCAAAAAATCAATTGACTTGAAATCATCAATTGAACGTGGGTTTTAAGACGAATTATCCCCACACAGATTTGTTTCACATTTTTTTAAAGTATAACTCCCTCAATTTCTAACAGACATATGCTAAGGGTAGTGTTATTTCTCCTGCCGTCTTAAAGAGGCAACAAAGATGCGTTTTCATTTATACCGGAAAAATCAGCCTGTGCGGAATCTTTTTCTATTTTCTTTTTTTCCATTTCTGTGACATCACGAACTGTAATGACCTTCTTTTCTAGTGATGACCGCACATAAATCAACCCATCCCCCCCCCCCCGAAAAAAAAAGGGAACGAATTTTACTTAACCCTCTAATGTGTTCTGCTATTGTGTGTGAACTTTTCCGAAAGCGTATATATTCAGGTAAATTCCAATTCATTTTGCTCATGGCTGATAGGGTGCCCATTTTTGACAATGTGATTCACCACAGGAAAACAAAAGTGATTGTGCACATTGCATGGGACATCAAAAAATATTACACAACAACCAAGTATTTAACTAATAGGTTGTTTTGATGGAATTGCGTCGTATCTATAAATGTTGTGCAATTCAAAGCATATCAATATTTGATAAATCACTGCAAAGAGAAAAGTTATTGTGATTGATACAACGGGGCATTAACCATATGTCTGTTAATGGATAAAATTCATGATTGTAACGGCAACGATACTATGATATGAATAAAACAGGACAAAACTGCGGTAAATAATTACGCAAACTTGCCCATTTTTGACAATGTGATTCACCACAGGAAAACAAAAGTGATTGTGCACATTGCATGGGACATCAAAAAATATTACACAACAACCAAGTATTTAACTAATAGGTTGTTTTGATGGAATTGCGTCGTATCTATAAATGTTGTGCAATTCAAAGCATATCAATATTTGATAAATCACTGCAAAAAAAGTTATTGTGATTGATACAACGGGGCATTAACCATATGTCTGTTAATGGATAAAATTCATGATTGTAAAGGCAACGATACTATGATATGAATAAAACAGGACAAAACTGCGGTAAATAATCACGCAAACTTGACAAATAATTTTCCCCTTCATTTGCCACTATCGTCATTCAAGGGTGTCCTAACAAAACGACAATAATCATTCAGTGGTGGGTTTATTTTCCACATTCGTGAACATCACTGGGTGATAAAAAGAAAAAAAAAGAGTTGGGTCAAAATAGGCGACGCTCCTAAATGACAAGATGTCGTCATCTATTGGAAATTGTTTTCGTCACATTTGGAGGCGCGTCGTGGCGCTACTGTCGATTGGAAGGTACCATCAATTATTCATGACTTTTAAGCTGATGAGAGTATGGTGTCCTTAATACGCCTAAAATGTTTCGCAGCACTAGATCGACATGCGGAGATTTCAATTGGGCCGGTCGTCTCGGGCAACCTCACAAGACCTCCGAATCACGAATAAATGAACTTGGCTGAAGTTTGCTATTCAGAAAGTATGAAAGAAAAGATATCGGCATCCTCTCATTGGGTTCTGTGAGAGTTTTACCACAGTATCATTGAAGTGATCGGGGAGCAACATACGCCGCGTTAACTCCCTCGGGGTCAAATTGTAGGAGCATAATTTGAAACAGTAATTCTGCTTAATTTGAGTTTTAATCCCTTAAATCGCATACGGCGAGTCATAAAAGAATAAAAGATGGATGCAATAATTTGCGGTTGTTTTATAGAGTGTGCTGGTGGCAGCTTGTTCCAATCACTGTGGAAAGGCGGGAATTGATGGGTAGGTACGAGCGGGCGATTGGTAGCGTGCCATTCTGCCTCTCGCTGCGTAAAGGGGAACATGTAACCGTATCAATTTAAGGCAGTTCAATTGATTAAACTGAGTACAAACTGGAAAATGACTGTTGAATGCTGGTAGATTGTATCGTATGTTTTCAAAATCAGTTTCACGCTACAAAGTGTGAAGAAGATTAAGCGCAACAACAAGGAGCGCATGCGTAATTACCACCTGTTTAGGTATCGCGAGAATCCCAGCGCGAAGTTCGTAGCATCGAGACGCGCCCGAGAGAGGCAGGGGTAACCAGTAGGAAGGCGTCGTATGGAGAGTGTTTTTTGACTGGTTCTCGACATATGGTGTGCAATCAGCCTACACTGGCCACGTGCCGCTTAATGTAATGAATTGGCGGCGTGAAACTGGAGATTTAACAAGCCTTTGAGAGGTCCCAGACTCGTCGGGACGGGTCGAGAGAGGAGCGAGCTGTCGCGCCGCTTGGCTACGATCGAGGTGGTGTCGAACGCCGCCACCAGCCAATCAGAGCACGGCCATACCAATCACACACCAGTCACTACCCTAGCTCAATTTACAAAAGCAATTTATCTCTCGATATCCCTCAAAAATAATTGATGGTTGAGAAAACTATTTCAATTTGTTGTTACCAACTTTTTTTCTTCCACATTTCGCATTCATGAGCTGCCCAGTTTTTTATAGCGTCAACTTCAAGTTGAGGAGCATCTCGAGAACCCGCCGTATATACACCACAGCTGTGCAGATTTTTACGAGTTCCATGACGCAGGAGACGGGGCAGCATACTGTATGGGTTTGTTAATCCAGCATCTGCCGTGATTCGTGAAAAACAGGTATATAAGTTGATGGACGTCTGAGCCGGCCACTCACAGAGCGCACAATGCATTAACCCGTTCACTTATGCCAGCATTACACCAGTTGCCGGTGTGTTGACGACAGGGTGCCGAAAAAAGGACGGCCTTCTTGACTCGCTCCGATCTTTCCCCCATCTCTACTCTCACTTAATTCTCGGTGATATATCACTTCCTCGCACCAAGCCAGGTGTCTGAAAACTAGAATTAAAAGCCGCCACTGCTTTTTTTTATAAGTCGGGGATGATTTGATCGGTGAAAACAAATCAATTACGAAATCTCTGTTCTCGGAGTCGGCCACACGCAACTTACGTTTCGTCACCCTGCTCGACTACTTCTAAAGACAAAAGACTCTGATCATTTTTAACTACCACCACATCCCCTCTTCCTCATACTTAAAGAAGACAAAAAGCTAGCATCCCATTCTCGCCTCCATATCTCCCTGGAAACGCTTCATGCGCCACCGCATCCTTCTCTTCCTCCTCGTTCTCATTCACTTTCTCTCGTCCCGCACTCGATAGAGCGAGTGCCGAAGATTTTCCTCCGGCGTCTTTCGAGCAGCCATGGCCTTAAAGCTCGGCAGCCTTTCCGACTCTCCTCATACATTGACAACCTGTAGCTCGTCCGTGCCGCCAGTTAGCATGAAGAGTCACATCGCAACTCCCACACCTGTATCGGCTAGAGCTTCCCAGAGACCGGCTTCGGCACCCATTATTCAATTCTTCCCCAACGCGGCCAAGACTCTTCCCATCTCTATGGTGAACCCGAGCGGTAAGTCAGACAAATCAAAATTACATTTCATAGCCATTCATTTTCCTTGACTAAATATCTTTGGAACGTTTTGCTTCTTTTTATCCTAAAATATTGATATTTTCCCAAATATCTGTTTCATCTACATTGTGTTTATGTTAAAAAAAAAAATCACTTCACATTACAGCAAGCATGAGAAATAGTCAAGAATTTCTAAAACGCGCAATGAATACGTTATGTACTATTTTCAATTCAAGGGGGGTTGCCGATTATTGAGTGTGTAATTTGGATTTACTTTCCATGCGTCGCTGATATGCATATATTGACAGAAAGCGTTACATATTAATTTGTTGCAATTGATGCGCTCAATGATTTCTTGGACTATGACAGCTTTTGATTTGTGTTTGTGATGAATTACAAAATTACAAAATGTAATTACTTTTTAAGCTTATACTGTTCTGTGAGCCTATGTTACTTGCGACCTGTTACTTTCGACAACCTATGGCAAAACATCCTCAAACAATGACTGAAAGGTCAGATATCGGGATACTTAATCTCTCGTCCGTTGTTTCATTCATACGTGTACACAGCACTTGTAAATTTCGTCGGCTACTTGAAAGTTATTGCGCAGAAGTCAATTGGTCGTTTCTGGACGCCATTGTTCTGCTCGCAAAAAGAGTGTCGGGGAAAATGCGATACACAGCACAACAATCGACAGACGTATTTCATAATAGGTCACACTTCTCCCCTTATCGAAATAGGGTAATATCCGCACTTCATGGGTGACTTTTGCCCTCTTTTCCCTGCGGCTTCAATGGCAAATGGACAGCGTAAAAAGGGACAATTTTAGGGACCCGGGTTATGGCGAGAGAGGGAAAAAGAACAGTCAACTTTGCAAATTGCTATAAGTTTGAGAAGTCAAATGGCAGCATTTGTGCTGTGATTCGGCGAGCCTTGAACTAAGCTGTTTGCCTTGCCTCCGTTCGCCGCGGTTCGAATATTGATACAGCGTTCCGATCAGTCGCAAAATCCAAACTGGGCCTCGTGCGATTTGTTTGCAAAAACTCTCTAAATAGCTTTCCTCATTTTAGTCAGCTCCCGATACCCTGTCAATCTCTCTCTCGCATCGAAGAGTAGCTGTCCGGGTCTCGTGCCTTCTATTTCTATTCCTAGTCGCGCAAAGTCCTTACAATGTATTCATCCATTTCCCATTACTCCTTGTTACTTTCTACTTTAATTTATAAAGTCTATATTCTTCAGTTGTTTTCAGAGACTCATGATATTGTTTCCAATAATGTATCCACCAAACAAAGTGCTTTCATGTAAGATGTACATAGTTTCACCATTGCTGATGATACACTTTATAGCAGTGCCCTTGGTAACATTACTCTAAACTGACAGCGGGAGATAAGGGTATAATTTCAAAGAAACCAATGCCTAGTTTCATTCTAAAGAGTCATTGAAATCATAATTAAAGACAGTGGCGTAGGGTCTTAATACACAAACTGTTTTCTTTCATACTGAATTAAGCAACTAGTTGATGAGATCCCGGTAAGAATCAATTCATCTGATAAACATGTTTTAAGTCTGTGAAGACAAGTGACATGTTAATTTTATTTTCGTCAAATTTCTTAGCTATCTTCTTACGATCCTCTCTTTCTCTCTCTCTCTCTCTCTCTCTCTGTCTGTCTGTCTTTTTTTTATTATTATCCACTGTAGAATCATTTTAGAGGACTTTTTCCTTTTTTGTTATTTTCTCCCTTAATACACTCTTTTCGCAATCGTGCTGTATTTCCATTTCATCAATCACAGCATTGTTAGAACACCATAAGTGTTGAATGTCGATCATTCATTTGATACTCTAGTAGGTATTGAAATGTTAAACTAATAGATGGTTGGTTAACGTGGAAACGATGGAATAGGTATAAATGACTGGTTTCCAATATTATAAACATTATAATCATATTCTCTTGATCCACTTTCTTTGGTGGCTATCTTTGCTCCCTGAAATGTCTTGACTTATTTCTAATTTTGGCAACAGTGGAAAATCTTCCGGCCGTCTTCATGACTCGCGATGAAACCATAAAGTCGATAAATTAGATTATTGGATTAACTATGACCAACAACTCTCACCTTTACTTTCCACATAGCAGCAAGTAGCGTTTGATATATGAAAGATGTGGGCCACCCGGCACAAATGTGGAACTGCACTGGACCCCACTGCACTGATCGTCATTTCCCCTTCTATGGTGATTTAAGAGCTGCCATCGTATAACTCTCTTTTATTCATGTCGAAAAGCAGAAACATCTTTGAATTCTTCCGCAGGCTGTTATATTGTTATACTGTGATGACAGACAAACTAATATTTCATTGTGAGTGTGGTGTGCATACTTTGTGCATAATGTGTCACCGAGCGGGTTTTCCATAGCTACACAATTTTATTGCTTTAGATGCATCACGAGCTACATGGCTCGTGTGCGTTTATGCCTTTTTCGTGCTCTTCGTGCCAAAAATTATCGAACATTTTAATAGCGAGTTAAACGGATGTATAAAACCGCACTTTACCGACTCGCTGTCTTGAGAGCCGCTGTTTGTCACTGTCACTCTGGATGATTCTCTCCATGTTTGAATTTGATTTGTGTCTGAAGCTGAACAGAAGACAACAGGTGGCAATGGGGTGCCGCTCCGGTCCCCACACCGTCGGCCACCCCGTATCCAACTCAATTTGAGCAGAGAGAGAACCTCATAATGTGCCTTTTATATTTCTTCTCGTTTTTTAGAACATGAGAAAACGAGTGGGTTAACAATTCTCAACCTTCTCCAGAGTTGCATTGTTAACATCAAGAAATCTAAAATTATCATTTATTTTCATATATGGATAAATAATTATTTTTTCACAGATATCGCTTTCTGTCCCACTGTCATCACAATTGATAAAACGATTTGAGAGGAAAGTTATCAAACCTACACTCTTTGTGGTCATCATAAGCACATTTTCGTAGTGAATAGGCATACATCATTCATGTCATGGAAAGCATTAAGAGTAAATTAAAGACATCGCCACCGACGAAATTAAAAAAAAAATGTAAACAACCAACTTCTCGGTAGATTGTTCACAGTGAATCTAAGGTTTGCTCCAGGTTTATATTGTTGTAGTAAAACACTATAATGCATTAGAATCCCAAGCGTTTATGGATGTGCTCTTTCAATTGTTCCAAACCCTTATCCAACAGCTATTGGTGGATTGTTATCAAAGTCTGAAATAATTGACAGGTACTTAGGTGATGATAGTTTAAAAGTCCCTTGCAATTTTTATATCTTAGTTATTTTCTATATGACAAAGATGACTTGTTTCATTCTCTCCTTATCAGTTTATTATGGCAGTTGGGAATCAGAATTGCACCGAAATAAAGTCAGAAGTAAAGAATAAAAAGTACGATATCGTTATTATTTACAAAGTAAGATATTCGTGTTGCGCATGGTGGCATTCCATGAAAGGCTTTGGAGTCTCAGTGCCACGTTCGACATCATCCAGTTAAAGCCTATAATATGGCTATAATATACTGTCAGAGTAAAATGCACATAGAACGGCTTCAAGGTTTAATAGAATGACGGTGGAGATGAGTTTCCATATTTCTGTCTGGAAACAAACTTCAAATGTTATATCATGTCAGTCACATGCGTCTATCAGCCGTTTTTGATGAAGTAATTGTTTAGTTCATACTCTACATGCTCTATGATACCAATTTATGATAAACTGATGTTTGGGAAACGACACTATACAATCATTCCCATTCAGCTACACGACTTGTTATGTCAACGTTTTCATGGTTGCCTGATATGATGGTCATTTGATGGTTCGTATTTTTTTTTCTGACTGACCGATTGCTTGTGGAGTTCATGGAGTCACATGTCAAACTGATGTCCGATATTATTATTCATTCATTGAAGGAAGGAATAAAGATGCGATAAAGACCAATAATAAACTCAAATATTTTCTCTGCAAAAGACTTCATAGGTTCCGTCAGCTTTTCAATCAGCTAATTTGAATGTTAATTAGTGCAACAGAAAATTGGACAGCAATACCTACTGAGGACAGAAGACTTTAAAGGGATGGTATAGTATTGGTGGAGTTGAGGATTGAGGATTGAGATACCAAGAAACCACTTATGAAATAGTACAGAGCATGCCATTTTAATAGGAATTCAAAGTTTATATGGTGAAAATCGGTTTTTGAATGGCTGAGACATCCAAAAAAAAAGTTAAACAAAGCCATCGTAATAAAAGGTGGATCCCACCGTTTAATATGATTGCTCTGCACATTTCATGAGAGGTTTCTCATTATCTCAACAAAAACCTGAAGTTAGGTCTCAGCCAAAACTATACATTCCCTTTAAATATCCAGTGAATATCTCAATGTCCTGATTATAATACCTTAGATTATCGCAATCTCTCATCTGATGACCAGTTAATGGGATTTTAGTAGAACTTTGACATTCATGAAGATTATTGTTTGTAATGCTGGTACTAATATCATATCCTGTAATGCTAACATGGTGTGATAACGAATGATGATTTTATCGTACTACTACTTCTACTACTATACTACAGCTACTACAGTTCATTGGTTATTGCTAGAGTGTGCAGTCATTAAATTGATACACACACATGTGCGTATTTATGTATATACAACGATAAGTAAGTTTCTCGCTATATCGTCACTTAGGCTGTGTGATTGCATGAAATTCGATCAAGTCCAGTGCGAAGATCACTGGGCCGTCCACAAGAAGTGTGTTGGATATGGTTCCATAATTGAAAGTAGTAAGCCTAATAAAGCACTTTCTCACTACTAAACCCACGCAGTGAATATTTGAGTTTAACTCTCACACTTAATTACCTTCCCAAAAGGGGGAAATTTTAATCTTTAGTCGGCTGTTGACACGTGTGCACTTGACGACTACATGTGATAGAAACGTAAGGAGTATTCAGATTTCATTACGTATCAATTCATATCCGTAAATTAAAGTTTAACTAAATCTTTGCTACATGAGGGTTGAGCAGAGAGCGATAGACGGTAAACACGGTGAGTGAGAAAGAGAGAGGGGGAGAGAGGGAAAGAGGGAGTGGATGAGGAGAAAAGGGAGCGAAGAGGGGATGAACGAGACGTCTGTGTGTAAGGTGTATGTGTGTTTGTTCGTGAGTGTACATGCATTTGTATGTGTGTCTGTCTGTGTATGTCAACGCAAAAGGGGTGCGGATCTCATGGTAGTGATATGGTCTTTGTCCATGGCCCTATAATGCCATTTCCAGACGTGATACAAGTTAAAATCTTCCTAAGAGCTTCTCGAAAATTCACTGAAAGTAAGTGAGAAAATTAATCTTCCACAGGTAACAATATAAGAAGACGAGATTAAGAATTAAACTGAAGAATTTACATACAATTGCAATCTGTGTTTTCAAAACTAATATGAACACGATCAGATTTTACCTTAAAAAAAGTGTTATTATGAGCTTTGGTTGATTACTCATCAATATGGAGAAGTGTTGCATTATCTTGTCTTCGAAACCACGTACACAAAGGACACTGACTATTTAAAGTTCCAATTTTAGAAAATTATTAAACATGTATGCTTCTGTCAAAAATGTTTAATATATACTAGTGAGACAAATAGCAAACAGACTCTGAACCTTGCCAAAGAAAACTGAGCTCATTATGGACAGATTCTAAAATAATTGCATGTCTGTTTGCAGAAATTAAACGCCTTTGAAAAATCAGTGCCATCTGTACTATGCATATGTATATAACTAAAAAAAATAAAATGTTTTCTTCTTTTTGTTACTCATTATCACATGTATTTGGTTGTTGATTTACGTTTTTGCAATTATACAAATAATTATACAAATATGTTCTGCTTATATATAGTATATGATTTTCTCTGTTTATTTAATGGAAATGAAAATAAATTTGAACTTTGAACTTTGAACTATTCTGACACGCAAGCCCTGTTGAGATACATTTCTGACAGTAGACTCAATCACTCCCCTGGGTGTGAAGATGGTGCACATTGGTGAGACCACGTAACTTTACCTTTGGTATGAAGATACTAATTTAGTCCGAAGAAATGTAAAAAAAAAAAAAAAGTAGTGCTGTTAAACAAACATAACTATACACAATAATTTTGAAAAGAGAGAGTATAGAAATGGCGGATGAAATTCGCATTTTATGACACCGAGAATTTTGACATCACTACTAAAATGAAAATGATGATAAAAATATGTATCTTAATAGTCTAATTTCCATTAGTAACGTGATAGATTAGGATATACCAAAAAAAAAAACACACACACACACGCACACCCCAAATCCTATCTAGATTGTGTATTTTTTAAAACATGCTCATTAAAGTGACCAATTAGCTCACGTATAATTCCACTGCAAAGGAATTGTCGGAGCAACTGTTAGCAACAGAATAAACTCATGTAAATTGTAACTGTATAATACCTTGATTTCAGGAGGGTATTTTTTGTTTTTATCACAAAGATTAACCTTTGCAAGTGGAAAAAAATCAGCCGTAATGAGTTTTGTCATTTCATTTTATGACTACTGTGTACAACACTCATTGCATGGACAAGGGGAATAAATGTACTACAATGAAGAGTTCTTGACTCATAACTATAATCAGAATCTCACTTGTCGCGGACAAATACTTATCCATATTTTGTTATAATACTCTGCAAGGTTAAGCGAGATTAACCACGTGGCGCACGACCGGGTCTGATTTCTTAGTCAAACACCGGGGGTGGTGAAGTCGTAACGCTCTTTGTTGAGCTACTTCCGAGGGCAAAGGTCACCGTCTGGAATGGTGGTGCCTTGTGTAATGACAGAGAAATCACTCGTTTGAAGCTGACATGACGGAGGCTAGGGAGATTGGGACACTCAAATGAGACCGTTCTGGTTTTCATCAACATCAGCCTATTGTAAACAATAAAGGTCATTCTCACTGCTATGGGCCATAACATAAAGTGGGCACATTTCACCGTTAGATTGTTTTGATAAAAATCAGGCAGTTTCAAGAAACAACAGTAATAATCGTGTTTATGTGTTGTGTGTTTGTGCATTTCTTCTAGTAATGCGTTTGTATCACTCAGTTTTCAAATTACAGATGTTTAATTTTAGCAACTACGCAGCCCGTAATTTGCTCACTATTAGATTCTGCCATTCTAATTGACGTTTGCATTGGTAATATAGTAACTATATCATTATTGTTGCTAGGCCATGGAGAGCCCACAAGAAGTATGAAACGACTGTTCTGTTTACCAATGAGATGAAGCCTATTACTACTGAGTTTTGAAGGACTTTCGTGGGATCTCGTATTGCAAAATCCCCAGTTCATGAACTTACCTCTGCAAGCAAGGGCATTCAGAGAGTACATCTGTGTAACCATGCACTTTGTGGAACAACCCGGACCAGTCTGCCTGTGACAGAAAGCAAACACCAAAATAGTCTCCATGATAGTCTCCTTGTTATTTAAGAGTTCCACATGATAGGCCAGCGAGTGTGAAACATAGAGAGGGTCTCAGACAGGACCAAAGACATAATATATCTAAAAGAGTTCGAGTCCACGATGTGGCCAGTACCAGTGAATGTTAGCCATCTTTGGAAGCCCACAATTTTTCTTCAAAGTTGCTTCCAACATTGATTTGGTAGATGGAAAGTAAATGTGTGGTACATCCTTTTTTCCCCTTCAAATCGTGGGGGTCACATAGAACCTGCGGTGACAACACTTAGGTGGTCTACCAGTGGTCTCACTCAAAAGATCCCTCCATGTGATATATACGTATATAATTATTATGCATGTATTATTGAAAAAAAAATGCAAGACAAGAAACCATCTAGTTTCATATGCCAAACAATAGACTCACCAATGCGTAATAAATTTCAATCCACACATTGGCAAAGGAGTAAATACTGTTAAGACTTATAATTTGTGTAATGGTATTCCCTCCTTCTTGGCAGCCAGCACGAACAATGCAGAAGTTTGAACAGGTGGAGAACAGGTTTTCGTGTGGAATAGGTATCCAACCGAATGAATGAGTAGATGTACATGACCGTCAAATGGACAGGTGCTTAACATATCTGATTACAATATTCTCATTCATCTCAATCTTATTCAGTTGTGGGTTTTATTTCTTTTCACTTCTGCTCTATTGTTTTCATAATCACCGTTACTCCTACCAAGGCTTAAGTCTTTCATTTATCATATTACAACCACTTTCTCAGAGTACCGATATAATTCATGAACGATTATCATATTCGTGTGATATCATACTATGTGGAGAATTCACTTAAAGCATAACATATGAGTAGCAAGTGGAACTAACTTACCCAGAAAGAACTTTTAGTATCCTACACGCTTTACTTTAGAGGCGCTACCGCTGGAGCGCGGGTAACTTTCGGCCTCCACTCGGGTCTTCTTTGAACTCGCAGGCTGAGAGCAGCACGAGCCGTGGCGAATCCTGCTCTCTAACAAGCGTGCGGGTCGCGTGCCTATGCCGCTCATTCGCGTGCCGCTGGTTCGGCGGGCATCTAACACTTTTCTACATTCGCGTGGTAATGCCCCAGCAACTCCACCTACCTGCACCTCGGCCTCTCTCTCTTTCTTTCGGTGCATTCTAACCAACCGGGGTTCGCTGAGGTCCTGGCGGGAAGATCCCGCTTAAAAGTGAACCAAGGTCTTCCCAAATTATGTGAATTCTGCTATCCGAAAGTGGCGTTGAGTGTTCAACCATTTACTTGGGAACTGTACACACTGCAAATAACAGTAACCGCGCCCGAATATTTACAAATTATGCTGCATTTATATTTGAAACTTATTTCATTTACTAAGATACTTGATCTCACTTTCCTTTTATCGTACTCCGAAAAGAATTATATTATCGGGTCTCCTGTACTGACGATTCATGATCAATGTGTAGGATCAATCAAAGTGTTCGACTGATTGAGATCAAACTATAAGACACTATAGTACAAGTCACGAGTCGACCCACATAAATGAGGGTTTATCTTTTTTTAAACTATCTTCCTACCGAACCAGAATTGGACTCAAGAGCTCAACACATTTCATTTCAGTGTCATGAGTTCACGTGTACATTGATGATCAGGTGAGAGGGAGGGACATGCCCCAGGGCGTGAATTCAAGATCCTGAATTTTACCCTTTACTGCTGGACTTTGCAAGAGACCTGCAAATAAACAATGAGTTAGATATAACTTTATTTTGACTTTCAGTCACCAAAAACAAAAATTACAGTCTCAACAAAAAAAGGAGAGAGAGAGAGAGAGCGAGATTGTCAAGGTCTCTTGATATACAGATGTAATTCATTGTAAGTCTAAAAAAGTGCACTATTTTTTTTTCAGCTGTCAACCGTATCATACACTCGCTAGACCTCTTGAAGTTTTGAGTGAGTTCATTTTGAAAAACACATCTATACACACTTTTTCGTGGTTGGGTGAAGAGCGAACTCTGGACGTCGTCAAATGATGTGCTGAGAAGTTCGACAGGGCGGTAGTTCAAAGGGGAACCAATCCTCACCCATCTTTCAGCTCACTGACAACAGCTAGGGTGAGAAAAGTGCTTGGCAGACTTCTACTAGTCTCTCAATTTGAAGCATACTTTAATTCTTTCTGACTGTGGGGGAGATGACATCGGCGCTTTTGACCTCTGGTCCTGACAGCCGTAATAGTGTTTATTTGAATTTTATAGCAACGTTTCAGCTGTTTGAAGTGAGACTCAGAGAAAAAAATACAGGGGAAAAGCAAAGACGGAGAGAGAGCAACAGAGGTACATAGATTGGTGGATAGATATGAAAAATAAAGATGGATGGACAGATCGACAATTTAATGGATAGCTAGATTGAAAGAGATGGAGAAATAGATAGTTTTTCACTGGGAAAGTGAGAGCTATTGACACATCTCCGATCTTAAAGTATGACATCTTATCGTTCATTAGCATTATTATTTTTACGTCGGAATAAAGATAAAAAGAGGGAGAGAGGGGTAATGAATAGCATGTATAAGAGTGTGTGTGAAGTTTTGTGTAAGTACATACAAATAAGCAAGCTAAACACGTAAATATACATGATATACCATTGATATTGAAACAAAAATCGTGTAAAGTTTGCACCTAAAAAACCCCAAACACGTTTGATTATTACAAAATCAGAAAAACAGGTTATCTCACAAACTCCTTCCTACGATGATTCGGGATTCTTCCAGTCATGATAATATAAAGAGACTTTTTGTTTGCCGACATATCACCGAATACCAACTGAGGATTCCCTGCGTAACCGGTCATTATTTCACATCTACCTTTGACTGGAAGAGTCATGATCATTTATATTCACATTTGATTGTTCTGGCTAAGATATAAGCTGCCAGCTCCTTTGTTTCATCATCAATACTATAATCAGAGTAATGTGAATAAGTTACCACTGCACATCGAAAATATGCAAATTACAATAAGATCATATAAGAAAATTAAGTGACATGCATCACTATTAGGGAAGCAGTGGTTTTCACCACATCAAAGACATTCCATGCCGAAGGGGAAAATTTTAAAAATGTAACAAGGGCATAGTCATCAAGGAAGTTGTATCCAAATTCTAAAAAAAAAAAAAAAAAAAAAAGTCTTGAAGGAGGTAAATGTGTTTGAATTCATTTGTGGTTTCTATTTTACTCACTTGAACGGATTTGTGAAGTTTTCCAGAGCAGTTGACGGACGAGTACAATAAAACTTTAATATCTCGTTAGGGACCACCAACCACAGTAAGTTCGACAGTTGTCGCAAGGATGTGTGCTGCTCTGAAGTCACCTAGCAATGCCTAGAGTTCGATCATCGTAAGGCTTTAGTGAGCAGAATAGCAGAGAGCCGAGATATAGCCGAGTCACGAAATATTTCTTTTATAATAGTTTATAAAGGACATGATAGTAACAACCTGTCTGAAATTAAAATGGATACGGGGAGATTGTTCATCATGTTCATTGCATGCAGTTGCCTCATCACTGGAACATTTTGATGCGTTTATAAGGCATTATCAACAAAGACTGCATACACTGAAAAAGAGTAAACACAAATGCAGGAAAAGTTTTCTTTCCGCCTAGTTCATCGCAAGTTTTGGTTAACATCTGAAATTATAATATAATATTAGGTCAGAGCTGATTCTAAACAGACTGTAGTGTTGGTACTTTGACTTCACATCCAGCGTTCTCCTCCTATCTGCACTTCTGACCAGATTTGTCCCTTACGCCTCCCTCAAGCCCTCCTGGTTTTTAATCAACGCATCCTGGGTCATTCGACACGGAAATAATCCAAATAAATATCAATGTGATCTGCCCGTCTATCCCCGGGTGTTGATTCTGCAAAAGGTCAGTTGTCATCAAATAACAGATATGTGATTTATTACCTTATCCTGAAGAACATTACTCCTCCTATTAGATGGAGAATCAACACGATAGAATACCCCACGTCAGCTGAAGAAGAAAATTTCTCCTGCTTGCCTCGGCTTTTCCCCCCGTCTCTCTCTCTCCTGCCTTAGGTCTTCTCTCCCTCCCTTCCCCCCCCCCCCCTCTCTCTCTCTCTCTCTCTCTCTCTCTCTCCATCTCTCTCACCTTTACTTCCTCTCTTTCCCTTCTCATGCATATTCGCCATGAAGGAACAGGGGCAAGTTTGAAAACTGAATGTGAAATTCTGGGTAAGGAGATTAACAATTTACATAAACTTAGAGGTAACAATGTTTGACGTTTTTTCTGACACAAAATTCTAAGGCAGTTTTAATGAAATTGTCTGTGTAGGATTGAATTTTATTTAGATGTAAGGAAGAAATAAGAAAAGTGCTTCATATGCCTAATTGTATAAGGATTTTGCGGATGATAGTTTTATAACGTACCAACAGCATAGAGATAATAGTAAAAAGCTACCATCTGACCGATTGCCGTGAGGTACTAATTTGGTTCACTGTCAGAACGGGCGTCTATGAGATTTTTATCTTGCATCCCGGCACTGGGCATTAGGCGGCATGAAGCGCCATCTTTCGGCCGAATAGCTCCATGTATATTAGTCTCGCACAACATATTCATTTTATCATTCGCTGCAAGTGTTAAAACCCAAGTAAAACCCATATCGCAAATACCCTACACTGCAGAACAAAGTGCACAGATGTCTCCTTTTACTACATAAAGATTCAAGGAAAATTTATTCTTTTGACAATAAAGTCTTAAAATTTTCAGGAACTTTTTTTTTGGTTATTCTTTCTTTTTTTTATATTGTTTTGTCTTTTTTTTTTTGGGGGGGGGAGGGGAACCTAAATTCCACATGTTGCATTATGTCCCGGGAAAAAGGAATATATTACCGAATATGTAACCAAGTATAATACCCTAGTTTGATTTGCCTTGGCAGACGACGGGATGAGCTCTGCAGGAATAGAAAATTTGTACAACACGAATAATGTCCTCAAAAGGACCTTCATGCACGCCCTGTCCACAGTCCGTGTTTTAGGCCTACGGGATAACATCACAGAATATAAGAGTTCTGTGGATAACATCCTGAACACTGGCCTCAGTCAGAACACTTTGAGGCTCAAACTAGAGAACCAATCATACGGGCTCAGTGAGAAAATTTGTGAACTGTCTGTAATCAAACTTTTTACATTAGTGTTAGTGCTATACGCTGCGTTCTGAAATAATTAACAGGACAAGGCGGGGAGATTATCTTGTGTGCAAAACGGCAACAAAACACTCTGAAGCACTTCTATCTCTGTGAGCATCTACTCGACTTAATTTACTACATAGTCCTTTCCTGCATTGCTATCTTAAAGTCATAAATAAAAGTCCTACATGCATGGTTTACGAGGGTCTGTCTATAGCGGTTTTGTTAGCACCTTTTTATCGGTAATCACTGTAGTCACTTAGCCGCCCTTCTTGTTTATGGAGCATAAGCAGCAAAACGTCGATGGGCGACTTGATTAGTTTTTAAAGATTTATTTCAAGGAGAGTTCGCCCCCTTTTACCCTCATTTGCCTCGGCATTCCCTTCTCTCCCTCCCCCCCCCCTCTCTCTCTCTCTCTCTGTCTTTTTCTTGATAGATTATATACCGTGTGCAGGAAGCTCACACTGAATTGGGAATCAAACTGAACTTTCTTTAGCATTTTTTTTTCTTTACGCGACTGGGCATCTGTCGCAAACGTGCAAAATTTTAAATTTTATTCATAACGGAAACATCACTCAGTCATTACGATATCAAGCAGGGTTAGCTGCCGTTGTTTCATGTTTATTGTTAGCCTTGATGTTGCTGCTATGATTATGATGATGATGTTATATCGAGATGAGTAGAAGCATGTCATCATTAGCGCACGAGCTAGGTGGTTAAACGTACCAATAAACTTGTTTACAATGTATGTCTGTAAGGTAGACTATTTTCATTATAATTTCATTATACAGTTGAGGGGGAGAAGGATTAATTTTGTTGAGAAGGCATCTGAAAACGTTTGCAAAAAAAAAAAAAAATCACGAAATCCTAGAACCATTTTTATTATAGTGCTAAAGGCCTCCTGCGAAGCAAACCTCTGAACAACAGTAAATTATTATAGCTAAAACTATGAAACTCATAAACAAATCAGAGAAAGTGTGACGTCATGACACTGTGAAAATCCTATAGTCCTGCAGTGACGTCACAAACTGTCATAGTCTTCTCATCCAGCGATGGCGGCACTAAAACCTTAAAAATGCATAACTTTTAAACGGATTGTCCGATTTTCCTCAAACTTTCACTGAAGTGTTCTACTCATTGCTACAGTCACTGAATCTATATACATAATATATTTGAGTGAACTTATTTTTTTTTTGAAAACGATTCCCTTAACAGACGAAATATCCCACTCACATTCTTTTTGTCTGCATATAAAATTACAACTGTGACAGCAAGCAATATGGATTTTTTTTGTGTGTGTGTGTGTGTTTGTTTGTTTTTCTTTTTTCGCTGTGTTTTGTTTTGTTTCTGTCAAGTGCCCACTGAACCCAATAATAGACGACTTTACATCTATGCGTTAAAACCTTATCTCACTATGTAGTAGAGCAGATAAGCCCTCAAAATCACGTGAATTGTGCAAAATTTGACTAAAGCATGAAACTTTCACCAGTGTTAGTACATACCATAAGATTTATTTTAAGATCGGGAGGTAAGTCTGATTTGACCTCTGATGACCTCCAGAGGTCAATGTACTTTAGATATCAGAAAATCGATGTTTTTAGACATTTGCAAATGATATATGTGGTTATGTTGCACTAAACATGCATTTATACCACAGAGAAATCATTTCCAGATTCAACAGAGCACTGACAGGTTTTTACCTTTGACCTCTGATGACCTCCAGAGGTCAATGAACTTTAAATATCAAAATATCGATGTTTTTAGACATTTGTGAATGATATATGTGGTTATGATTCACTAAACAGGCATCTATACTTCAAGGAAACCATTTTCTGATTCCACAGAGCATTGACAGGTTTTAACCTTTGACCTCTGATGACCTTTGGAGGTCAATGACCTCAAAATATTATACTGATCTGTGATGTCATTGGTTAATGGTAACCATTGTTAAGATGTACAAAACAAGCATATCTGTCTTACAATGAAATTGTCTTCATATTCTAAAGAGCAGACAGGTTTCTACCTTTGACCTCTGATGACCTTGAGAGGTCAATGACCTCAGAATATCAGAATATTGAAGTATGACATCATTGGTGAAAGGTCAAACATGGTAAAGATGTACAAAACAAGCATATCTGTGTACAGTGACATCGTCTTCATATTCCAAGGCACACAGACGAGTTTCTGCCTTTGACCTCTGATGATCTCGAGAGGTCAATGACCTCAAAGTATCAGAATAGTTTGGCATCATCAATGGTAAACATGATGATGTTTTAGAGAGCACTCGTAGGCCCTGTTTATTAACGAGCCATTACCGTTCACCTATGAAAATCACACAAGGTCAAATACCTCGAATGAAATGTGAGGATGTTAATATTGATATTGCGATAGTTAATAGTTAATAATTGTTTATAATGTAGGGCTTACAAACCATGCATTTCTGTTACCAAAAAAGTGGCTACTCATTCCGCAGAACTTTTCAGGTAATTATCTAAGTCGGGTATGTGCACAGAGCAAGGGGTATCGATCTGTTTTCACGTGGGGGGGGGGAACTTGGAAAATATGTAAAAGCATAAGTTCATGGTGCAAAGGAATGACGCGGAGGGGGAGGGGGAGGATGTGGGTGGGGGATTGGATTTTTGCAGGTTTAGACCTGAAATCAATGATTCAGTGTAGCTCTTGTTTAATGTGTGCGTCATCACTTATACGGAAGTTGATGGGGTGTGGGCGCATCTCACCTACCCTCCTCCCAAAGACGAAGTTTTTTTTTTTTTTTTTTTTTTAAGAATCTGATGCATACGTTTTGGGGAATATTTGGAAAATTATGGATCACCAAGGTGTACCAAGTCTATATGGATGGGAACCCAGCAAGCGCAGCGTTGGCGAGGGTAGGGTATTCCACTCCCATTCGACAGAGCTCTTGTATTTTGAGAAATGAGATTTAACGACCTGGCACACAGGCACTTTTGAAGGAATACCTCGAAATTGTATCAAAAAGGTGTAGTAAGTCAGCCATCTATGGAGGAAGACCAATCGACAGAAGGATGTGGGTGGAGGTATCCCCTCCTACATTATGGAGCTTTTGCATTCTTTTGTTTGCAATTCAATGATCTCGTGCCACTCTTGGTTGAACTACCATTTTGAAGAAAAAAAAAGTCCATACCCAAATGTGTAGCCATAATCAATGCATGGAGGAGAGGTTGATACAGCGAGAGGAGGGTATGAAAGGGGCTGTCCCCCAATCCTTCCCATGCGAGGGAGCCTTTGCAGTAAGAATAAAAATGTAAAAAAAAAAATCTAGTATACACATTTATGATGGAATATTTGGGAAATTATCAGTCAAAGGAGTGTACCAAATCTAAGGGTAGAAACCGAGGAGGGGTTGTTAATTGAAAGATACACTACCCCCTCCAACAAGAGGGATTTTCTTTAATAAGTCGGAACTGAAATTAAAGATCTAGTACATACTTTGTGATGATATAGAACAAAAAAATGGGACAAAAGCACTGAGCGTATATGGAAGGGGACATAACGAAAGATAGTGTGGGGGAGGGGGTATGCAAAGGAGATTCTGCCTTTTAATCTGGTGCATACTATAGCTGAAATGTTCAGTGACAATTCATTTTCTGTCAAAAAAGTGAAGAAAAAAAAATCTCAATCTCAGGAAATACTTGGAGGCAAAGTTTTATGTCCCCACCATTCCCCCTCCCATATTTTCTCGGGAGGCGGGGCAAATGCCTCTTGCCCTCCAAAATGAACAATCGTGCATATATAGGAAAGCCTTTTCATCTTTGGAATTCAAATAAAAATCTCTCTTAAAAACATTTTTCATAGAATAAGGGAAATTATCATTCTCCAAAGTATGTTATATCTGTGGAAGGAACCAAGCAGGGGGAAGGAGTCTATCGAAAGGAGATATCCCCTCTCACAGAAGGGAGATTTTGCATTTCAGAATTAAATTTTAACAATCCGATGCACACTTAAAGTGAAAAACTTGGGCAGTTTTCTGTCTAAAAAGCAAAAAGCAAAAAACAACAAAAACTAACAACAACAAAACATAGTCCACATCTCAGAATTTAATGGGATGGGGGTCAACTATCCCTGCCACCACCCCACCCCTCCTCCAAACTGATGCCCCGGTATGTGCATGTGTTTTATTCCACTTGTTGAAAAGAAGAGAGAGTTTTAAGAAACAATATTGTTCAGTGGTCGCTATCCCAGTCAAGTTAATTGTTTATCAATAAGGTGATTTCCTTCACCTGTATACCTTAAGATGATGTAGGCCTGGTATTTGCCTTGCACGTTATTACATCTATTTCTTTTTTAGTATTCTCATTTATATTTTGATGTGAAAGTTGTTTACTTTGCCACGATTTTGGGTACATAGAAAAAATAATCCAAGACTGAAAATGAAACTGATACAATATTTAATGATTGACATGATGCACATATTGTGTATTTCTATAGCAATAAAAGTGAGCAATTCAAAAGGCGTGTACTCATTTCACATGAACATTAGCGATGATCCTCTGACCCCTGGAGGATATTGAAAGATATGCATCAAAATGTAAGAATATTGATGTCTGGTCTCATTGGTTTGTAATGGCCAGCTGCTTATGAAATGATAATCATATTTTTAAAAAATGCATTTTGTGTGTGTGTGTGTGTGTGTGTGTGTGTCCAAAATTGTATGCAGAGTATTCCACACACAGTTCAATTTTGACTTCCATCTAGGACAATGAGCGGTTACTTTTTTCTCAACTACACTGTAATATCAAAATCTATTGAAAAAACACGGTGGCGGCTGGGTCTAACACATTATCATTCCTTTTCGTTAGAGATCCATGCGGGATGGTCAAAACAAACATAAAAAATAGATATCTCAGACCTAATTGTTATAACAAAGCATCATATCCTCATATACCCAACCCAACCCTCTATGCCCAGACAATGTAAACCACCCCATGGACTTACTTGGAGCTTTAGAATATCCTTTGTCAACAGAGAGAGACATCCAAACCTTTGCAGTGCCGACTAAGATCTGCCATGGAACTGATTGGTATTGGCTCTGCATCATTGACAGCAGATCTCGTTTCCTATTCTCCTTCTTCTTCTTCTTCTTCTTCTTCTTCTTTTTCTTCTTCTTCTTAATTATACTGTGTAATCTTGTAATATTCTGCCATGGAGCCTTTTCTTAATTGGTTAAAGAAGGTATCCAAAGAGCTATATGAAGCAAAAAACAACAAACAAATGCAAAAACAAAAAGAGAGACATATGTATCTTTAATAACAGAGCTGAATATTGAGTATCTCTCTCCTGAAGTGTTTCAAAGAAAAAACAAGAGACAGTGGCCGAGAGTAGCCGCCACCTTTTTTTGGGAGTAGGCCTACTTTGTGTTCTTGCAAATGATGCCTGACATTTTTGGTCATTTGCCCTTTTTGAAGAATGCAGCAATAGAGCCACAACTTCCTGCGGAGTGAATATTGTGGGGTTCTTGATGTAGAACATCATCGCTGAATTTGCCTGAGCTGTACTTTCTTACAGGGATTGCCATTGTAGTTTTGTTTTGTTTTGCTTTGTTTTGTTTTTCAAGTGTGGCTGTAACACTGCTTGTTTTGCATAATGATGGTCATTGCAGCTAAAGAGTGCATATCTTCTCTGGATCATTCCAAACTTCATGATGTTTCACCTGGGTGAATGGATCCCAGATGATGCATGCATATTCCAGGCCAGTCCTGAGCGGCATGGAGTAGCAAAACACCTGAACTTTATGATACTCGTATCTTCGTCTGGAGAGGGTCTTTGGTTGAAGTATAACCTTTTTAAGCTGCTGTGGCGATTTGATTCCAGCTGAGCCTCCTATTGGAACTCCAAAATATTTTGCACAATCCGCTTTCTCCATGGTTTGCCATGAATGCTTATCTATTCCCTGGGTAGGTCTCGGATGGCAATAGCTAATTGCAATACACAGGATTGCTTCATGTAGAATGCATGTTGGGCCTCACAGTATGTCGAAGTTTTCAAGATGGTCCATGATGTCGCAGCTGTGGACTGTATACTCCAGGACCATGAGTCATTCATCGCAGTCATACTGTAACAACCCACCAGCTTTACACTGGCCAATACAGGCCCACCAGCTGGAAACTATGCAAATATTGCCCATGAGCTTGACACTTAGGCAAACAAGTCCCATAATGAGTCCGACAAATGGGGGAAAAGATCTATGAGACTTACACTGAATAGATTAAACACTCTGTATATCAGTCTCGTGGGCCTTGTTTTCCTCGAGTGTCGAGATAATGGCCATATTTGCCTATATTTGCTAGTCTACATAACTAACCCAAACATAACAGTTGTATTTGAGGTCACTGCCATCACTCAAGAAACTTAAGCTTATTTCTGAAGTAATTGACTTCTCACATTTCAGAGACCTGTTACTATAAACCAATGCTCTGTGGAATATGCATACATACTTTGATCAAAACATCAGTGCATGATTTGTACATGATTAAGCATTTACGATTAAACCAATGAAGCCAAACATCAATACAGGTAAGCCTACACATGTGACCTCAGTGACCTCTCATTGTCCTGAGAGGTCAAAGTTGGATATAATGCACAGGCTAATGACCAATGTTCCATGGAATGACAAGATTCTTCTATTATAGCATAAATGATTGTACATCGGGTATTACAAAGTTGACCATTGACTATACATAGAATATCAATATTCTGATATTTTGAGGTCATTGACCTGTCACCTTCCTCAGAGGTCAAAGGTAGAGACACGTAATTTCTCTTGCTCTGTGGAATAGGAAAACAATTCAATTGTAATACAAATGAATATAACATCTAAATCATGTTTGTCATCAACCAATTGCACCAAATATCAATGTTCTGACATTTTGAGGTCATTGGCCTCATCATAGGTCATCTTAGGTCATCAGAGGTCAAAGGTAGAAATCTGACTCGAAAGGCTCAGTGGAACATTGAGGCAATTCCTCTTACAAAAATTAGTTTTTAGTACATAATTATCGTGTTTCAGTTATGAGTGATGCATTAAAATATCAATTTTCTGACATTTTGATGTCATTGACCTCTGAAGGTCATCAGAGGTCAAAGATAGAAACCTGTCAGGGCTCTGTGGAATATAAAGACAATTTCACTGTGACAAAAATTAAGTTTTAGTACATCATTACTGTGTTTTATCATTAACCAATGATGCAAAATATCAATTTTCTGACATTTTGAGGTCATTGACCTCTGGAGGTCATCAGAGGTCAAAGGTAGAAACCTGTCAGGGCTCTGTGGCACATAAAGACAATTTCACTGTGACAAATATTAAGTTTTAGTACATCATTACTGTGTTTATCATTAACCAATGACGCAAAATATCAATTTTCTTAGATTTTGAGGTCATTGACCTCTAGAGGTCATCAGAGGTCAATTCAGACTTACCTCCCGATCTTAAAATTAATCTTATAGCATGTACTAACAATGGTGAAAGTTTCATGCTTTAGTCAAATTTTGCACAATTCTTCGGCTTATCTGCTCTACTAATGTTCGGTTCAAACTGTCACTGATATTTTTCGTCCAGTTTGTATATCCCTCCTTTGTGTATTCTCAAAAAGGAAATTTTACCATGAGACCACGACATTCTATTCGGTGCCCACTTTCAGCCGCCATTGTGGTGCTGTCACTAAAAAGATTCTCTATTGGAGACAAAAATGCGAAACCTACTTTGTCTCAAAATCGCTTTATAAAGGGGATGGCTAGTAAATGATCAGTGGGAATCAGTGGGAATGCTGGGGGATGATTGTTCCAATCCTTGTGGGATACATTTAAGAGACATTGTGTATCTATTGTAAGTAATTGCAAGTAATGTGCAATTTAATCGCCCGGTCACTGTACAGACGTGCTAACCTGGAAACATTAAATTGCACATGACTTGAATATGAGACCATTCTGAAGCAAATAATTTTCACACAACAATAGATATATAATGTACTCTTAAATGAATCCCACAAGGATTGGAACAATCATCCCCCAACATTCCCACTGATTCCCACTGATCAGTTACTAGCCATCCCCATTAATTCAACTTCCTTGCTGTTGGACGACTACATCATAGATGAGAGTCATCATGAGGTGACAATGTGCTTCAACATCAGGATGTGGCAGTGATGGCAGTTGAAGGAGTAAAAAATGAGGTGTTCTGGACGATTTTATACGATTGTGACATAAATCCGTTGCAGCAAATTAGACGTTCCAAACATGGGATGTGTTAGTAGACTTGCGGAATTTCAGTTCATGATCACAACCTTTCACGTTTTAATTGTCTCAGGTTGTTACTCTTTGTTTTGGCCATATTTTCGTATCGATGCCTTTTTGATACGAAATTCTCTTTTGGAGACATATTTGTTTTTGTTCCTTTCAAAGTTGTTTACCCCAAATTAAGAGAATATTATGGATATCATCTTAGGCCGTTTACGTGATACCATATTCCCGGCGGCCACGGCAGCAGCGTTTGCCCGAAACGTAGTGAACCCTGCGTACAGGTGGGGATATTATTCCCTTTTCTCCTTTTGCAATGTTCGTTCCAGTCCCCGCTCCAGGGAACATGAAGCTATCAAACCTCGTTCTCATTGCATTTGGGCAGGCTGGACTCCCGGGCTAGACTACGAATATTTCCCGTCGCGTCACACTACAGACCGTGCTCAAGTTTTGTTACGGCCTATTACGTGATGCCACGTTTCGTTGCGTTCATCCCGTTTTATTGCGGCCTTCTGAGTTTGTCATCAGCACCGGACTGCCATGACAAATTTTTTTTTTTGACAGTTTAACAATCGAACACCCCATCCATGGCCCGTCACGTTTGCCCATCCCGTCCCACCGCGTTGTCTCACGTCCATCACGTTTGGTCCACGGTGGCCTGAAACGTGATTGCCGTGGCCGACATGACGTATACAAATAGCACTAACATTTTACCCCATATCCCTCTTTATCCCCTCCCCAACCCCACCCCCAACCATGTTCCTGCATTTCAAAATCATCATACCATGCTTGCTCACTAGGGCAAACGACGATGACACTTCGAACTAGAACGAATTCGGCCCCATTCTTTGTTTTTGTTCACTCTTTCACCTGTTCAACTCCTTCTCTCGATCACCCTCTCCCTCTTTCTTCGTCTTTCCCCCTCCCCCTCCCCCTCCCCCCCCCCTACCCTGCTCTCACTCTTCCCCACGCTCACAACAATAGTAGTAAAGCGAGGAAAGCGGAATGGGGTGTTTTTGCTGGAAAGGCGGTCATGATTTTTGTCTCCTTTGTCGAAAAGGAACACTAAAACTCACGTGCCTGACCCATTTTCTCAGGTCGACATAGTCCATTTACTGCTCTCCGACTAGCGTTTTATAATACACTCTGTCTCATTTTGCTAACAGTCTTGTTTAAAAGATATCATTTTATTTTGAATAAATGCATGATCACTTCATTTTTTTTTTTACTGCATTAATCAGAAGAGCCCCAGGAATCATAGTAATCTTGCATGCATGTTACTAGATGTGCCGTCAGGCAGGGCATTAACAAGACTGTCTTGCACCGTGCACTGATAAACATGATAAATATTCAATGGGTACTCTTAGAGCGACAATATCTTCACACGTGTTCAGACAAACAAAGAAATAAGAGAATTATAGAATGAAGAGAGTTGCAGAAATTTGACGATACTCATTTTATAGGACCTTCTAATGTCACAGTACCTAACGCAACACAAATGAAAACTTATTCTTTTAGGTTTTAAACTATAAAAATTATATGAAGTGATATTTGCAGGGTATATGATTTCTCAATTTCTAAATCCTACGATATGGGTCAAATATAAACCGATCAAATTAAACTTAACTGACTCAGTAGGCCTACTATAATGAACTCATGGCCAAACGACATTAACCTTTGGAGGTTTCTACTAAATGTCAGATGATAACACCTTGAAGTTATATTAAACCCTGTTGTCCTTTTCTTTTTTTCCAATCATAAAATTGTTCCTTACATTTTCCCAGTTCCTCCAGCTAGAACAAAGACTTTCAAGAAACAAAGAAAAACTGTAGTACAGTTTGCCTCTCCCATCTTTCAACAGCCATCTAGATTCACATGTATCAAATTAATGCGTCCAAATCGGGGGAATAATGTTATTTTTATCCGCGAGCTTAATTTGTTACAGGATCCCTCTTCAAGCAACATGCCGAAGTTGCCGCGACAAAGGATCATGGGAAATCGGAACAACCCGTACCAAATTGCCCGCCGAGTCAAACTCAATTTCAACAACCATAAGGGGCTGGATTTTACGACGGCTCCCACAAATTTTTATTATCCATTTGTTTCGGGTTTTTTTTTTTTTTTTCATTTCTCTAGCAACAGTAACTTGTCAAAATGAATAGGGATCTGAAATCTATCAAAAGCAAAAACGAAAACAAAAACTGAAAGAACAAAATGTCCCACTAAGTAGAGAAACACTTTCTTTCGAACAATGATATCGAGAACTGCGTATTTCACAAGAAACAAAAAGTGGTTCATTTTCATTTTATGTGCCACATTTGCCTCAAAGAGAATTTCAAAGAGATTGTTGTCATATCTGTTTAAGTAAATAAAAAATCTTTACTATAGACGTAAGGTACGGAGCTATGGTAATGATAGCATATCAGTTTCAAATACGTTTCACAATTATAGTAATCATGTTTCCAGGTAAACATTAGTCCTAAAGCTATTCAAAAAGTCAAAGGGAACGTCACTCGAAGACATACAAGTTTCCTTTCCTATCTTTTTCTATCACGCCATACAGCATTATTTATCTTATAGGTACATGTTAACACATTTCATCATTTTACTACTTTCGCATTGAAAGCATATGAATAAGTCAAATCTGTATTCATGGCAGAAATTACACGTTTTTTTTTTTTTTTTTGGTTTGGTTGTGTGTGTGTTTGTTTGTTTGTTTGTTTGTTTGTTTGTTTGTTTGTTTGTTTGTTTGTTTGTTTGTTTGTTTGTTTGTTTTAATCATCAGTGTCATGCGTTCCTATATAGACTCCTTAAAGTGAACTTCCAGCTTGAGCACCAGATGAAAACCAGTTGTTTCCATGGTATAGACACTTCACGTGTTGCTCCCTTGTTTGACTATAGAAAGAAAATACTTCAGTTAAGTAGTGAATGTAAATCTCACTTCTGCTGACCTCTGTATTATTGGTCATCGAATCTCTCATTGCTGAAACGTCTAGTATGAGTCATGTGTGCTTTGTTCTCTTTGAATCAAAAACACGTTTCATGATTGATCAAAGAATTAACAGTAATATACATACCCTGCATGGTCTTTATCTATAATATCCTTAACGTTTACTATAATGTACTTGAACGCCAAATAAAGACAACTGGCGCTCAGTGTCAGAAACGACACTAAACTGAGATAAAACTCAGCCTGTCATTTTGTAAACATGACGTAAACACGGGAAAAGCTGAAAACTCAAGGTAAATTCTTCGAAGTGAAATGTAGTTAGTCGACTTTTAGTTTGCGTCAACTATATGTCACTGTCTGAACAGTAAAGGGAAACATCAGTCACACTTCAATCAGGTACGTATCTGGTGAATCAATCATATTTATGGATAATGGACAAAAAATCTCTGATGAAAATTCTTCAGCTGGTAAGGAAATCATGCAATTGTGCACACAATGTAGGGATAAGTGGGGCACATTGGCCAATTCAATCAGTGCTTGTTTTACACCCAGATACATCTTCTGTAAGACTCGAACCGTCGGGAGTTCATTTTCTACAGTTAATCATTTGAAATTGGAGGCAAATTGTTTGTAATGCATTCAATGTTCTTACCAGATAAGATCAGTAAAAGAAGATAGTTAGGTTTACTGTACTTTCTTCTCTCTGTGTGTCTCTCTCGCTATCTTTCTCTTTAATCAGCAGCCAAATTTTTAAAGAGTAATAGGGAAGAAAGTATATAAGGTTCACTCGGGCCTCTCTGAAAGCAGTGCGTCGTATTCATGAAATCCCTTTTTATGTATGAAAACTGCTTTTTACCTATGGAAAATTGCGAATATTCTGCTTTATCATTGCAAATTCCTTCTCATCTATCAAGATTCATTTCTATTTGTGAAAATTCCCTCTTGATATATCTGAAAATATGTCACCTATGAAAAATCATTTCATCCAGTGAGAGATTGGAAACTTGCTGCAGTTTTGTTTGAATTCAGAGCATCATGAGGCAGAGAAAATAATTAAAAACTCAACAAAATTGAACCTGTGGTGAGACCACCTTGAATAATGATCATGCTTATCACGGTTTGATGCTGTTGTCGTCGTCGTTGTCGTCGTTTGTTTCTCTGTTTGTTTGTTCGTTCGTTCGTTTGTTTGTTTGTTTGTTTGTTTGTTTGTTTGTTTGTTTGTGTTGTTGTTTTTTCGTTCTGGCCAATGTTAACACTCTGTTATCCTTATCTTATCCTAATCAATGATTTTATTTTAGAACTCTTTAATAAGTTGTCACTAAAATTGTTCCTACTTTACTGTTGATCATTTCTCCTAATAATGTCAACATTGCATAGAATGCAATGCTTTGTTTCACTGGTTCGTGACTGATGATTGTATCTTTCTGGGCCTCGTTTTATCAAAAGATGTAATCGATTATGCATTTCCTTACCACACAGGCTGTCATAGACTTACACTAGAAATCAACCATATAATCAATTATATACTCTTCATAAAACGGCCCATGTCAAGCTTGGGGGTGGCATTGAGATAAACTGCTTTATATAATAAGATGTCGTTTCCCATTCTCCACGAAAGAGATCCTGCTCTGAGTCACTCGGATGATTTGGGCCAACATAAAGTTTACCAAGTTTACTAAAAACATCACGAATTGCCGTCTTATCTCTCTCTTGCTGTCCGTCCTACCGCAGATCATTTTGGCATCGTTCTTCAAACTTCATTGCCATATTGCTGTCACCTTGAGACGGTTGGTTGTATGGTGCTTTGCGCCAATTTACAGGCAGAATGGACTGATTGGAATTGATAAGTGTGGATTGACCTTGAATGGAGGTCAAGAAACTCATTTTCTTTCTTGTTGGAAATTGTTTTCATATATATATATATATATATATATATATTTTTTTTTTTTTTTTTTTTTGTAAAGAGGGAAAGGGAAACTTTACCGTGAAATGCGGTGTACTTTTCTGCTGCATGTTATTCTTGTGTACCACAAACCTTAAGGCCACAAACTTGACAAAGTAAGTCTCCAGAAAGAAAGCTTTATGTTGGAAATCACGACAGAGATCTTCAAACTGTTAGATCCGCGTTTTCAATGATGGTTAGACAGAAGAAAAGACTGTAATTTATTCAAATCGTCAATCAAATAAGAACAAGGAAAACTGCCTGGAGTAGATTTTTTTTTTTTTGAGGGGGAGGGTTGCTTTTTTTTTTAGACATTTTAAAGTCATCGTTTACTCTTTTATAAGACTAGGATGTGTCACTATTGCGTCTACGATATTTGGCTCATACATAGGCGATACCTCTTGAATATCATGAGTACGGCAAAGAGAAATAGGGTAATTCATCACGAGTCAGATTGGAATTTATCTCCCCCGATCTCTGAAACAACAGAATCGTCACTTTTTAATGATTTAGCCACCGGCTTCAATATTCTGAGAGCTTCTTTTAATTCCCACAAATCTTTTAAACACGGTGTCATTACCAACCAATGCGTAAACATCGTTCATCAGGGCTTGGGCGGTGCACTAACGATTACTCACTAATGACTGGCGTAACGAGCTAAGCGATTGGTTCAATCTCTCACCCAAGACGCTTTTTCTAAGGCTTTTTAACCAATTACAAGGGGCGTCGCATCAGAGCTCGCGCGATTAGCGCACGGTATGACACGCGCTAAGCGATTGGCAGAATCCGTAACGCTGAAACAGGCGCACTCTGCACACTGCCAGTGACCGTGGCCAATTGGGAAATGTGTCTTGCTTTCCGAACGTGTTTCTTTGGAGAAAATCCCCGACGAGAAACGAGATCAGGTGGCGATGACATCTCGGTGTGGATCATGAAATGTCATCAATTCCTTGAAAGCAGATCAGTTTTCTTTGCATCTGAGAGCAGCGTCCTGGGGATCTCTCTCCCCCTCTCTCTTGCTTCATTTTCCCCTCTCTTTTCAAGAACCATAATTCATCTCGATGATTACGTTGCATGGAAGAAAGTACTTTTCGGTTATGTCCATAAGAATTAAGATGAAATATTAGATCGCTGGAGTGATCTAAAGCTGGAATGATCTAAAGGAACCAGTCCGAGCATTTTTCTTTCTTGTCCCCCCCCCCCCTCCCCTATATGACGGAGTGTCGCGCGTGTGTGTGTGTGTGCGTGTTCACCCCCTTTCGAAAAAGAAAAAAGCAAAATAACTCAGACACTCTTGAATAGCAGCCATGGTCTCATCAATCCCTCCCTCCCTCTCTCCCTCTCTATCTTTCTCTTCCTTTCTCCTCCTATTGATGTCATATAATGACATAGATGTCTTTGCCTATACGTGATTATATACATAGAATATGACAAAGTATAATGTATGTATATTTCTCCCTGAAATGAATAGATGACATACATTTCAGTTTCTCTTCTATTCATTCATTCATCCATGCATACCTCCATTTCCAGCAGAAATATAATAATATTTTACAGAAATTGAATGCATAAACTACATCACAATGTATAAAAAAAAAATGTATAAGTTTGCAGAATATTGAAAGTATACAGAAATTCAATGAGATTTAGGAGACCATTAAAATAGCTCCACTCATACAATTTTGTTTTGGAACTACTAGTATATTAAGTAGACAGATGTCCACTTGGCAGTAAGTGCTTCGCCTAAAATACTAACCTAGTCTATTTCTTCTTAACTTTTCTTTCTTTATCTTTTCTCTGATTTACGTACAATAAAGGCAGTTTTAACTCAAATCTGCGTTAAAACAAGATAAAGGATTTCGACACGAAGGATGGCAATTTTAGAGTGTTTCATTGTATTGTGTAATCTTTATCACAATCCTTCCTTTAATGATCTCTTCTTTTCTTTTACTTTTTGACATAAATCGCAAGTTGAAATGAAATGTTTGGTTTATTTTATGGTACTATTTTTCTACTTCTCCGTGTTACCTCCTTTTAGCTCTGGTTGACTTGAAAATTTGTTGTTGTTGTTGTTGTTGTTGTTGTTGTTGTTGTTGTTGTTGTTGCTTTTGTTTTGTTTTGTTTTTTGTTTTTGTTTTTTGTTTTTGGTAGGTTTTTTTGGGGGGGTTGTTTTTTTGTTTTGTTTTTTTTTTTTGTTTTTGTTTTTTTGCTTACGCTCCAGAAGAGGTAGTTATGACGGGGAACTGAGAGTACACATTATACAAAACTGTAATACAATACTATAACACAATATACTCAATACATAAACTATTGTACGCTACATAATACAAAACTATAAAAAAAGAATATACCGGTACATAAACGTATTTTACAAAAGCTGCTCAACAACAATGTTAAAGCGACTAAAGATTTAACGTTGCACCCTGTGACTGATCAGAGTAAGATGTACATGTCCTCCTAAAGACACAAGCCTCAGTGGAACTTCTTCTCGCAGTTCGTATAGAGCTTTACCGAGACGAGTCTCCGCTTCTCCAGCAGTAATTCCCGCAAGTTCGACTCACTTTCAGCCGATGATTGAAAGCGGAAAGCTGAAATCACCGCATTACCCCTAATATCCTCGCTATCTTCATTTTCTTTTGCAAATGAGTATCCATATCCGTCCGTCATTACACACAAAATATGTATCTCTTTGTTTGTCTTTGCTCTTTATTCGAGAAGGTTTCGTATAATTCCCATTCATTGGCAAGGCTTTTGTTTCATTCATAAATTGCAAGTAGTCATTTCCTTCATCTGTTATTCATTTGCAACACGTTACGGTCTAAACAGGTGGTGAAATGAGGAAATAACAATAGCCAGATTTCTCTTTACGTTTGCTTGCTATTTGCTTGCATTTATTTGCTATCAGGGAACAATGATTCGTTAGATATTTGTGCATCTCGGTTTTATGCATTCTGAAAGTAGTGTTCAAGGTTCAAAAGCGATTTCTAACTTTTGAATTTTGGAATTTTTAGAAGCAGAAATCTCTCGAGTTATCAATTTGCATCCGATTACTGAAACAAACAACAGCTAGATAGAATTTCATTTTCATTTTCATTTAGATTAGTTATAAACTAACACGGTTGTATAGCTAAAGTATGTGCAAAAACGACGGTAAATAAGCCATAAAGAGGGGAAAGGTAATTCTATTTCAATCAGCTGATTTATGTTGGCAGAAGAGACAGCATGGAATAATTCTACTTGAAGTTATGTCTTCCGATGAGTGATGAGTCATAGCAGTGTCGATACTGCATTTTGTTTTGAGATTGCTCATCGAACTACAAGACAGGTTAACTTACTTACTAGCAAGAAAAGCAATATTGTGGGACATAAACAAACATGCACACACACATACACACAAACGCACACACATATATTACAATAATATCCTTGTGTTTGTATTATGATAACAATAAACGTGTTTTTTGTTTTCATAGTGTATAAATAGTTATATGAAAAGAAGTTGAGACATGGAAAAATAGATATAATGGTCAGCAATAAGAAGTAGCGTGTAAACCTGAACTGTCAATGGATCTCTGAAGGCGAAGTGTTGTTGAGCGTTGTAAGAAAGTCTGGCGAAGTGAGCGGGAGCAAGATCGCATTGGCATTTTCCTTCAAACTCCCCAAATTGGCTCGTGATCATGATAAAACAATAACTCTGCGAAGCAATCAGGATGATTATTTTCCCCCGATTGGTTTTCCCTGCCAAATAGGATATGCCCGTGGCCTGTTAATCTGGCGGAATGATTGTCAAACTGTTTATATTTGATTGATATTCTCCTGGCGTGACATAAACAGTGGCCACGAGAATTCCTGCCTTTTTTTAATATCCATAAAGGTGATGGCGTAGCACGCATGCGCTGATTATCACGCAATAGGAGAAAATTACAAGACTACCAACCTTCTAAAAGCAGAATAGGGGAACTACACAGCATGCGGATGGGCAAGCAACATAATGTGTTACGGAAGAAGGTATAAGGAATTTGACTTGAAATCAAATTCACAATGAATTGCATCATAAACATGAATCTCACTTTGAGGTGCAAGAAAAATTTGTCGTTATGTACAACAGTTTTGTAATAAGTCTGTATAAATCAGCCTGTCCAGCCTCAGAACACAATCTTGCCAGAGTTAGACGATCGTCATATTTAGGCGACATTTATTCCAAAAACTTACAAGAGCCTTCGGCAACCAACCGCCTAATTAATGGCTTCTATGGCTACCTAATTTTCACTTATGTATTTACGTTCTCACCATGTTGAATATTTTCCTTCCTCTTTCATTTCCGTCCTGGGGCATCGAAAACTCAGAGAACCCTATGAGAAAATGACCGGGACGGCAAGGATATAACAAAACAACAACAACAAAGAATCAGAAAACAAGGCAGTAGAATATCAAACCCTGTTTGTTCCTCCGTGTCTGCGATGTAAGCCCATCCAATCTTCTTGAAAAGAAATTTTCAATCTCTCTCTGTTTCTCTCTTTTCCTTTTCCTCATTCTCTCGCTCCCTCTCTCTCCTTCTCTCTGTGCAATCTGAAGATTCGAGAGAAGATGGAAAAGGGCAGGAAAACGGAGGATAAGTTTCAATTATTTTCCGACTTTATTACGAAATAGATAGAGACGGGTTGAGATGTGCTTCGAGCAACACTTTGGGCACCGACGGGAAATATGCAACAGACGAAATAGATGGACAGGGAAGAAGGACGGAGAGAGAGAGGGAGAGAAAGAGAGAGAGACGGAAGAAGTGGAAGAATGCCATCGACAACGAAGTTCAATTTGCCTAATAAGTCTCTCAGATAAAATATCAATTACTTTGGCGAAACTATATATATTTATACTCTTCGCGGGTTTTGCGTTTCATTCTCTGCTCGTTTGAGGAGCGATTTATTCCCCGGCCAGCCCCGCTGTCTGTTTAAACAATTCGAGATGATCTGACCAAATGAGCATAAATAACGGGGTTGATTAAAATACTAAAAACACACACTTGAATCTTCTCCTTCTCGCTCTTCTTTTCTCTCCCTCTCTCCCTCCTCTCGTTCTTTTCCAAAACGTAAATAGAGTAGGCTGATCACTTTTCTAATTGCACCTCATCCCATTTCTGTAATTTAGAGGGAAAGAGAAATATAACTTTTTTGTTGTTTTTCTCTTCCCTATTTTCTAACGGCCCCTTCTCATGTAACTCTGACTCCTCCAAATCCGTTGTAATGCGCTAGCCAACTGTTTTGATTAACAACGAAATAAATGGTAATTCATTCTCCGTGCATCAGTCCGGTATTTTACAATTCATTTTTCCCGCCAGTGTGGTATCGTTCTCCGGCGTTTCATCAGCGCTAATTGATTTCAAAGTAGCGTGTAGGAAGGGACACTTTTCCAGAGGGCCGGATGAATGAAGAGAAAAGGAAAAGCATGCAGGCACATACGTAGGCAGACAGACAGACAGTTAAACAGACAAACAGACAGGGAAAAGACAAAAAACAAGTCCGCATGTCAAGAATATCAGACATTAACAAGGGTGAAAAAGGTAATTCTTGCCTTTTCTATCATCTTTTCACTGTTTAAGATACTTAAAGTATTACTTTTGCCTCCCACTTTATCTAAGCCTTATAGATGAACCATTCTTGTTATCATCATTTATCATTATCAACAACTCTTCCTCATCTTCCTCCTTCCTCTTCTCATTCATCTTTGTTCTTCTTTCTATTTCTTTCTTCTTCCTATTCCCATTTCCCTTCGGTTTTTTCTTGCCTTTTCTCCTTTTTCATCCTTTTTGTCCGTTTTTTAATATAAAAAAGCTTCATTGTCACCAGATTTTTTTTTTTGGAAAGATTGTTCATTTCACTCACTCCCAACCATGAAAACTTTTGCTCCTTCGACAGCTGATGTCGAAGATAAGCACTTTTTGGTACTGAAATGCTAAATGGAGAATTAATCCAATGAATTTCGTCATTCGTGCTTTTTTATTTAAAGGTCACATTCAAGTTCGGTGTTCCATAAACCATTAACCATACCAACCCACCCCCCCCCCCCAAACAAAAAAAGGACAAACTGTTATTCTTAGGGGGTATTTTTTTTCTCTCTCTCTCTTTAGACAAGCTTCAAAAGACGGTATAAATGGAATAGAAATAATAACAAAGCTTCCAAGAGGAGGATCAAAATATCCGTTCTGTCACGATATCGATACGTTTCTTGCGTAAAGTCCACATTTTTTTCCCTCTCAAAAACAAATCAGTTTTTCACTTGTGACTGAAGATAAGCTTTTTTTGTTTGAGGACTGTTTAACCACAGCGCACCACGTATAAGGATCTAAACGGATACCTTCCATGGTGTTTGGGTGTAGCAGTTAGCTCTCGCTTTCTCCCGAACAAGGGATGATATTCGTCGCTGGTGTGCGTGTGTGTGTGTGTTTGTTATTTGGTGCGCGTTATTCCATGTCTTTGAATACTCTTTCCAAAACCTTCGCTGATCTTCATCTTACTGTCTCTATTTCATATTGTCGGTCTCGTTTATCAGGGTCTGCCCTGTTACACCATGAGTGATATTTCTTTCTAAGACATAATGATCCTTAGTGCTAGGGGCGACACTACCACTAACGACACGAAGACACCACGACGAGCCGAGGAGCATGCAAGCTCTCCATTTTGAATTAGATATCATTATCAAGGCGGGTAATGTTATATCCTCAGGATATTTAGTTGACAAATATAGCTACGTGACATCAAATTACGACAGCCCTTCTGAAAAAGAGAGGGATGATTAGTCCTGTATAAGGAACATTTCAGAACATTGGACATGACCAAAGGAAAAAAAATCAATAACAATAATGCTTGCCACTATCCGATTCTTAAAGAATAATTTGTTCACCCAATTTACCTTTCTATATTTTGTTGATGTCAATATTATTCATTGAAACTAGGTCGTGATTTACAGTGAAATGGTCTTCTAAAGACTATGACTCTAGAGATTATACTTCACCTTAACGAAATGTAAGTGAGAAGTTATTTTCAAAATATCTAAGGATTGTGCATGTATTAACTATCAAAGTAGAACAAATAGAAAAAAAAAAAACTTTATAGATAATGTGAGACTGACACGAAAGGTACCCGAACGACATTCATGATTGTCGAAATATTTATGTCTTCCATTCATGGCTATCATGACATACAGCGCAATCTGGAATGACTTCAAATTGTGGACACGATGACTCATTACTTCTCAGAAACTGAATCAAGCAAATTTGTATTAAGGTGTCCATCGATACGTTGCTACACTAGTGATGTTTATAAAATCTGTTTTCACTTTTCGCCTCCTTAAGTCTTCACTGAGCACACACATTCCAATCCGGCACCCGTTATTGACCGATACTCGTTTCCCAAGACGGAGATGTTGCTCTCTCCTCCATCTCCCTACTCAGACCAAGGAGGTACTAGGCGAGCTCGCCTAGTACCTCCTTGGTACCTCCTTGCTCAGACTGTCTTGCTGCCCATTCAGCCCTGCATGGACCTACTAGGCATAGTGTCAGTTTGCAAGCGCAGGACTCTTGAACAGTGGACCTCCGGACAAGGAATTATTAGGATGAGATTCCCGACCACAAGCTGCTTGTGTATTTCGTCTCGCTTCCCTGATCCACAGCTGTCCCACGTAATGAGTGATCTAAAGGGCTTTTCTCTCATCAGACAGTGCTCGAATTTTCCAGTACTGTATAGCGCAAAATTTCATATGCCAGTGCCAATCAAAGGCCACTCAGTTTTGTCAAGATGATCATAGTTTAACTTTTAAATAAGATTTGCTTGCCTTTGTTCCAGAATATAGTCGTTTTTGTTCATTCTTGACTTTCTTTCCGTACTCCGAGTTGACATGTTTTCCTCAACAGGCAGCACCCATGTGCGCTTTATAAGCAGCAAGAGACTTAGAAGCGCGTTAAAAGGAGAGAAAAACACGAATAAAACTCCAGTCGTCCTACCTGAACAAACATACGTGTAATCCTCGCCGACACAAGTGGCTATTTAGGCTCGTGAAGGCAAAAGGATCGAGTTAGGACGGAAAGAAAGAAAGAGAAAAGAAAAAAAGTCAAATGAAGGAGAGTGGGCAGAGGAGGAGAGAAAGGGGGAGAAAGAGAAAGGGAGTGGGATGGAGGAAGAGAATCCCATCCAAACCAAACAACGAAATAAGTTTAGAATTGGAGCCGAGATTTAGACGGTGTTAAAAGAAAACTAATTATTTCACAAAAGAAAATGCTCTAGGCCTCAACTTCATCATTTGCCAAACTGTCATCAGACTAGCAAAGGCGAGCAGCCGTTGGTTGGCCGGATAGTCCTCATTTGGTTGGTTTTGTTTTTCGTTTCTTCCATCTGCTTCTCTCCTCATTCATTTTGTGGTGTGTTCTCCTGATTTGCTTGCTTGACAAGTGAGTCACTCAGAATACAGGCCAGCATATCAAGAAATTACTAAAACGTTCTATTTTCTTGCCATAAAATTCAGCTGCCAGTTCCATAGTTTCTACATGATTTAGGTTATAACCTTTTAGAAACTATTGAACTGGACGGATTCGCAAGTCTGAAAATTTAGCATCTACCTGTGTAGGAAACTGACCCATTTGGGGGAAAAAAAAATCTGTTTAATGACGCTGCATTCTCTTCCGTAACATGCTAATCCCTCATAGTCCAGTAATGAATATCTTCAGGGTTTTAGATCAGTCGTATTTAGTTTTACGGGTTGGTTAGTAGATTTTCAACAGCATTCCGCGCAACTTTGTTTGTTTGTTTGTTTTTTTTTTAGTAGTAGTCAAATTCGTTTTTAAATTGCCAAAGTTCTACTGTCCACTATAACTTCTAACGCATTTTTCAAGAAAGCTATATGAGCTATTACATTTAGCTCCCAATGTAAGGTAAATGTCCGTTATCAGTCATTTTGTTTCATTCACTTTTTCTTGTATATATCTGTGATATTTCCATATTTCCAGTCTCTGGAGCCATTGGTCACCCGTTGGTTGCACCAGCATGTCCGCAGCCTAGTCTCTCGTCAAGTCTCAGCGAGGAGTTGTTTATGGACGAGCTTGCTTACAACCGCAGACGCCAGGTTTGTGTAAGCACCAAAATTTTCATGTCATATTTTCGGGGAATTGTTCAGACAGCACCATTATTATGATTGATATGATATTATTTCGCTATTACACATTACTTCGCAGATCTCTCTCGTCCCTCCTGTTATAATCGTTCACCCTTCCTGCGTTCTGTGACTTCATAACACATATTAACGTATCAGGGGCCGCGGAAGGTTGTTCATGGGGGGGGGGGGGGTGGGGTTAGAGGTCGACAAAGTAAATGGTACCCCCTCCCCCCCCCCCCCCCCCCCCCCGCTTAAAATAATCTAAGGATGGAACCTTCGGAAAGTCAAGGGTGTTTTGTGGGGGTCCATTTTTTTTTCTTTTTTCTCATTTTTTTTTTCAGACCAAAAAACATTGGGAGAGGAGGGTTCTGCAGTTCCTAAACCCTATGGTTCCGTGGCCCCTGCAGTATTAGAACTATGCTGTAGATCATTCATAATGTGGACAGAATCAAAGCCCATCACACAAACCACAAAAAGGGACATTTGGTACATCCAAATTGACGATACTCATAAATTATCAAGCACAAGCCCATAGTTTTCATAAAACCAAGATCTGACACTATGCACCAACTCTGACAATGAGCACAATAATTTGTGTGTGTGTGTGTGTGTGTGTGTGTGTGTGTTCTACACTTAAGAAAAGATGTTCAACTTCGCACCTTTACCAGTCAAGCAATGGGAGCACCCTTACGGGTGCAACCTTGTACCGTTCAGACCAGAAAGGTTGCAAAGTTGCAAATTTAAAGGTGCTCTTATTGTGACACTGGTCTGAACATGTTGCTGAAAGATGTAAAGTTACACTCGTAACGGTGCTCCCAGTGTGACACACGATTAAGGTGTAAAGTTGAACTTATTCTTAGGTTCTAATGATGTTAAAAACATGAATGTTCAGCTTTGATGTAGTTAATTTGCTGTATACCACAAAGTCTACTGAGTCTTGAGATCAAAGAGGAATGGAGTCAGAATGTACCATAATATATATCATCGTTTCCTTTTTATGTTTTGTTTTTTTTTTGTTTTTTTGTTTTGTTTTTTGCCTACTGACAGCGTCGGAATCGGACTACATTTACTCCACAGCAGCTGAGTGAGCTTGAGACACTCTTCGCCAAAACACATTACCCTGATGTATTCCTTCGCGAGGATCTCGCAATGCGCATAAATCTCACTGAAGCCAGAGTTCAGGTAAAACATTCATATATCAAGATTTCTTTTTCTTTGTCGTATCACATCAAAATTCCATGTCGACACTGAAAATCAAATGTCATAAATGTCAAGCAATAATGATGTGAAGTGTATCACATTATTGCGTTTTTGTTTAATATTATTAGGCCCTAATGTTTAATCCCTTTCTTCATCATTCTTGCCAAAACAAAAAGACCAACATTGCCCAACCATCTAATTTCTTTTCATCTCAAGGTCTGGTTCCAAAATCGCCGAGCCAAGTGGCGGAAAATGGCCCGACAGCGACTGGGTGTCGATCCGTGGCGTACTCGGCAGATAAACGCATACCCGAATCACATTGGTTTTCACGGCAATGCCTGGCTGTCGGCCGCAGCAGCAGGAAACTTCGCCGCTGCGACCAGGGGAGTTCGCTCCAGCTCGGCGGCTGCGGCGGCAGCGGCTGCAACAGCGCTGGCTACTCCGAACAGTCTGGCGCCAGGCCTGCTGTATAATGAGGCTGTGGCGAGATTAGCTCAGCGGTCCCTGGCGGGAAGGTGGGTGCTCCATATCACATTTCATTCCGAGCTTCATTTTCTGATCATGAAAATACACTGCGGGCTTGACTAAAAAGTGATATGAGACGATTCCCGTCATTTTCTTCATGTTTTGCAATTGGAAGCTACGATCAGGTCTTTGGTCAAGATTATAGTCTGATATTTCCGTAGGGCTTACCTCTGATAATAGTTATGGTGGTATCAACCATGTAAGAATTGTGATTCCAGCAAATAGAGAGTTAATGTGGATCGGAAAAAAAGAAGAATGTGAGGACGAGAAAGGGGAAGGGAGGTGAAGGAAGGAAAACGAAAGGGCGAAGATAGACAAGCAGAGTAAAACAAAGAAAAGGAAAAGAATACAGAGAAAACATAATAGTTCACATTCTGTGGACAGATTTTAATTCCTTATTCTAAGCGATGAAACACACACACACACACACACATACGGCTGAAGCAAACCTTCGGTACATTTTGTTTATGTCATCATCAAAACGAGATTTGTTTGCAATCCGTTGTACGCTAGACATTATAGCCGCCGAAGATAGTACAATCTACATCTTGTACAGAGTTGGCTTGTTCTCCACCTACTTAGTTCCTATGAACTTCACTGGGGATTCGACAAGGGGTGCCTCGGGATCAATGGTGAACAAATGAAGGTCCATAAGCCCGACTATCAATTTTTAACTAAATAAAATTTTAAGTTGGCAATGATTGTGTCAACTCACCTCACTCTATACATGCCCGAGACATAATTGTTCAATTTCCATCAACTTGCAGTGCATAATCCAAAACAGAATACTTCGATCATACAAAAATCAAACCGAGGACTCTGATTTTAAACGATTTTGTTTTCTTTTAACGGGTCTTGGTTTAGCGTCATCAGCGGCTCCAGCCTCGGGGATCACTTGCATTTCCCCCAGCCAGCAAGTACGGCAGGTTGTGGCTGCATCTCACACTCCGCCGCCACCACAACCACGTGCAACAGCATGAAGCTTTCTAAGCACCACGTGCACACCCCCGACTCGCCGAGAAGTCCCCCGGACTCCCCGAAGCCCGGATCGCCTGCCTCTCACTGTCTGGACGAGGAGGAGAAACGATGCGGTTTTGGTGTGGCTTCTCTGCGCATGCGTGTTGCAGACCATGTCTCCGACTTGGCAGTGTCTGAGAGGTCTGCCGACTCCCCACCAAGTCAAGATGAATTCGTCAGCGTCAATTAGAGAAGTCGACAGGTTGCATTTTATCTAGGGATGTTTGCAATGATTCTCGCATCAGCAAGACGAGCCTTTACAGATCACAGGAGCACAATGTTCCACCTGACAACCAGAGCGAAGCCATCACTAATTCTAGCTGTGTTCATACCAGTAGACCCCTACTGTTTGTCACGTATGACGTAACAACTCACAACGAATCAAAGGAGCATATTTACAGACTGATTACGCTTTCCAGCGACACAATCTCATCTGTTCAGTTTAATTATCCCTATACAGTCGCTATTTGAGACTGAAGAAAAAATTATGAGAAATTGAAGTACAAATACCACGAGACTAAGATATTGTGGTGACATGATCCCAATTGAGGGCGAGAAATATCTGTAGCCTGTTTAATTCTCTTTCATCGTTTCATCTTCTTGGTCCACAATACTTCAAGAGGTTTAACAAAATCTGAAATTTGTCTGTTGATGCAGGATGACCTAAATAAATGGCTTTAACCACGAAAAAGAAAAAAGTTGCGAAATTCTTTAAGTTATATGTTTGCACGCACAGTAATGATTGATGTATAAGACACTGTTCTGCTTTTGTCATTAATCGCCGTCACTCCATGTCTTCTGTATATAAAACATTGTACAAAAATGTCAATTTTTAGCTATCTATATCATCTTGTTTCTAATGTGTTTGTGATCAATTCGACGCCTTGAGATATGAATGTAAATAACCAAATACACTTGTGTGCAATATAGATATCTATAATCCCTATAACCGTCACAGCCGACGGCCATGCTATTTAGATTGCTTGCTTTGAACTGCAGGACATAATTAATATTGTGTATCTCGGTTATCGTACATGAATACTGAAATACGCTGGTGAGCCTCGGTAAAGTTTTTCAATTATTTTATGGTTCTTTACCATATTGTCTCCTTGTATTTGTATTGTGGGAGCTAAGCGCCTTTCAATGTTTCTACATTAATTGATGGCGCCATGTAAATGCCGTTTCATCATCTTCATCATCATCATCAGCAGCATCATCAGCATTATCATCATCCTTTATACCAATTTGCAATCAGAGAAAACTAACCCGTGCAATAAATGCCGTTTTGGGATTGTGTGATGTCGGTAAGATTCCATGCCAATATACTGTACGACCGATAATGTCTACATACGTCAAAATAACGTTCAGTAGAGTTTGAAACAAGTATCAGTCTGTTCAGCTTTTTGTAGTGTGGAATCAGTCAGTGAAGGAGAAAGACACTGGCGGCAATAGGGGGTTACAAAGTATCGTCATTTTTTTTTTCACCATGTTTTTCGTAATAGTTTCCAGTCGTTCGATTTTATTCCGTTCCTCCAATTTCTAATAACTGAAATACAACAACACTGAAATAATGTCAAGGTTATATTTTAATGTTTTATGCATAAACATTCTGTTCTTAAGAAATTTACGGGTTTAGCAGGGAAAAAAATAGAAAATTCCTGGGATTTCCAGCAAATACTTGAGCCGTTTTAACGCACAACACACACACGCGCATGAAATGTAAATGTAAGTTAATGCTAAGTAACAATATTATTGGTCAAGTACCACAGTCTCATTTCACACATCAGTAAGTGACCAATACCACTAGTCAATTTCAGTTACATACTAGCCTCGCTGATTTTTGCACATAAGTTTCGTTTGCGTTAATAGTAGTGGAAATACTATTTGCCAAGTACGGCGTTCCACTTTTTGTTGAAGTGGCGAACAAAACCCATATATCCAAAAAAGAGAAAATGCGTTATACGTAGCAAGCTGTTATCATTGAGGTGTGACATTCCTGACCTACCGAGTTTCAAACATTCCTTATATCACTGTAGTACACATCCTACCTTTAAGGAGATGATTTTGTGTCATTTCATAGTTGTCATGAGATATACCTATAACCTGAATTGAATGCTTAGAATGTCTGAAAATAGCCATTGTTCATCTATTCTTGACTGTGTATTCGATATGAGTGCAATGATCATTAAAAAATGCATTTCAAATGTGAGAAACAATGTTAATCTCAATTCTTTCTTCTTCTTTTTTTCAAATCTAAGTTTCCATTCGTGTTTTCTGCATTGCATGTATAACAGAAATTGCATTTGCAATTACAAAAACATTACAGGTTGTTCTTTTTGCTGTTACTCTCCGTGAATGAGATCGTGATAACTAAGCTCGATCTGAATCATAATGAACATCATGTAAAAAAGAAGGAACATTTGCTGTTGTTATTCATGATAATACAGATCGAGCATTGGATCTTATTCATGGAAAGTAAAAAGAAAAACACAGACTCTGTAAATAAAATCTATCGGAAAAACAAATTCCCTTCTTTCGAACAGAATTTATGTACAATTTCCCGTGTGCATATCATGTCAAAAATATGTAAAAGAAAGTGATAAACAACCAGTTTGCACAGGTCGTATGAACTCAACGTGGTTTCATAGAATGTACATTATACAATGTATTTAGAATCTTGACAAAGGCTTGAACGGAATATTTACAAGATTGAATATTGCCGGAAGCAAATCAGTTGCATGAAGAGTTGATTCCTGCTTCTTTCAAAACGTACCCAAGCTTTGTCAAATGAAGACACGCTGTATATGTTGTATATGTACAGGCAATTCTATTAATAACAGTGGCCAGTGCTCATCATACGGGTTAGCTCTGCAGCACGATATCTATTTAAAAGTGAAATTCGTCAGAAGCAAAACTCGTAATGGAAACTTAACATAAATTCAATCTTGTATATCAATTTATGATTTTATAAACTGACAAATATTAGTCAAAAGAACAGTAATTTCTATTTTGATTTTGAACATGACAGTTTTGATAAGGAAAATAATGCATTTTTCATTCAAAAAGACATTTCAGCTTACATATACGTGATACATATTATAATACATTCATAGATACATACAATTTGCTTGCGTGCCTACGCACACAAACACATATATGTATGTATATATGTATGCATGTATATATGCATATACATATGCATATAGGTATCCTCTATAAATGTATATATATATATATATATATATATATATATATATATATATACATATATATGAACATCAATATTAAGTAATTCATAGTCCATGTGTTGGTCAAATAATATCAATTGCGGGAGAACAGAACTCCAGAAACTTATCATGCAATTTATTCATCATGAAGCTTGGAATAAGTTTATTTATAAATTCATTCATAAATTTTTGTATTAATTTCAAATAGACGTAAATTTACTTACTTCTCATGCAATGCATTTGTCAAGTGATAAATTCATCTTTTATCACCAAATTTATCCGTTATCACTTGACAAATGGCAGAGTGGCCAAAGATCTGTGTGCTTTGTAAATAAGCAGTATTGACAGCATGATAAATTTCTGGAGTTCTGTTCTCCTACTATTGATGATATTATATCAACATATATACAGTGGAAACTAGATACAAAGAGATTTCAACTAACAAAATACCTGATAAATATACCTAATTTCTCCGGTCCTAATGAATTTATTTTATTTGATTTCTATCTTTTTATTACTGATGTAACAAAATATCTGATATAAAGAACTATATTTCTTGGTCCCAAGGACCTTGTTATACTTAGTTTCCACTGCACATACAAAATATGATTCAAAGCTATCACTAGGCAATTGAATATTTGAATATATTTGGTTCCATACAAGACATTGGACAGAGAATTTGATACACATCCTAACTGTGCTTTCTGAATGTTAAACCTTCAATCATTTTATTGTATAATTATCACTTTCATTCAATGAACAAATCATGCATAAACTACTATAAACTGAAGAACACTGTACAAAGTCTCCTCATTTCTTATGCACTTTCATTTTACAATTCTTGCACAAGGTTATTTACACATAATGTATCTGTGTGTGTATATATGCATATATATATAATGATATACATCAATATATTTACATACATATATACATTCTGATGTTCTTCACTAAATGTTAAATGTGATGCAAACATCTGAAATATTGCCACATAGAGCACAAAAAAAAAGATCACTAGGAACCCTACAGTGTCAATTTTAAGAGCTTTCATTCACATCTTTGCTGTGTTCAACATACAGTTCTGTGCTCAGGACAATGTTGACAACATTGTCCATATAACAAGGAGCGAGCAGAACAAGGCAGCCAAGCAAGGATTACCAGCAAAGGTTGGCACTGTTCACCCATACATCTCTATACAAACACTAAAATCTTCCTTCGGTGTCATAAAACATATGACGCTCTCCAACAATGTTCTTTTTTTTTTTTGGGGGGGGGGGGTAGGGAGGGTAAGGTAAAGTCCTGTCTCTATAAATACAAACATGAATACAAAAATATACTGGTGTGAAAGCTCTGAGAGAAACTGTGACAATGTTTTCTCCACTGGAACCATCTTCTTAGTGGTCTCAATTCTTTTGACACAGACATGCTATGGCTAATTGAGTGTACAAGTTCATCTCTGGATATCAAGATGACCAGTAATAGATATCGTCTACAATAGTCCATCAACTTCTAGGTCATGTTATTCTAAAACTTTGGGTATTGTGTTGGTTTGAAGATAGGTGTCTCTCTTCAGCTGTGTGTTGGCGTAAATTCCGCTTTCATCCTGGAAGGTGTTTCGACCAAAGCGCCGGTAGTCTGCTGTGTCAGTGAACTGGCTGTGACATTTTCTGTAGGCGTTCGAGTTGTCTGGGAAGTCAGGTGGCTGTTCCTAGGAATGAACAACAATGCAAGATTGTAATGTGACGGTTTAAATTGTTGTTGGTCTTCAGATGACATAATCCTCTGAATTATTCATACTACAGTTATTCCCAACTAATGTTGTACACAAGAAAAGTAAACTTAAAATGTTTTTTATTCTAGAGGGTAATAAGGCATCACAAATACATGTAATGGATGAAAACACTGTCCTGGTTTTAATCCTAAGTTAAAGAGTAAACAATAAAGTCTTTGACTTACTGGCACAGGGGTATACGGATATGGAGGTTTGTAGTCTGCACGGTTTGTTGTCTCTAGATGGCGCTTGTCATGTTCTGGGTTATGTCTCGGGAGCACAGATCCAAATCCAGTCTTGGGTTTGCCAGTATCCCTTAGATAACAAAAAAAAAAAAAAAAAAAAAAAAAAAAAAAAAAATTAAAAAAAGAAATAGCAACCTTTGCCAATCAAGTACACAGTATGTTGACCACTGAGTTCTATACAATAGCTACTGTCAGAGCCCATGGGGCAACCTGTACAAATCATATCTTGAGGTCATGCCACAATACAGGAATGAGTATCAAAACATTTACATGATCCAACAACATGTACAGTGTGATGCATAGAGAAGTACAAAGTGAGAAAACCAACAAAAAAGCAAATTACCAAAACTGCACCAACTTATAATGCACATTATTCTACGCAGAAATTAAGTGCAATTAATTAAGTGACAAGTATTGATGCAGTCACAGTTTTCCATATTTTGATAACACTAAAATGAATGTATCATTAAGATATTCTCTATATCTATTTGAAAAACAAAAACAAAAACTTCTCTGCAGTTATATCGGCCACCATATTTATCCATGGAACAGTATTACTGCCACAATCAAAAATATAATGCAATGAAATTCAAGTTGTAAGATATGGAATTAAAGGGTTGCCGCATGTTAATCCTCCAGAAAGTAGACAAAATTAAATACAATGGCACTACACAAATATTAAGTATGATTACCTTTCAAGATTGATATGTGAGATTGTTGCTACATCAACCATGGGTTTCCTGGGCTCCTGCTCCTCAAAGTCTTTCTTCAGATTTGCTTGCTCCAGGTGATATTGGGTGGTTGTCTGGGGAAAGGACTACACATGTGGTAGGGGAAAATAAAAAACAAACATTACACAGTTTGTGTTTTCACCATATTGGTCTAATATTTAGAGCAGGATTTTGAGCTCAATACATTCTTATGACAAAGTAACAAAGAAAGGCATGTTTTAAACCCATGTTTCTCAACCCTTTTAACCCAAGGCCCACTTTGGCTCCTACAGTTTTTTTTTTTTAGGACCATTTAGATCAACTTTTTTTTTTCTTTTCATTTTGGGAAGACATCACAGCCCACCTGTGAGAGCTTCATGCCCCACTGGTTGAAAAGCACAATTTTAGACCTACTATATGTGTTTTAGACACTGAACCAACAATCTCACTTTGTTTGGGATACCTATTGTATATTGAAGGAACAAATTTATAAATCCAATGAAATTACAATGGCTTGGCGAAATATGTAATATGTATGTTTACAAGTGCAATTCCACACCATCTTTAAGTTAAATGATAAATAGAGTAAAATAAAACAAAATGGTTTACAAATCATTGATAATAGGTATTGAATTGAAATGAGAAATTATGGAAGACAGATGAAACAGTAATAATAGTAGTAACTGGACATGAATTAAATGAGGAAACAATGCTACACTGTATGGCCTCATGTCTCTTGGTGACCTACAATGTACAATGTACATTTTCATGAAAACTATCATTCTTTTTTGACATGAAATCAACCAGAGTAACCTGCATCTGTACCTTTTGCATGAAATCTTTGCTGTCTGCAACAACTACATAGCAACATCAGTTTTTAGGAGAATAGGGATGCAGCTGCTAAGTGATCAACCAAAAATGTGATTTTTATGATAATTTGTGTCTAAACCTATGGGAGATACGTGAGTTGATAACACAATTACTCAAGCTTATTTGCAGGGGGTTACAACTAGTATTCCATTTTGGGGGAAAAAGTGATAATCTATTATTCCATGAGTATACTCAAGTCAAATCTTTATGACATTTATGACAAAATTCACAAATCTCCTTAAAATCATCCTGTGTAATTGTTTAAATAAGAAAGTGGAAAACTGCTAACTTTTCTCTGGAAGGGGGACAATACATTTTGTACATTTGTACTTCTTTCCTATTCCATCAATAGGGTTCTCAATCACAGCAACCAACCACTCATGAAATTACCCAACACGCCCCAATTCGCGAAATGTACAGCATAATATACAGTATTTGCATCACTTTCGTGATTAAGATTAAGTAGTCACTGATCAAAATGAGAAAAAAAGTACAATAGACTGAACTTTGGTTAACAAAAGATTTACAAGTACACTGTACTTACCCCATCTGTGACATTTCCTATCCTTTTGTATGTTGTGTGATGAAGCTTCCTGTCCAAAGGTGAATCAAACTTATTGATGTCATAGTCCTTGGGCTCAGCTTCTCTGGCTTGATGCCTTTAATATTGAAAAAGAAAACAATTTTACAACTTCTGGGTTAATATTCTACAGAAATAGTATGATAAACACACAAATTGTGACTTTGTATCACAGAACCCACAATAGCAATGTTGATTTTCCAACTGAGTTTTGTGATGAGGGTGAAAATGATACTGCATTTTTGTTTAAGTGTGTTTAAAGTTTCGAATACCAAGTCATTCATGATGAAATGTTTTGAGGCTAGAAACTATTTTTGTTGCTTGTTGGTTCAATTTTTTCCTACTTTTAGTCAAAACTTTGTTCTTGTGACCTCGAGTTCAATGTATAGGCTATTTCCTCTTAATCAGAGAGCTGTGTGGTGCAACAAAATCCGTCAAGAAAAAAAAAATGTTTCATCGCAGACAATCCAGCACTCAGAAAGGTTTCTACATGTACAGTACTGTACAGTGTATTCTACACTCTAGAGACCTAGAACTAGGGGGTTCTATGTCTACTAGTGTAGACTAGGACTTAGTAGTATGGCAGCTCTACCGTTGAGGATGTGTGGGAAAGCGCGAAAATTCACTGTTCATTAATGGTCTTAATCAAGGACAAAATATCAAATGAATATTTAAACCAAATTGTAATGTAATGTTAATGCATTTTCTAAAAAGCTTCGTACAACACCGTGTTCAATACAACTCGGTTTGTGTGCATTGTCAATGCAAAAACAGCGGTCGATCTAAAAAAGGAGCGGCACCGCGGGATCACTGAAAAGAGGCCACTCAATACTCAAGTTCAACGGCGATATTTTTGCACTGAAACTTCGAATTGAATAGGGAACAGCATTTGATAGTGCTGGATTTTCTCAATCACGTAGGTCAAGTTTTTACGTGAATTTCAGTCTTAAATATTCTTATCAATCAAATAAAAATTAGGCAGTCGATGAGAAGTAGGTCCAACCATACTACTCACTACGTACTAACGCTAGGCTTCTCTAGACAAGACCTAGTAGTAGTCCATCACATCGGGGGGGGGGGGGGAGGGGGTAGAACGTTCATGAAGCGTTTTGGTTGCTTATTTTTCTGACAAACTGTTACAAGTTTACACGTCTACAATCCTTGTAACAAGTTAGACGTCTATCTGATTGGCTGATTGGCTAAAGATCAGTTTGTATCTTGTCATAGGGCAAGGGGATATGTTCCAGGCATGGAGAAGGAATCCATGGATAGGACCTCTCGAGCCATCAAAAGTTTGTTTGTTTGTTTTTAATTATTAAAAAAAAAAACTCTTCCGGACAAACAAATTGTTCTGTCTAGTACACGTTTGTAGGCAACTGTCTAGGGTAGTCCACTCACCAGTTCGAATTCAACGTAGGTCGGCTGTAATTCATATGATCTGACCGCAAGAAAAGTGATCCCTTCCTCTCAACATAATCAGGCGAGTTTAGTACGCTACTCATCTTGTATCTTGGCACGATAATGTAACACAAACAGCAAGGACTTCTATGACTCGAGTGTGGTAAATTGAAAGTAGTTCAAGTGTCACCCCAGTAGAGTGGTCTAACGTTAGAAGTCTAACGTTAGTTGTCTTGGTTGGTTGAGCTCCGTATCACCGATGTCCCATGCAATGAAGTGTTGACAATGCAATGCAGTGGCAGTGCTCGTTTACAAATGTTAGCCTCCAGCTCGCGGACTCAACTCACACAACAATGCACATCACAACACAGTTCACACGGTTCGACAGATCTAAGTGTACCATCTACCACGTTTCGCAATTAGACGTAAATATTTCACTCGGTGGCAAGAATGCTCTATCATTCCTGGTGTCAATTTCTTCAAAGAAAAAGCGAGGAATTACAGCGAGAATAAAATAAAAAACATCGACATCGTCGCACCTGCACCGGTGGCGTTCAGAGAGGTATCTCCGTTGTCATAGAGATGACATAGAAAGGTCATCTGTGCGAAAGTCACATGACGGGGAGTGTGTGAGTCATGTGATTATACGGGAGTGATTCCGAAAATAGAAGTGAAGCTATAGAAGCAGGCCTGATTATCAGTGTGGCCTAACTACGTACTTAATTTAATTTCATGTACCACACAGACAAGCAGTACATCATCATTTAAAAGGTGAGTATATGTTGAAGTTTGTTTTCTGATATAACGATGGTGATTTAGTGAGAAATTTAACGATAGATCGATCGTAGACGTGTGCATGGGTTCAATTCAACATGTCGTACTATGGCGTATGCAGTACCGGTAAACTTTACGTGTAGTTACTCGTCCACTTACTGCGACCAGCAGCCCCGCGCCACATCATACGCATAGCGTATGGGGCTGCTGGTCGCAGTTACTCGTCCACTAACTCCGGCGTACGGGTTGGGGTCGCTGGTGCGGTTACTCGTCCACCACCACTAGAGTCCCGGGCACGGCCGGGTAGCGATTTCATGATGGCATCCACACATGAACAAATTTACACAAAATCAAATCGACAAATGGGTGGAACTTCATGTTACTTCCAGTTCTCTTCCCACTCTCCAAGCAGCAAGGTCGATTCTACATTATACATGTATGATGTAGGCCTCCCGTAAATTTATTTCTGGTCGTGCTAAGTGGATGTGGCCTTTGCCCTTGAATATAACCTTGATCAATGCTGTAGGTCACTACCTTTTGGTATTCTGTTTGAATTTACCTACTGTAGGCCATGCATTGACTTGACATTGGCAAACAGGCATGTCCTGGCTGATGGAGTTTAAATTGTTTGGCATACCAATGGCAATGTATATCGTTGATATAGCAATAGGACAGGCCTGAGAATTAACCGCAGTGGGATCACTTGCACTGATGAAGGATGGTCTTGTTCTCATTCACTGCCACTGCTTGGCATCACTCATGGAGGAAACTAGAGAGTAGAGTAGAGAGTTGACCGAAAGATCGGTCTGTAGGTCGTCGGGGATATGTTCTGCGGAGACTGCGTCTGGCTTCACGGATCCCCTCTGGAGGAGAGCGATAACGTCAGAAAAATAAAAGACTCCTCCGGACAGACGGATCTTTCTGTCTAAGTAGAGAGCTATCCATGGTAGGGTTGGGGGTACCACGTATCGTCACCCTAAGGATCTGTAGCTTGTTTATTCTAAAAATATAATACAAATCCGCCTAATTCTTACCTCAAATATGTCATAAATACTGCAGTTTTGAATGTCGTGACCGTCTCGTTGATTATGAATCTCCGTTTTAAAATAGCGCAATTTTAGTGCGTGCGTTCCGTTTTCTTCGCGCAGCTAAAAAGGGAACCTTGCGATCGGCACCCCCTCTCCTCCATAGGTATACACGTGAATTTCACAGCATAGGTAATACACGTGAATTTCACAGGCCATAGGTATACACGTGAATTTCACAGCCATGCGTCGTTACTGATCGGATGTGTAATTTTTAGCTTGGTTTGTTTGAGTTTGATTTTCGTTTCTTCGTTTTTATTGTTTTTATAGCTAATGACACTTAATCCCGCGCGTACTTTTTCGTTCTATACGCAAACAGCCATGATACGCAGGGTGTCGATGGGAAGGTGCCCTGTCGATAGGTGGTGCCCCAACCATACAAAGTACTAGAATGGAACTTCTGATACTGTAGCAGTGGAACTAGTTTAGATATGGATCAGCAAGCTACAATGTATGTTTTACCCAATCAAAGGCCTTGGCAAAGTCCATGATTATGATGTCTGTCTGTTTGTCTTATTTCAAGCAATGAATCATTTCTTTTGTAAATTCATGCAGTTGTGTGTCACAGGACCACTGTTTTCAGAAGCCATGTATTGTCAGTTATCTGTAGATTAACTCTTTTGATTGAATGAAATGTGCCTAATATTACTACAATGATGACAATGTAGGCCTACTTCGTGATCTTGATAATTACAACTTGTACTGTGCATGAGAGGAATTAGAGGCCTTGCTTCTTGTACCATTGACAAATGATGTGCACACCTCTGTTTTCTTGAATCTGAACCGTTTTTATGGCAGATACCCATGCTGCAACCCAACTATTAAACCTGTGTCAAAGTTCACTGAAATTGTTCAACCTGTCAGTACTCATACTGTTAGTGATATTTCAGTCATGCCCCCCAAAATTGTATTGATCCCCGCAAATACATTTCATTTCTCACACTTGTATTTCTCACATTCTGATAGGCAAATTACTGAAGTTGAAATATGATAATAGAAATAAAGAAATAAGTATGAAAATGAATTTGCATGGCACACTTAATAGTATGCTTGTACAATCTCATCTGACCTTGTTTCATACAACTAGATTTTCTGTGCGTCGACATTACATTACATGTACCATTGATTTTTCTGTGAATATTACTGCATGCTAAATTCATGTATTTACACAAGAAGTTAATTCTTTCAACAATCTTGACACACACTGACACAGGTTTCAGTATTCTATCCACACACACACACACACACACACAAATCCAATAATCTACCAGCCAGTATCATAATGCTGGTCTTGCATGCAATGTATTCATTTTCAAGCAGAATTTACAGTCTGTACTGTAACATCAGTCTGTGTAGTTGTGTGCAGTACAGATTAGACACTACTTGTACACAAGTACACTGTACATGCTGTACATGTATATAACCCTGCATCTCAAAACCAGCACAAAGTCACCTCATTTTTTTTTTTTTTTTTTTTTAAATAGTGAAGGGCAGATTCTGAGTATGACATAACTTGATACAGATGGACTTTCCTAACCCATTTAAATATAGTAAAGACACCCTCAGGAAAAGTGTTAAATCAATACTGAGAAAAGAGGCTCTGAACTGTAGAGTCTATTCAACTTTCAAGGGCTTAATCTCACCATGGTCTCATCCAGCAGTGTTCTGTACACTGGATGGGACAAAGAACAGGATATAAAACTCAATATCAGTCACTATAAAGGGATTATCAAATAAAGCCAAAATTTTGCACACACATTGAGTACATTCTATTCAATTCTGTGCAGTACGGTTAGCAACATCCTTTCAAGTGTTATATTATAAGAGTTAAAGGGACTGTACAGTACTGGTTGAGGTGGGATTCATGTTTTGAACATTCCCAAGTGAGACAATGAGAAACCTCTTATGAAATATGAAAGAGCATGTAATTTCAAGAATGATTCAATGTTTATTTGATGAAAATTGGTTTTCAAATGGCTGAGATATCCAAAAAAGTGATAATGATAAAAGGCGACAGGCCACGCCTTTTCCCTTAGGATCTCTTTGTTTCACCTTGTTTTTGGATTTTATCTCAGCCATTTCAAAACCGATTTCCATCAAATAAACTTTTGATACCCCTTAGAATTGCATGCTCTTTGACATCTCATAGTGGTTTCTGAATATCTGGCAAAACATTAAAAGCTAAATCCTCACCTCAACCAGAACTGTACACACCCTTTAAAGTGGGAGTGTATCCAATATTAAAAGGTTTCTTGTGCTTTTAGCTGTAAAATGAAACTGAGGAAGCTTACATCAAAACAAAAACAGGAAAGAAAGAGAAAAAGGTGTTGTAGAAATACAATTTTCCATTTGTTTTATGATCCAAAACTTAAGATTTACTGTATTTAGAAGAAGAATTGCTCTTTCAGAAAATGTACCAAACTAAAAGTTGACTGGTTCATGCAGGTTTATCCATTTCACCTATTTTGAGTCCTCTCAAAATTGGGTTGTGCTACTTTTTGTTGGTTTTGTGATACATGGTTATGTACTGTGACAGTCACTGCAAAGTCTGATAGATCTGTGATATTCTTGCAGGAAAACTGCATTTATAAGAATTGATGTACTGCACTTTGCATGTGCTGTCAGTTCCAGTACAATATCATGATTACGGGTATTGGTCTACATGTAGCTATCGTCTGTCATATTGGCTGGTAGTGGACTCTGCTCGTGCTAAATATTAAAACCGCAACCCATATTTTTCTGGATCAAATTGGGGCATGGAATTAAGTTCCACCATGATACCACAATAGTAGAGCATGGAAAATGCTGGAAAATTAATTTTGCTTGGTATCATTGGTTTCCTGTGCATGACTCCAGTGTAAACTCCAGCTTGTAGGGATAATTGTCATGATTATACTTAAATGCATTTTATTGAAAATCTTCATGATTTCTTAATATGTGAGAATAAAATCCTACTAAATTTCTCTTTGTCACTCTTCTTAAATCTGTTGGCATCTAGATTACGCAGCTCTGCTAAAATTGAGAATGCAGGGGAAAGGTGATTTTGGTTATGGCGCCATCGGTAGCGCCAATGATACAGGAGGGCAGATGTCAGGTGAGTTGGGAAGTGATTTTTTTTGTCTGACATGCTGTCATTATTTTGAAGCCTTGATTTTCTGACCTTGATTTGGGTCAGTGAAACTGCTTCAGTGAGATGTGTTTCCTGAGTCTTCATTGAATAGTGCAGTTATATAAAACAAGAGAGATTGAATTAGTGTCCTAGTACCATATGTTTTGCCATCGCATGTACCAATTTCAGATTGAGACCAATAAATTCTCACATTTCATGTTACGGTGTCATCCTTATTATTCTTGATATTATGGAATTGTTTCTTCTTCTTTTCTTTTGTACTTTCTCACTGAAATTTAGAATGTGTATAAGACCTGTTCTCAAATACTTAATGGCATAACACCCTTGCATACTCCATATTTATTTTAATGTATAATTCATTTCATTTTTTTTTTGTCTTTTGTAAAGGAAAAACAGAAATGTAGAAGGGAGGTACATAATTATTTGGATAGACGTTTTTGCAATTTCTAAATGGTGTTATTCAAAGATCTTTGCTGTAACTTATCCATTTAAACTAAAGGAGTTATTGCATGCATGATTTTCTTATTTCCATACAGGTCAAAATGATTTCACAACAATGCTCAAACAGTGCAGTTCAAGTATTTTCAGGATCAACAACAGTAGTGAGTAACTGCTCATACTTGAAGACCTTTTACTTCCTTGTACATTATTTTTCTTTGTATGAGGAAAAACTATATATATATTAGCGTCATATCAATTATCACAACAACTTTCAATAGTGAATTTACTATTACGCTCCGCTATTCACTCTAGAAATTCATTTGGTACGTAGGGATCTACGGCCATTTTAGCTTGTAAGATTGACACTAGAAAATATGCCTCGTTGTGCTGAACAGAAGGCATCACACCAGGCTGAGAATATGTATGTACAAACAGGTTTCTTCTTCTGCAGGATGCTGTTTATTTGGGATTTTCACAATCAGTTCTTTGCTATCCTGAGGGAAGAGAATGGATAAACATAAAATGGAAAGCATATTTGTGGCAAAAACGTATTTATTAACTTTGTATATTTTTTGAAATTATAGAAAATCTTTGTGCCTGACTTTATCTTTTCTTTCTTTTTTTAAACTCTGATTCAATGTTTTCCTTGATTTGGGCAATCTATATGTACTGTAACTATGCAAAATCTTCAAACAAAATCAGACAATGGCTTTTCAGATTGACCTGCAAATCATAATCAACAATGTTTGTTCCATCATAACGTCTGATAAAAGCAGGATTAATAGAAAAAAAAAGTCAGATACAGCATGTTGACATACAGTGATGTGTTATTGTGATTCCTCTTTCAGTTGCTGCATTGGAAAAGGCCATTCGACAAATAGGAACTACAAATGATAGTAATATATTGAGAAGTAAAATGTGAGTTACTATGCTCTTTTCATTGTCTATATTCCATTTCAATACTCGCTTTTAATTCTTTTACTTAGAACTGTTTATTTACTTTAATAGCCATAAAACTTTGCCCCATCTTATCTTTAATGTAATTAAAATCATGATATCATGACTGTAATATATCTTTATGTATGCAATACAAATTGTATTGTGATTCTACAATGTCACATGCTCTCAGCAAGAAGAAAAACACATCTTGTATCTAACTTGTGAGTGCAGTTACTGTTCTCCAGAGTGAATTAAATGAGGGTTGGATGATATTGGAAATGAGCACCATGAAAGAAAGGCAGATTTTTTTTAAAAGTGATTTATTCCTAATGTGATAAAAGATATTCTGTCGTGAGAGCAGTAGTATCATCTAAAGTCCTCTGATGGTTTCTACATTTTTTTTTTTTTAAATGAGCTTCTGATATCAGAATGTAATGTCAAAGTTTAACTTTAAAGTGACAAGAGAATTAAAATAATGACAAATTTTTGTTAATGTGAGATGTACCTGTCACTTCAAAAAGTAAAACAAACAACACAAAACAAACTGATTTAAAATGTCAAAGTACAGTGAAGCTACATGATATATATTACCTTTAGAGTGAGTCATTATTTTTTGCAATTAAAGCATCCTGTAGCAAGGCAGAGATAATTTATTAAAAAGAAAAAAAAAAACGTTCCCCGCCCATGTACAGTGTATTTTCTCCTCTGGTAATGTTTTAACAAGAATATATCTACATTATTTGTTGATGTAATGTTAATTTTTAGTCAATTAGTTAAAATTCATTTGCATGATTTAGTTTGTCTTGTTTATATTAAACTTGTTGCTAATTATTTGTTATGTATTGTAAGTGGGGTTTTTTTATGTTGGAATAAAGTATTTGTGTATTATGTCTTATTATTTCAGACAACAAATGCTACAACAGAGTAACACTTCAATCAAAGACACCAAACTGTGTATGGAAGTTTTAGGTCAGAAAGCTAGATTATTAGATAAGGTAAGTGTACACTGTAGGTATAGAAAACTGAGCTTATTCTCTAATCACATTTGTGACCGCGTAGCTCAAATCCTACAAAAAGTGACAGATGAGAATTCTTTGTAAACGATCAAAATATGTCATTTGGGTTGACGGACTCAAATTTTTAAAGTCTGTCTTACCTGGGAGAGTAATCTTTTCTCTACCTACTGTGCACTGTCAAAATCGGATGGTTTAAAACAAAACCAAAATCGAGATACAAATTTGTATTAGCAGTTTTTCTGGACCATATTTTTTTGTAGTCAAGCACTGCTTTCACTGGGAAAAAGAACATGTTTTCATTGATACAGTTTATTTCTGCCCAGCATGCCTGAGTGACCCTAATCTTTTAATTCTATTTTCTCCCTTTTCCCTATGGCGATGTGCCTCCTACAAGCTCTCTCTTATTTCAATAACTTTTTTGAATGGATTTGGATGATTCAGTTTTAACAAATTATATATATAGTTTTAAAAGCTTACAGCTTACTCTTTAAAACTATGAAGAAAACTGGAAGTTCATTTTGGCCTACGGTTTGTGATTTTCTGAGCTGGGTGGTCACATTTTATAATACTTGATGAGTCCATTTGTTTGTTAGTACACTTCATGTATGTAATCCACATGATATATCAGGCTTCCCCCTTGACACACACGCACTGCTATGATGTGCAATAAAACTTTCATTTCATAGATTTCTGTAAACAACTGAGAGTAGTACACAACTGTATACACATCGTAATGTAATCTCAAATTTATCCATATGCCAATAACCTACGATGTGGTCCATGCAATTGAAAAGAATTATTTGAAATATTTGCTGGTACTCTAGGTTTTACTTTTGGTTACATGACCTTTGCTCAGTGCGAGGCTCAGAACGCTGCTGATTGTAAGTGCGTTTTTAGAATACATTGCAGAGGCACATTTGCAGTTTGCTTGCATGCTATGCTGCAGTGTACAGGTATAGTGAGCCTATGACAAATGTGAGCTTCTGGACTTTAGATTTGTGTGTATGTGTGCGTGTGTGTTTTCCCAGAGAAATAAATCACAATCTCTATCTGCAGAACAGCAGAAAAAGTACCCCTTAACTCTACACTATTAAAGTATGGCAAATAATTGATTGGAATGAAAAATAGTGCACAAGCAAAAATCAATCATTCAGGGTTATTCCTAGCAAAAATATGATGCATTTTCTGAAACATGGTGAATCGCTGCAGCGATGGACAAAAAATATGTCAGTTGTCATCCTCATAATGTACAGTACGTGTTTTGAATGTGTGTGTGTATGTGTGCATGTGTGTGTGTGTGTGCGTGTTTGTGCTCTGTAGTCTATTGGAAGACACTGATTCCAGAAGTCTTTTCTTCAAGACTAAACTTGAAGTGTAGAACACACATTACAACATCAATACCCCTACTGTAGTTCAAAAGAAGGACTATGAAACCAACAATTTTGCATGCATAAAACTCTTGCAAGGAGGCAAGATTTCTGAAATTGAAATGTTTGTGAAAATTCTTGTTTACACAATGAAATGAATGCCAGTGGTGATTTGCAAAAGTTCATTCAGCAAAAAAAGACATTGGCTCAATTAATACAAAAGTTTCTTTTCAGCATTGGTAGTTGACATAGGTTCCGAACTGGTTTCAAATTGTTGGCTTCATCACAACAAGTGGGAAGTACAATGGTCTTTATACACAATAGCCTTTTATCAAAATGCTTCCTAATGCACTAAAGTGTATGATGTCTTCACATGCCCACCCACTAGAGGACTTGTAAAGAGAGCACTCCTGCTATGAGTCATCCTGCCTCCTACTGAATGTAAATAGGGTCTTTGTGGCTAGTTGAGTCTCCTACAGTAGGATGTATCAGCTTTGCAAACACTGATCATTGCCTAGGAAGTGATTGCAAGCACAACTACAGTGTGTATTTGTATCAGAGGTTTTTGTTGTCACTAGTTAATAGTGCTGTTTCTTTTTTTTTCTCAGGAATATGCTTTAGGAAAATGAATCAAACATGGAAGAAAATATACCAATGTGTCACTGTAGATAACATTTGTGAAGAGAATTTGGGTTGCTTCCCTTCTTCAATGCTTCGTGGAAACTCTCTTCATTAAAATCAAGGGGATTGAGACTCTCTGAATCTTTGATGACCATCCATTGATGTGAAAGTTAGGAAGTTCACACTCTTTGTCACCTTGGTTTCTATGTCAGAGAAGTGAAGGCAAACAGTCCTGTGTGAAGGACTTTAGATTGTATAGGAGAATGGAAAAAGAAAACTGTGAGAGTACAACCTCTTGTTTAATACCAGAATTTTCTGTCAAGGAGGAAGTACATACACTGTGGTATAGGAAGTAGAGAAGTACAGTTTACAGTGTACCCAATCTCCAGTCATTAAGATTTGAAGGAATTCATATCACAGAACTTTCAACTGTTATTTTGTTTTCCTATTTTCATTATTTTTAGCTATTTTTTGCCCAAAGTATTTCTGGTGTCAAGGAAATTACTGTTTGTTTGTTTGTTTTTTCCAAAAAAAAAGTAGTTTCCCCAAAAAATTGTATTACAACACATGTCTACTGCAGGAAAGGTCAAAATGCTTGGTTGTTTTTATTTCTTCTTGTTGTTGCTGCTGCTGTTGTTTTTCCCCCTATATCTACCTCTTGAAAATTGAAAATTGGACTCTTTGTGTGTAGATGCAAGTCAAATACATACAGTAATAGTGTATTTAACCAAATTAATGTCTTTTCTTCTCCATTGGCTTTGAATTGTCACCATTTTGTTTTCCTAATGTTTGTGTGTTTGTATGTGTATGTATGTGTGTATTTTCCAGTAGTTATGGATGGATGTATTTTATTCAGATGATAAATAACATCAAAGGAAAATATCCCTTCTTAGGCATTCAATTTCCATTCTGATATGAAGAGTTGTAATTGTTTACAATGCGTTTCCCCGTTTTAAATATCACAGGCAAAGAAAATTCAGTTTGAGAGACTAGCGAATGACTTCCAAGACACAGTACAGAGATATGGCAGTGTACAGAAGGTATGTTTTCTTGTGATCATTTGATACAACTACTGTCTAGTATCTCTTATTCATACATTTCCCTATTCAACTTGCATTCAAATGTGGGGATGATTTCCCATTGTATGTTGGACCTTGTGATCAAGCAAACTCATTGTTGCTTCTTATTGTGACACTACAGATGTGCAGCCTTTTGTCTGGCCATACAGATACTAGTTGGGGATAGTACGATCAGAGTTTGCTATGGCAGCATTGTAATTGCTGGAATGTAAACTATGTAGTATTAAAGGGCAGGGCAGTTCCATCCCACATAATTGTCTGCTGTGTTTTCAGGGTCAGATAGTATACAAATAGTGAATGGTCACGAGTGTGATGGGAAAAGATTACACATGAGGTGAAAGATAGAAGCGCTCTATTCAACAAGGCGAAGCCGAGTTGAATAGTGCACCTCATCTTTCACCGAGTGCGAAATCTGGTTCCATTGCATGAGTAAAGACCATACACTATTTGTTTTATACAGCACCTTGAATGTCAACAGATATGGTCCACACAGATTCTTGAATTTAGCACAGAAATGGCAACCATTTTCGGTGAAAGATGAATGAGTAGCCGCACAGTCACATGAAGTACATGAAGCCGATCGGTTGGTTGAAGTTGTTTACAGAAATGAGTGACAAAAGTATGCACTTAAGGGTGCTTGTAATTGTTGAGTGTGCATGGCAAATGTTTGTTTATTGTGACATGAGAGCCGTGCGATGGAACAAAAACTTATAGAAGTAAAAAGTCAAGTGTTCATGTCAATGAAATATTCTGAAATGTTGTACAGGTGTCTAATGCTTAAAGGTTCTGTTTACCTTTGGGGAACAGTGCTTTAAAATTTTTTCAAGATATGACATTTAATGCATATGTGTAGGACTGTTGTGCCACAAAACATCCTATCATATACAATTTTCACGATAACGCCTGAAATATAAGAAGATTTCTGTATTTTTCTCAATAAACCGTAACTGTAGACGGTTTAGTCTGGAAACATTTTTATCATAACTATTGTTCACATTTTGTATATTTAACAATGCTTAACATCGATTTTACCAATTCAAATTTTTACAGTGGTTGTTTCTATCCCTAACTCACATTTTAGAACTATTTTGAAGCACTAATGCTGAGTTTTTGTTTCACCTGCAAATAGTAAATTATGCCTTTAAGAAGATAAACTGAAATTCAAGTCATTCTGGTAAAAGCATATAGGCCTAATGTGAACCCTTCATCACAAAACCACCAAAAAGTTGCCAGACATGGGTTTTCAGTTAGAGTAGATTTGAAAGAGCAGGCTCTGAGCTAAATGACATACATGTATAACTCAACACAAAATGTTGTTTTTTATAATGTATCTTAATATTGGAATGAATACAGCCTCTGGAAAAGTGTTTACTGAGGAAGGAGACTTTGAGGTTCAGGAGTCTATTCATGTGCTGAATCTCACCGAGTGGTGCTCTGTGCAATGAATGGGACACACACACACACACACAAAAAAAAAAAAACAGGATATAAAAACTCTGTAGCTACAACAGTGTAGGGATTATCAGGTTGAGCTGAAATTTCCTACTGTGGGTGTTCTTTACAAAGCGCATTCTATTCGTGACTAATACCAACTTTAAATGCAGTTTAGCATTATCCTTTCAAAAGATATTAGAGTGAAATGTATAAAGAGTTTTTGAGAAATGAAAAGGGGCCTTTATACATACCTAATTGCACTACCAATGTTCGAGAAAAAAGTGTTCCAGAAAAATACCAAATCCCACAATTTCCCTATCATTTTATGATCCCAATCTTATTAAATAGGAGAATTGCTCTTTCAGAAAATACAAAAACTAAAATCTTACTAGGTTTCACCATTTTGAGTCCTCACACAAAATTGGATTGTGCTACTTTACGTGAACGTTGGTTTTGTGATGCATGGCTGCTTGATAACAAGGAAGTAACTGCAACAAATGATCTACTAGTACCTACTTTTGGTATTGATTTTTTTCTTAACACTTATAATTAGATTTAAAGTCTGCAGTCATGGTAAACTGAAATAATACTTAAAAGAAATTTCAAATAGAACGTGATACGTCCTTAATCACAGCTGATCATGATTATTTATATATGTTTCATAATGTAATGTGATGTAGTCAGAACATTGCAGGTTTTTACTGGTAATCCCTCTACACATTATTATGTGTCTCATGTTTTCCTGCGTGAAGGTATTTCATTTCATTTCATTCATTTGTTTAAGCACAGCAACATTTTTCAGTCCGGAGACTGTTCTTCTGCAGGTCCGTGCAGATAAAATACAACATAAATATACATGTATCAGAAATGAAAAACAAAATATACATATATGCTTTCAAATTATCTTCATAATACTGTGTACTCATTGTATGTACAACTATTTGAAATTAGGTGGAATCTTGTGAGTAGTGATGGTCAAGGTCATAGGTCATTCTTTTATGTCGGCCAGAAATGAGACTGTCATTGAGTATAATGCAATCAAACCAAAGCCATGCTAAGGTGATCACTGCTTGTTTGTTTGTTTGTTTTTTTTCCCTATTTTGTCTTTCTTTCTATTTTCGTAGATTTGGCTATAGTCAAGAATGACAAAATCTTCAAATTAGCACTTTGTTTTGGTGCAACATTTTGAGTTGACATAGATTAAAGAATAATGTTTTTGTGATGATGTAATTTATACAGGTGTATGTCAATGTAAGGAGAGATCTTTTCAAACTGAAACTTGATTGCCAATTATATCAAAAGTGTGTTAAGTCACTAAACATTGATTTCATGAATTTGGTATTTGATGAGTTGTCCAATTTCACCCTATCAAAGTAACAGCGTGAATGCTAGCCACCAAATAAATCCAGCTTTAGGCTTTAAAGTTCAGATGCAGTTGCACGTACAGGACATTAGCCATTCATGCAGTTTTAACTACAATAGGTCAACTCGAAACACCATAGCAACATATTTGGAACACATTGAAGGAAAAACTTAGTAACTGGTTTGTATGTCATATTTTCAAACTTTGAAATTTGATGAGGAGATGGTTGAGATACCAAATTGTCAGTGTAGTAAACACCAACTGTAGTGTTCACAATTCAAGGCCATTTTTTTAAAGAATGCTATCTCTGGTTCTTACTCTTGTATTGATGTCCGTGGTATAAATAGGCATTGAATTCATGGACCCTGCCTTTCTGTACCTAGAGATATACGTAGGTACAGTGTAGATTACCATTAGGTGTCACAAGCATCAGGAACAATGATTTATTTTTTGCCCGTTGGTAGGGGAATAATTTTCAGAGAGTAGGGATGGTATGCAAATGTCCAGGGCACCATAGATTACTTTCTTGCAATCAAAAGGTCAAGATTTACATTTTATCATTTAATATAGGAGACTAACATGCCTCTGACAGGTGATTATTAACTATGAATTATTTTAAAAACTTTTCTTTTCCAATCCAGCGTGTGGCCAACAAGATGAGGTCCAGCCCCAGTGTCGGTCCCAGGCAAGGAGGAGGAGTGAGTAGAGATTCAGGGCACACTGGTGCTGGGCTACATGGGCCTTACAAGAAGGTCCAAGGGGTAGGGAAGGACAGGTGTAGGGAGGCAGTTTGGGCTCTGGTCTCAGAAATATTGGCTAATTATACTGTAAAAATGGGGAAAAAACTCTAAAATTGAGTAATTTTTTGCACACAGCCCAGTAACATGAATTTCACATGTTTTAATTCAATTTCATTAAAATCAAAATATAAACCAGTATTACATATAGAAAGCAAAAATGTTTGTGTGCTTTTAATTTCCATGCCACATAGTTGCATGTTGCATGAAATGCTCAAAAATTTCCACACCACAAAAATGTTCACTTAACAGTAGTGTAGTCAGCCTTTCACAGAGAAACTAATTATTACTCCTTTGAGTCAAATGATAGAAACAAAATATCAGTTGCACCTTCCAGGGGCCAAAGTGCAATTAAGTTTCTTTTCTGCCAGTTTTATATCATCTAGAGTACTGCTCATGAATACTAATGATAAAGCACTTTAAATTTGGATTTTAATGTGCCCTTAAACTTTAGTAAGTTGAATTTCTGATAAATGGGTCTGAACCTTTAATAAGAATTACATTGCGAGCATTACCAATTAAGCTCTCAATATCAGGATACCCACCCACAGTATAGACTGTTGTAGGCCTACAGTTTAGATCAACAGTGCTATTCCCATCCTAAATGTTTGCTTTCCCTGTTAAGTGGGGGGGGGGGGGGGGTATGCAATTACCAGGAAGACTTGCAGTTAAGTGGGTAATCCAAGGATTGAACCTTTTACACAGTGTTGCCACCATTAATCTGTGTTGTAGAAATACATAGGGAACATGATAGTTATGCCAGTTTCATATTCATTTGACAGAGTTTGGAATGTTGGATTAAAGAGGTAAAAATCTCACAGTAAAGGTTAATCTTCAAAACGAGGACAAAATCTCAAGTATCTAAGACTTGTTAACACATGTAAAATCACTTTTAATCTGCTTTCAGAAGTGCATCCTCTCCATATAAGTGAATGTTAGTACTTGTGTATAGTAGAAGTATCAGTTTACATTCACTGTCTCTTGACAGTGCAGTGTTACATTGTGTAGCTGTTGCCTTACACTTTCTCTTATTAGTCAAGTAATTCAAATTGTTATAAATTGTAGGTATGCATTTTTAACATCTTTTCACTTTGCTGTATACATGATAAAAGACAGTAGTGTTCACACTTTCAGTTAACAAAACCGATGAGATAATGTACTGAAACTATGGATCAAGTCTTTCTAAATGTACGTACAAGCATGTTTTCTTGAAAATGTTCATTATACCAAAAATGGCCATAACACCTCCCATCCAGTCGATGGGGTTTGGAGAGGAGCCAAGTTATGACCAGAAGACACCTCTGATGAGAGAAGAGGAGCAGGAGAGACAGAGAGAGATGCAGAGACAGATGCAGCAGCAGGAGGCAGCCATTGACTATGACCTCACCTTAATACAGGAGAGAGAAGAGCAGATCAGGCAGATAGAGGTATACTGAAAATGAGGGATGGAGGGATGGTGGGATGAATGGAAGGAAGGGTGGGATAAAACGGGAGGGAGGAATGAATTGATGAATACATGGATGGAATGATAAGTGGGTGGAAGGGTGAATGGATTGATTGCATGGTTGATGGATAGAAAGATGGATTATTAGCTGGATGCATGATGGAAAGATGAATATCAAATATATATAATAGATAAATGACTAGAAAGAAATATGAAAGAAAGAATTGTAAGTATAATAGAGAAATGGATTTATTGTCTGAAGAGGCCATCAGAGAAAAGGTCAGTGTCGGGCCCTGTATATCATATATAATGGTTTTGTAATGTACAGATGACATAAAGACCCTGCAAGTGACTAATTATTGAAATACAGGAGAGAAAGAAACAAGGTGCTATAAGTTCTGTGATTTACAAATGACAGCAATACTGCTACTGCAGTCATCTTTTTCATTTATTTTTATTTCATGTGACAAGCTTTCATTGTTTCTATTTTGCACAATTGTTTGTCTGCATCAGCAATTTTTGTCAAAATGCTGAAATACTCTTCTTATCCACAACAATATAATAATGACATTTGGAAAAGCTTATGTAGAGTAATGAAAAAAGACTGATTTTTGTAAAAGCTTGTGACATGTCTGCTCAGGAATGGTTTACCATGTGTTTTTGTCTAGGCCTCTATGCTGGATGTCAATGAGATCTTTAGAGATCTAAGTATGATGGTGTCAGAACAAGGAGAGATGATTGGTGAGTCAAGTCTGTTTTATGGCATCTTTCTTTTTGTGAGTTCAAAGTTCTTACCAGCTAGATGTAACTATTTACATTGGCTTTCATTCTGGGGTACTGTATCGAAATGAGAATATGAACCCAGTATCAGTGATTGTAAATTGGTGAATTTAAAATTAGCAAAGTATGTGGATTGAATTTAAAAGGTTTTTAGCATTTTGGCAAATTTACTGATGAATGTCATTTTGATAAATGAGAAATAAGGAGAAATATAAAAAAATCATGTATACTGGCAATTAATGTAGGACATTATACCATTGAATGAAACATACCAATGGATGTGTTTGTTAGCCCAGTCTTGGGGAAATCTTGTTGTTGAAATGATCAAGTTGTCCTCATTAAATTGACTCTGAACTCTGAATTTTACTGCATGGCCAGCATTGTTGAAAGATTAGCTGGAATTTGTTATTTTCAATTTAAAGAACAAACAAACAAAATCAATATCAATCTTGTAGTATAAGTATTGTCAATCTAAGGATCACTAATGAATTTTACCATTTAGAGGTTTTAGATAATTCTTCAATCAATATGGAACAGCGTATGACCAAACGAGCACTCATATGAAATAGATAAATGAATAACTATATATTTTGTTAATTCTACCTCATGAAATACCAACAATTAATGATAAACCATTTTAGAATGCCATACAGCACCATCCCACATAAATTTTGTTCATAGAAAAAATTGTGGTGTGAGACTCATTTGGTGCACAATTAAACAGGTAGAGTTTTGGTGGAATACAGTCACAATAACTAATAATTGTACATATTCTGTGATTTACATTTTTTTTTTATTTCATTCCTGAATGATATTTCATGTACAGCCCAGATCTCTGAGAATTAACTTTAATAGAGTAGTGATTTGTCCTTCAACAGATAAAGAGCAGCTCTTTACATTAATGAGAAGTACATGAGAAGATGCTGCATGGTGGTGAATATTGACCACTGGATACAGAATGTACAGATGTGTGTAAATTAAAGGAATTACAATAATTATAGTATTAGTTAGACAAACTTAGAATAAGAAGAGCTCAGTGAGCAAAAGCCTTTAGTCCCACAATAGTATCTGCTATTTTTAACATTAGTTATAAGACATGTGCAAGAAATACAGTGATACTTGTAGATAATCTCTTGTAACTTGTCATACAACTTGACATACAAGTACTTCATCTGCTGTTTCTCAGTTTTTATATTATCGTTCATATGAATGTTTGATAAACGTGCAGATATTGAAGCTAATATAGACAGGATGGACAACAGTGAAAAGAAATACATTGCAGTACATAAATGTGAGTTTTGTGTTGTCAATCTTGTCCATCTGATAGATTCAATTGAAGCTAATGTAGACAGAGCTGGTGACAATGTAGAGGAAGGTGCCAAGCAGCTTGCAACAGCCAGTAGATACCAGGTACGTGTGTTTGTTCTTCTCATGTGGACTGTATCCAGCGTTTATGGCTTTTCATGGCAACCATTCATGGCTGGATGTTTGCATCATTTGTGTATCACCAAGAGTTTTCTCAGAGGGTGATGTTTGGCAAGCATCATCTGAACGTTTGGTCAAATTCATCACATATTCATAGCCAAATATTTGTCAGACATCAGAAGTCCATATTTATCACGATAAAGAGTCTGTGAGACAACATGTGACAAGGAAGACAAGTTGTCATCCTTCTTCATTTCTCAGTGGAGGAAAACATGGGTTCATGGGAAGTTTGTCTTGTGTGTAGAGTTTTTCTAGTGATAATCAGACATCAGAAGTCCATATTTATCACGATAAAGAGTCTGTGAGACAACATGTGACAAGGAAGACAAGTTGTCATCCTTCATTTCTCAGTGGAGGAAAACATGGGATCATGGGAAGTTTGTCTTGTGTGTAGAGTTTTTCTAGTGATAATTGAGATTGATATATCTTTCTTAAAGAAAAGAATTCCACTGACTTGGAGTAACAGTGCTCATATGATGACTGTCTAACTGGGTTTCATGTTTGTGTAGTCACTGCTTCATTTGTTGAGAGGAAAATGATATTACTCGGCAGCTACTCAAATATGTTGCCATCGATCACAAAGCTTTTGAATGAATTGGAGTAAATGTTCATAGTGACCCTTGAGCAGTGGCGTATCTAGGGAAAACGGCGCCCGGGGCAAGTACGAAAATTGCGCCCCTAATTTTTGAAAAAGTGTCGAACCCCAACCCCATCCCGGTAGGGACTTTAAAAAAAATCCACATGATGCTTTTTCAAGCACTTAAAAGGGATCTTTTGAGGGTGATTTAAATGTAATGAATTGTGATAGATTTTGGCGAGCGAGCGAGCCGAAAATTTTTATATTTCAGCTTACAAAACATGGAATCCTTGTCATTTTTGCTTACCAAATCTTACAATTCTAATCAAGATATAGTGACAGCTTTATAGATATCGATTTACACCAAAAAACTGAGGACTTTAAAAAATACTCTAAATTAGTACTCGCGAGTGAGCTGAAATTTGTAAATGACCTCGTCATCATCACGTATTGTTCTTATCTTTTTTTATATAAATTTTGGCAAGCGAGCGCAGCGAGCGAGCCGAAAATTTTTGTATTTCAGCATACAAAACATGGAATTCTTGTCATTTTTTGCTTATTAAATCTCACAATTATAGTGACGACCTTATAGATAACGATTTATACCAACAAACTGAGGACTTGAAAAAATACTCTAAATTAGTACGAGTGAGTGAGCCAAAATTTGTACATTTCTGCGTCATCATTACGTTTTTTTCTTATCTTTTTTGATTTTTTTTTGCGCCCCCCTCCCCCGTATGTTCGAAACCGTTGGCGTCCTCTTTTGATCCAATTGGCGATCGCTTCAGAACGAATGAAATTGCAGCCGCTGCTCCGTGAAACATTTTGCCTGCTAAACATGTGTAAACACAATAGACACTGTCATTTTGTCATCATCACGTTTTGTTCTTACCTTCTTTTTTATATAAATGTTGGCGAGCGAGCGCAGCGAGCGAACCGAAAATTGTTGTATTTCAGCTCACAGAACATGGAATTTTTGTGTGAACACAATAAACATTGTCATTTTGTCCGCATCATCATCATTTTTTGTTTTTATCTTGTTTGATTTGGTTTTCTGCCTCCCCCCCCCCCCCCCACCACCATTCTCCCTCTCCCTTCCGGGCGAGTTTTTTTTTTTTCTTCTTCTTCTTCTTCTTCTTCTTCTTCTTTTCTTTTTTTTTTTTTTCTTCTTCTTCTTCTTCGTTTTTTTCCTTTCTTTTTCTTCTTTTTCTTCTTCGTTTTTTTTTTTTTTCGTTTTTTGGCGCCCCCAAGGAGTGGCGCCCGGGGCACGTGCCCCCCTTGCCCCCCTCTAGATACGCCACTGCCCTTGAGTAACCCTTTCGCAAACAGAGGCTGTATTCTACCTCACATCTCTCTCCAGAAAAGTACTGTCAAAATATATTTTACCATGAATTTATTTGCACTTTAGAGAATCACTTTTACCCAGTTTAAGAGAGAGAGATTGTCTTCTTTGAAAGAGAATAAGGGGGAGGGAGTTATTAAGTGGTACCTGTATGAAATGTGGTTGAAAACCATTGGATTGTAAAATATGTTTTGATTTTCTTTGCTTAATAATAATAATAGTGGCCTCTTATAAAGCACTGAAGTCCATCAATAATGATGCTCATGGCGCTCTTACATAATCAGCATGAACAGTTATATAATACAACCCTACAATATTCAAATACGATAACTAGAGCAAATGAAATACAAACAGAAACAAAATGCTTACCATACATAACGAAATAAATCTCAGAACATAAGAAAAACTTGTCATGTACAAATTATACAGTAACATATACAAAATGACTCAAATTAAAACAATCATGTTTCATTCACGATTGAGAATTAAACAGATGTGTTTTAAGGAGTTGCTTCAAGGAATTGGTTGAGGAAGCCTGACGAAGAAAAAGTAGAAGACTGTTCCATAGAGAAGGACCGGCATGGGAAAAGCTATGGTCTCCCCAAGAGTGAGAGGATAGAGGAACCTGGAGAAGTGAAGTACCAGCTGAACGGAGTCTACGAGGGGGTTGATATAAATGTATGGAGTTCTGGAGGTAGAGTGGTGAGGATCCATGGACAGTGTGGTAGACCAGTAAGAGAACTTTGAAGATGATATGCTTTTCAACTTGTAACCAGTGAAGTGACTGAAGAACGGGAGTTATGTGACAGGATTTCTTAGTGAGGGTGACAAGTCGAGCTGCAGAGTTTTGGAGGCGTTGAAGTTTGGAGAGCTGTATTTGGGAAAGGCCGAGGAGGAGAGAGTTACAAAAGTCAAGGCGAGAAGAGATGAGGGCGTGGACGAGCTGTTCTGTTGCACTCTTGGTCACATAACTACGAATGAAGCGAAGGTTGCGGAGTTAGTGTCTTATGGATCTTGATATGTGAGAAACATGGGCATTGAAAGACATATTGGCATCGAAGATAACGCCTAAATTGAGAGTCTGGGGGATAGGTAGACGACGTTATCACCAACGTGGATGCCAAAGTCCTTCATGTCAACTTTGCCGAGCATTTGCTTTGAGCCCAGAACAATAACCTCTGTCTTCTGCTGATTCAGTTTTAGACCAAATGCACACATCCATTCTTGGATGTCTTTGATGCAAGCTTCAAGGCGTCTTATAGCTAATGACATCGAGGTGAAGGTTGGAGGAAATGACACATAGAGCTGTATGTCATCGGCGTAGCAGTGGTAGCTGATGCCATGACTCTTGATGATGGGACCAATAGGCTGCAGATACAGGGAGAATAGGAGGGGGCCTCCTACAGAACCTTGGGGAACACCATAAATCAGACTACTTTCTTGGGACAAGGCATCACCAATGATCACACTTTGACGACGATTTGTCAGATATGAGGTAAACCAACGCAAGGCTGTCCCACTGACTCCCAAAGAAAAAAGTTGGTCTAGGAGAATGTCGTGGTCAACAGTGTCAAATTCCGGCGACATGTCAAGGAGAATTAGAGCTGTAATGTTTCCCCTATCCATCTGCTGTAGTACATCATCTGCTAGGTTGGTCAGGAGTGTTTCCACACTGTGGTTAGGCCGATATGCAGACTGTTGGCTGTCTAGTAGCATGTTGTCATGCAGATACATGTATTCTGAAAGTTGAGAGAAAGCGACACGCTCCAAGACTTTGGAGAGATATGACAAGTTGGAGATTGGGCGGAAACTCTGAAAAGATTCAGTGTCCATTCCTGGTTTCTTTAGTGTCGGACGAACAATAACTCTCTTCAGATCCGCAGGAACTACTCCAGTGGCGAGGCTGGTGTTGATGATGTTTGTCATGGCAGGAACAGTGGCAGAAAAACATTTCTTCAGAAGAGACGTTGGGATAGGATCTAATTTGCAAGATTTCGCTGGTGACCCTGACAAGATCTCTCGAACTTCATCTTCATTGGTAGCTTGTTGTCTGACTGTGTTTGTTTGTTTGTTTGTCTTTGGAGGATACATAAAACCCAAAGAAAGTAGCACAGTGTCCAAACAGTGGCACATGTAGCACAGTGTTCATTCTCTTCTCATTGTGACCTCTGCTTCTCGTTGTTTTTATTGTTATTGTCCTACTCATTCGACATCCTCCATTTGTTGCTTATGTTTTTGTTATATATATCGTGTTTGTTTTTTCCTCAGAAAAAAGCAAGGAAGAAGATGTGTTGCATATTCATCATTCTTGCTGTGGTGGCCGTCGTCCTCACCCTCATTCTCTACTTCACTCTCAAGTGACAATGTGTCTCATGTTTTTATAGACATTATTGCAACCCACTCAGTGTGGGTCATGCATGGTATCAGGAATTATGTTGGAAAGTCTTCATATGCAGCAGCAGCCTCAACAGCCTGAAGTCATCAAATCTGCCTAGGATGCTGTCTAACCGACTCGGTGAAAGGGAGCAAGTGACAAGAAGAATGTGCTTCCGTTAAAGTCACATCTCTAGACAAACATTGGCTTTGCTGCTGAGTGAAATAAGCATTTACCTAATGATATGTATGTTTGTGGCATTGTGTTATGGAGTGCTTGTAGGAATGATATGAAATGCATTCAAGCAATAGTTCATAACACAGTTGCCAGCAATTCTAAGAAATCGCTTTTACCTCTAGCGGTATTTCCAAGTTGTACTTGAGATGGAGATCTTATTTTGCAGGTAAAAAAAGAATAGACCATATACTGCAAGTTTTGTCTAATTTTCTAAAAAAAAAACAACAAACAAACAAACAAACTCTGAATGAAAACTGGTGTGAAGAGGCACCGAAAAAAAAATATATAAACAAAAACAAAACAATGCCCATTTATTTATTGGACTTATGCTAGACGTTCCATGTTTGAATGTATCACACATTGATGCAGCAGGTAGATGAGAAGTACACTGTAAATGGTATTATGATTGTAATATTATGTACTGTAGACTGGAGAGGGCTGGAGAATAATGTAATAATAATAATAATAATATAATGTTCTTATATAGCGCAATTCAACACAAAATAGGTTCTCAAAGCGCTTTACATACATATATAATGAAACAAAGTCACAACTGAAAAGTGGCAAACCACATATCATAACAGTATAATTCTAATACTACTGGAAAGTTACTGAACATTGTATGCTGAACGAAATAAGTGAGTTTTCAATTGTTTTTTGAACAGTTCAGAGTTTTCTTGGGATCGGAGTAGCTGAGGAAGGGAGTTCCAGAGGACTGGACCTGCATGGGCAAAAGTCCTTTCACCGTATCTCTTGGTCCTTCTTGTGTTAACTTGAAGCAGGTGCTTTGTGGGTCACATTGTGGGTCACTTCTCTGCTATTACTCTTGTTAAATTATTCCAACTTGATATACTTTGTCTGATGGCAAACATTAGAGACAGGATTTGTACAAGATGCTTACAAGAGATGAACAAAATGAAATCATGTTGGACAAAAAAACATATGTAAAAGGCTGATGTAGTCAAACAAGTTATGCTAAGGGATGTAAAACCGATGGACATGCATGCTTACTATTCTTGATAGCCAATCACTCATACACAAAATAAATGTAAGGAGTTGAGAAAGAGGGCAAGATGGTGCCATGTTCATTCAAAATGTTTCAACCTGTACCGACCTTGAAGTTATGCTTCCTGGAAAAGGAAGACTTTGCAGCCATAATCTGACTTGAAAATACTAGACTCTAACATTGTTCTTCCAGACAGACAAGGAAAAAAAAATCAAAGCACATGTGATTACAACAATGTCATTATAATTAGAATTTAACTGTTTTGAAGTCAGTGGTGATTATCTATCCATGGGTACCACCATGCACAATATTTTATTGCACCATATTTTTCACAAAGTGGCTCCTGTCTGTGATAGTGCTGAATGTTGTTAAGCATATTCTGCCCTACTTCCCAAATGAAGTAAAAACAAACACCTTATTATCATACTCCATTTCAAAGGCAGCCTCAGATCAATTCATTGTTTTCCTGTAGTATTTTACTCAGTTGTACAGTGTATGTATGTGCCATTGTAATTGTTTATGTAACCATGTTTCATTCATGATCAAATGACTTTTTTTTTCATGTTTATGGTGATAATGAATCCATCCACTGGGAAGAAATTAAATCAGCAAAGATACTGCTCCAGTAGGAAAAAAGTCACATGGATAATCATTAAGAATGATTTTTTTGTTCAGTGATTTGTGTAACCTGCATCTGTGTGTAACCATGCCATTTTCTTGAGATGTTTACTAGGAGGGGATGGCATACTGGCACTCAAAGAAAATATCCTGGCTTTTCCTCACTGTCCTCTCTTCTTTGTTGTTGTTGTTTCTTTGCCATATTGTGTATTCACCTTTCTTAACGTTATGTGAGGCAAACTCACTGTTAGAAACCAACACCATGTAATTATCACCCTTCAGGACATCCGTTGTTGTCATTATGAGGGCCATGATAATGTGACAAAGATCAGGAAACCCCTTTGCTCCAAACATTAAAGCAAGTATTATTTTGTAGATTAAAGGATTTCAAAAGTGATATTTTGCAAATAATTGAAAAGCCTCACCAAAGAGAAAACTTTTAATGCAACTGAAGTGCTGTTTGTAGAAATAGTGTCATATCTCTGTCATGTATTCATGAAAGAATCAATCATTTCTTGTCAATCAAAATGATGAAAATGAAAATGACCCTGACAGGTGCCCCCCCCCCCAAAAAAAAAGGGGGGGGGGGGTATGGAGAGCTTGTAAATCTGAAAAGACAGGATATTAGAGTCTCCAATCATGTCTGGTAGAAAAATAGTGTGTTTAGTAAATTACTCTTGAACAAGAAAAGATCAAATGTTTGCATCTTATGAGTTATTTTTTATAAAATTATTTATATAAAGTATAGGAGCAAACTTATTGACTTTCTCTGTTTCGTTGCAGAAAAAAGCTCGCAAGAAGATGTTCTGTATCTTCTGTATTCTCGCCGTCGTTGCCATAGTGATAGTGATTGCACTGGTCGTACTTTTGAAGTGACATCCACCCCTCAAGGTTAATTTGGTTTATATCGCAATCAGCATCTGTCAGTACTGCATCTTTACTGCATCTCTGCTCATTATTACACTGGACAGCAAAAGAAAGTACCCACTTGAAGGCCGCACACAAAAATTCACCCCCTAGAAATATACAATTTTTGTACACAGGTGTGCTACAATGCCCCTTACTTATCACATGCACATAAGCAAGTGAATGTCTTCATAACAAAGAAGAACTTGACATGCACAACATCTTGGTCAATGAATCAAAAGACCCACACAACAGCACTTTCCACCATGCAAAAATGACCACTGAATGGATAACATTTTCAAACAACCAATATGTCAAAGTGAACACCTGTTTAGTCAAAATGATGTTAATGAGTGTATTCTGTATTTAGGGATGCTATCCTTCCTGATTATGCTAATTCTCAGAATAAAATCAGTTAGCTCTTTAGACTGGACATTACTTTACTCTGCTCTAAGCAAGCTTCCATCAGGAAAATTATGCCACATCTTGTAAGGCTTGTATTAAGGCTCATTCTGTTACATTTTGTGACTTTTGATTCAGTGACCAAGATGCTGTGCATGTCATTTTTTTCTTTGTAATAAAGATAATCACTTGCTATTGGGTATGTGATTACTAATGGATATTGCATCATACCTGTGTACAAAAATTGTTTATTTCTAGGTGGTGAATTTTTGTGTTCAGCCTTTGACAGAAGTGGGTACTTTCTTTTGCTGTCCAGTGTATGTAGTGTGTTAGATAATATCTGTAGCAAGTGAGAGAAATGTGTAAAATTTACACACAAACAAGATTCCACTAAGTCGATGATGAGCAGCTAGGAAGTCTTGTGGTTTCAGTGTCTGTCAGCAATTATTCATGTCAACAGAGTGTTATGTAAATATGACAGCCATCTTGTTTAGCTGTGTCCTTTGTTCAGGAAGCCTGCTTTTTTCCCTTTTTTTGATTTATTTTATTTTATTATTATTATTTTTTTTTTTTTTGCGAGTCACTGCCCTCTGAGGATTGTTGGATTTCATGTTTCTGCTAGAAGCAGCATCAAGAAATTGCATTGTCAAGTGAGTGCCATGTCCTGAAGAGTGAACGGACTAAAAATGTTGCTGTAGCAACCGCAAGGAGTTAAATTGATCATTTGAACATTTATACTTAGATTTTATAATAGTGAAGGAATTTTTTAAAGGGTGTGTACAGTTCTGGTTGAGGTGAGGATTTAGCATTTAACATTTTGCAAGATATATAGAAACCACTCTATGAGATGTCAAAGAGCATGCAATTCTAAGGGGTATGAAAAGTTTATTTGATGAAAATCAGTTTTGAAATGGCTGAGATATCCAAAAACAAGGTGAAACAAAGAGATCCTAATAAAAGGCTTGGCCTGTCGCCTTTTATCATTATCACTTTTTTTAATATCTCAGCCATTTGAGAACCAATTTTCATGAAATAAACATTGAATCCTTCTTAAAATTACATGCTCTTTCATATTTCATAAGAGGTTTACTTAGGAGTGTTTAAAACATGAATCCCCACATCAACCAGTACTGTACAGTCTCTTTAATGTGGTGCAGACACAACTATTAAACACGATTGAAAGTTTCCCGCTTCTCTATTGCAATAGTACAATAACAAATTCCGTTGTAAAGTAAGCTACACAGGGATGTCAACCTTTTAAACAGCATAGCTGTATTCTGAAGGGGAAAAACAGTATTTTACCTTTCTTGGAATGTAAATGTGTAGTACTATGATTAGGGAAAACTGTATTTTCAATGAAACCAGCAGTATTTTTGGCCAAGAATGGTACAAAACACTGCAAAGACAAAAAGAACAGTTGGCATTTCTGCCTGCACTGTGTTAAAATTCTACACTGTATTGTAAAGAAACAACCATGTGGAAAGTTGTGGTGGTTGTTGTAGGAATGCCTTATGTAAATATTTGTTTCATGTATTTCTATTTTTATGAATTTTCTTTGTGATGTGTCCATTTACATTCAAAACAGGTAGTAGTCACAAGAAGAAGCAGAAAGCAAAGAATGTGTAGCATTTCCAGTAAAGTTATTACTATGAGAGTGGATGCAGACAGGTGATCCACAAACATTTACACTCCTCATTTCATTTTTATAAAAGTAGATTTTAGTCTATACTGGTCTTTTATATACAAAGTGCACTCCCATTATAACAAATTCCTGAGGACTGGTGGTGTTCTTTCATTATACTGAAATTTCGTTATAGCCAAACAGTAAGGTACATAATGAAATACTGATGATAATTGTGGAATTTTAATCTAAGTTTACTTTATTATATCTAAATTTCGTTTAACCATGTTCGTTATAACAGGAGTGCACTGTACATGTTTATTTGTTTGTTTGTTTGTTTGTTTTTTTACGTGTAGCAAACTGATATTGTTTAAGTGTGATGGAGTCCAAGTATGTGCTTTCTTTTTATTAGGATATTAAGTGTAATTTTATAAGTCCTTGATGCAGTACATCAAGCACATTATATGCCAAATTGCAAAGGATGTTTCCAGCCATAATTGTATATTTTGTCTCCTTGGGTCTGACTACTATGCCATTTATCTAACAGGAGCAGCTCAGATTTTGACATTGCTGGTATATTTTACATAAATTTGAAGGAAATCAAGTACATGTACTGCTTAGATGTACTGTTGTGTGAATACCTTTACTGTTATTATTTAAATGTCAATAATATACACAGGTTGTACTATTATCAGACTGTGATGCATTTCCTGTGTTTGTTTCACTGCACACTGCCTAGGTAATAAGTTTCTTCACACAAGGAAATATTTTCCAGAACTTAAAAAGCAATATTTTTGGTTTGATGTAGTGGTGTGCAGGAAAGACTCGTTTTCAGATAAGATTCGGGATGAATTCTGTTATAGCATATTGCAGAATTTGCTGTTTTTAATGTATCATTAGACCACCTATTGCTACTCAATGTTTCATGTTGAAAGCACTGAAGATGTACATTTGTTCTTATACAAGCAGTGGCAGAGAGAGGATGTGTATCAGTAGCTAACACATAAGGCAGCTTTATTAGGTATCTTGTTCTTAAAGAGACTTTAATACACAATTTAGCCATACAGTTTACTGTGCATTATATCAGAGGAAGAGTAACCACTCACTAGTGGCAAAGTCAATGCTCCAAGCAAAACTTTTCAACTTTTTTAAAACAAAAGCAAGAGGTTTAGATATCAAATACCTGTAAACAAATATAATTTTAGTTTTCTTTTTTTATGTAATGAACACATATGCACATACAAGAAGCCACAACAGCTAGGATGTGGTAAGTTAAGAAAAAAAGATCTAAATGGAATTTTTGTTAAGTTTTTTGAAAGACTTTCACAAAGTACAGCAAGCTGGAAACAAACATTTAAAAGGCCAGGAATGAATGAGACATGAGGAAAAGTTAGTGTGACTGTATATAATGCCAAAACATTTATGTCATGCAAGCCTTTTAGTTGTCGTACCAGAAGTCAAGATAGAGACAAAATGTTGTGCCACTTGATGGTAGTTTCTTTTTCCACTGTCTTGTACGTACATGTTATGTGTTGTGTAATCTCTCATTTTGTAAAGTGGACCAAATTCAAAGCACACTACAGCCATCAAATCTAAATAGATTTGTTGTATGAACCTAAGACTGTGCAATAGAAGTATGTGTGATTTAACACAAACTTCAAGAATCAATTCACTTTGTCATTGCAACATGTTCCTAGTTTAAGTGATTAATTTGGCAAAATATAAACATGGTTTGTTCTTATCAAAATAGTTTGAGTGCATGTATTGTCCAATCCATGATGGTGTTCCATTGAAGTGGTACAGTATATCTAACCCGCTACAACAAAAGGATCCCAAAGTCGGTGGAGGACAGTTTTCTGAATATGACATGACATTATTCCCTTTCTCTTCCACTTTAATTTCATATATAACACGACTTGTAAAAGTACTTGGTTGTGGAGATACGTACCAATGATTTTATTAGCGCATGTGGGGTGAATTAGAAAATCAGCGCTTTGAGAAAAATGCCTTCAAAGTTTTCCTTCCGACGTTATCATGATCAAGAGGAGGCAAGACAGTTTTCACGGCTTGACAATAGAAGGTATGCTCCCAGCAACCTCCGTAATGTTCAGTCAAACTTAGCGCCAGTGGTCTACGCACGACCAATCAGTAACAAGGATGCCACGCACTGACCAATAAGATCACTGCCTTGTTGCTAGGGGCATAGTCTAGCTGCAGCGCTAAATCAAAATCTTCTGTTCTATGAAAGTCGGAAAATCATGGCCCTGAAAAACACTAATTTCTTGCCTCTTTTGATCATTTAGCTTCGAAATTTCGGCAGAAGATAGATGATACATTAAACTACAAAATTATACCAAAAACAGAAATTTGGTGGTTTTGACCGATTTTGATGATCTGAACTCAAACTGAATTTTCTCGGCTCAGCGGTCAGCGACTTTAGGATCCTTTCGTTGTAGCGGGTCACATATTGCCTGCAAAACATTGAAATTTAGGCAACAGCACGATTTAAACAAATACCAATAGATTAAACAGAATTGTAGAAGACACGGTTGATGATGATGGTCTAGATATTTGAAAATTGTTTCTTTTCCTCATTAGTGCTACCATAAATGGCACTGAACAATGAAAATCATGGGTCATATTTCACACCATTACCATATGCATTCCATAATACTTCTGATTTTACTTCCCGTATTAATCCAGTCCTGATCTTTTAGTCTGGTATGTAACAGAACATGTCATCCAACTGGTCCCAACTTGCTGAGCTATTAACTGGCCCTATGTTAAATCCTCAATAAATCAAGTTGTAATCTACATTCAACAAATCCACTTACATCAGTATACATTATGTTTTAACAGTGCAAAGGCCTCAGTGCGACCTCATAACAGATTATGGCAAGGAAGTATTATGTTTTTTACTCATTTTTGACAAAACATGTCAGTATCTCAGTACTTGAAAAAAATAATGGAGTGCATCATGCAAGGACTCAATCTTTATGAACCATTTCTATACCTGAACTTGATCTCATACTGCAATCCAGGAAATATCCTACACCTGTATGTACACATACAGTACTGAAGTTTTTCAATATGATTTGTATGCTGGTCAATTTTAGGGCAGTTTTTTTTTTTTTTTTTTTTTTAGTACAATGTACTCCCATGTAATAATGTATAAATTCATGTATTATACATGTATTACAGTGGACTCCCGCTATATCAAAGTCCTCGGGACTGTCGGTTTTCTTTCATACATAATTATTATTAATCAAAATTTCGTTATAACTGAACAATAAAAAGCATACAGTGAATAATGTTGCGGCCTGAATTTTTACTTTGTTGTGACTGGCATGTCCTTATAACCATGTTCATTATAACGGGAGTGCACTGTATGTAGAAGCTACACTGATTTACATTGAATATGTATAAATAGATGTATAATAGAAGTTATGATGGTTTATGCAAACAAAAGAGAAGAATAAAAGACCAAGCAAATACACTTAATTTCTTGTATTTTATTAGAGACATATAAATTTGCCAGTATTTAAACAGTATCTACAAGAGAACAAGTACTGAATTGATCTGACACATAAACATGTATGCCCAACACTTGTTTTCAGTAATTAAAGGGAAGATAAACCCCAAAAACAATGTGGATTGAGTGAAAGCAGCAACATTAGTAGAACACATCAGTGAAAGTTTGAAGAAAATCGGACAATCGATGCAAAAGTTATGAATTTTTAAAGTTTTGGTGTTGGAACCGCTGGATGAGGAGACTACTAGAGGTTATGACGTATGAGTGGACTACACTATCAAGAAAATATAAAGAAAATACTACAAAAATCCATTTTTCATGAAAATTACAAATTCCATCAACTTGATATTGACATATGTTAAGGGTAGCAATTATTCCCCCTGCTTTCTGAAAGCGGTTGGTCCACTGCTCTTTCATAATTCTAGAAAAGTGAATTTTTGTTGAATATCCTTTATATTTTCTTTGTATTGTTGTCCACTCATACGTCATATCCTCTAGTAGTCTCCTCATCCAGCGGTTCCAACACCAAAACTTTAAAAATTCATAACTTTTGCATCGATTGTCCGATTTTTCTCAAACTTTCACTGATGTGTTCTACTAATGTTGCTGCTTTCACTCAATCCACATTGCTCTTTGGGTTTACCTTCCCTTTAATTCTTGACTGTACATGTATTTTTATGTACATACATTCTAGTCTAGACATGGAAATATTTTGAGCTTTTAACAGTTCACATGACAAATTGTGAATCTGAAGATTTTTTTTTTTTTTTTTTTTGGGGGGGGGGGGGGGAGGGAATGTGCTGTAAACCAAAGAAACTTTACTGATTTTATAGTGATAACACTATATCAAAAGAAAATCTCCCTGCACAATCTGTCATAAATCTTAATCAAACATCAGTCTGTTCTGAGCTAACTAGACAAAAATCCAGCGTGTAAATTAAAAAATAAAACAAGCACCAACACCAATAGTCACACTGCCATGAGATTATTGTGCCAACAATTCATTCAGGAAAACAAACCAAATGAAAATTGAAACAAACCTACTGTAGATTGGATTCATGCACATGGAAATACAAGTATTCAAAAATAATTACGAAAACTGCCTGTTCTACTGTGATGTAAAACCATTCGTTAGAGCATCCAAGTTCAGTCACCAATCCCCTACAGGATGTTCATCTGCAAATCAGCACTGGTCATATTAAGTGATGTACATTATGTAGGCAAGTTTTGCAACACTTCTCTAAAGACTTCACGCAACTCAAGTTTAACCAATTCTACATTTTATCTGAACATGAAAAAGGATAGTATATATGGTTGAGGGGTCTAGATATCGCGCACGAAATTTTGAAATGCTCTTATAATAGAAGTTATTCCATAATCGTACCTGAATTTCTCAATGAATATCACGAAAATGCAGAAAAATCACCTCCCAGAATCTCCTGATGATACGATGACGGAGTAGTGCACTGTCGCCATTTGTATGTCGGACTTTTTTTTATGCGTTCACCTTCTCGGGGTATGTAAAGATCGCGCAGCTGCCCTATGTAGTTTCATGCGTGAAAGTGTCTGCCCCTCTCTGCGGCTGTAGCGTGCTTCGGCTTTCGTAGAACGATCGATCGAACAAATAACGAATTCTATCGGCTACGATCATACGAACGAGACAAGCGAGACGACACTTCTACGCTACAATATCCTTAAAAAAAGATTTTAAGCTAAGGTAGGTAAATTATAAGGTAAAAAATCAGAAATTTAGTGAAAAATTAGTTCCAAAAAATTGGAAATTTAGTGAAAAATTTGTTTGAAATCAAAATTTCTTACCTGCTTTCTTCTCATGTTTAGCGGTTGTCAGGTATGTTTATTCCATGGGCGTATCGGCAAATTTTGCGCTTAGTCCTACGCGTAATATTGCTTGCTATACGCAGTTACGCTATGCGCGATCATTAAGTCCCTGCGCGATACCTAGTACCCTTACTATACAACTCCAAGAGTTTAAGAACCTAGTGTTGAATTGTATTTCAGTGAAAAGCGGACAACCTACACATGAGGTAGACACTTTGACAAATTAAGAATTGTGGTGTGACAGTTAAAGAGTGAAAGAAAAGAGAAGGAAAGAGGTAGAGATTCATAACCTAACAGAGACAGCAGCAATTAGACAATTTACACTCAGATTGGTATTGGATCACTTGTATCTCCACTCTACATGGTGGAGTGGTGTCAGAACCCTCCATAGATGTCCCACAGAATTGAGTGGTACATTATGTGTGAACGGGGTATATCTACGCAAGTATACTGTAAAACGAAGAATGTTTTGCATGCATTTACATTTCGAGAAAAATCGCGAGCAGCAACATTCGCGAAATTAAAATGCATGCGAAAGTTCTTGCCTACACAATATGCATTGGATGCCCGTGGCAAGGCGCGAAAATTTCATGCTGCGAGAAAGACCGTCAGCTCCAATTCGTGAAGTTTTCATGCCGCGAAAATATCATGTTTTCCAGTACCACAAATCTATTTATATAGGCAACCTCATGAAGACCTGAACTAAAATGAAGGTATGAATGGGGTCCTACTTGTTAAGCTTTTTCTCACCTTGAAGAGGGTTAATTCAGTATACACGTATAGTAATACAGGCACATGTTGAGATAGAGATAGAGGACAGTGTGACAGTAGACATGCTTCATTTTACACTACTCTTACCTATTAAAAGACATCATGAATCAGATAGAATTACCACTGTTGCTGCTTAGCACAGAGATGAGCCATTAGCCGCATATTCACATTAGCAGCTATGATAAGTGCACATGATACATGTAAACCACTTCATGTTAAAAAAAAAAAGTGAAAACATCACTCTTAATAAGTTACATCGAGAAAGTTACAGTGGACTCCCATTATAACTATTCAAAGTCCTCGGGACCGGCTGTTTTCTTTCGTTAAATCGAAATTTTGTTATAACCGAACAAATAAACAATAAAAATACATAGAGTGGATAATCCTGCGGCCTGGATTTCTACTTCGTTATAACCGTGTTCATTATAACGGGAGTGCACTGTATGACAATCTGAGAGAGAAAAACTCTTATGTGACCTCCAATCAATTATCAGAGACTGCAATCACATAACACTTTTGAAGAAGAAGATGCTAATGCCTCAAGATGGAGGAGCTTGTAAGACAAATAATAAAAGACACCAACAACTGATGAATGGGGATGCAGCAGCCACTACATTGTCACAGTTGGCCACTCAACATTGTGCAACTCAGTTTGTTCTCTTATAATTAAGGGTCTACTGTAAAGTAAACAATTTTCTCATCAGCATGTACCTTGAGCTGGTTGAGTAAAAATATCTCAGAAAGAGTGATGCACTTTATCCAATGCCTCAGTACTGTCTATTTTCTTGTTTTACATGAATAACTATTAGACATTTGCATTAACATAACTTAAAAAGAAAAAAAAATCACACTCTCTATACCACAGTCCATGTGATATCATCCAACAAATTAAAGTGAATTGTTGGCATACGTTTCATAATCTAAACCAAACTATGTCATCTAGTCATGGACACTACAAGTGACAGACCAGAAAGATCATTCTCCAGAACTTCACACAGACCAGATGTGTGAGAGAAGTCTAAATACCAAAGTTTGATTTTCTATATTCCATTCCCTATGAAAACCATTTATGGCGCAGTTTATCTTTATAGTGTCTACTGAACAGAGACCATGTAATGAATGGCAGCGATAACAATCAATTTTTTATCTTGGTGACTGTCTGTGCCAAGACTTCTGATAAAGCTGTATTAACGTTTCACATCATAAATGTTTAGGAATATCACCCAAGATGACATTGATTGACTTCACTTCATGCCAATGTCCACATCAGCTGGATGCATGACACAAATCGCCTTTTGTAACTTGGATCATCAGATCAACCATTATTCACGCCAGTTTGCTTGTCAAACTTGGAAACAACGATAATTGGCAAAATCATTACAAAACATCATTGCCACTGTCCAGAGTTGTTTGCAAAAAGTATTTGACCAGCTTTCCGTATGATGTTGATAAGCTGCACAGTAATAAAAGGAGCTAACAATGATCTGCAGACAGATCATTCTTGATGAGAGCGCCCTCTCAGGCAAGGTGACACACAGTGAGGCAAGTTCAGAAGTCAGCTCCCAAGGATGCCAGGAGAGTGAAAATGAGAATGATGATGATGAAAGCTCCAAGAAACATAAGCATCACTGGGTATTCCCCTGAAACGAGTACAAATAGTGATGTTATCAACCAACTTTACAATGGCTACACTGTATTTACATGTACACACACTATAGAATGGAAATAATTTGTTTTACTGTACTATCCTATAAGGTCCATGATTATTATTTCCAAATAAATATGATCAGGAGCATTTGTGACAAATGATCACATCAGGGCAATTACCCCCGAGGGCAATCACCCCTAAAGGACAATTACCCCCCCCCCCCCCCCCCCAGCTAAATACTGGTTAGTGATAAGGTCAGAGTAAAGATATGGTTTAGGGTTAGGTTTAGGTTTAGGTTCAGGATTTAGGATTAGGGTTAGGGTTGGGGAAGGGTCTGGGGTAATTGCCCGGGGGATAATTGCTCTAGAACCCAAATCATATCATCACATTAACCTCATTTTTTTTAAAGTAATGCTAGGCAACAAAACATTGAACTATGCATGATTCAACTATGATTCAACTAGAATGCATGAACGTTATCAAAGCTCTTGTAGCATTTGAAGTATCAGAGGAAATGATTTTGCATAATAGTATTAGTGAAAATGCAAAATGATAAATGTACAACTCTACATGTTACAATCCAGAAGTACGATACAATAATCATTATCATTTATCTGCCATTGTTTGCCAGACAAAACAAGTGAATGATAAAACAACAAACAAACTAACAATACAACAGTACAAGAAGTCAGGCTTTCTCTGAAGTGCTTCCCTACGTTGCTTTGGCTTACACAAAAATTGATTCAAATAACTTGAGCATGTAAACCAAGTTAATTATTGTACATACAAACTAGAAATATCACTATGGTGACTTGTGTTCCTTTGCCATCTCGTATTATTTCCTAACAAATCTACAAAACATCTCGCCAATGCGGGGCAGCCAAATTCACATGATGAACAATTAACAAATAATCACTATCTGTTACAATCTGTAGTTTGTTAACCCGTTAAGGACGAGTCCCGAGTATACTCGGGCAGGTGTTTATGGGAAATGCCTGTTGTAGCAAAGTCAGTCCGTCCTCAACGGGTTAAAGAAACAGTTTGTAAAAGGATCAATAAATATCAACTCCACAAAGGTCTGACATTATGAGACCTTTGTGGAGTAATGTTTTCTTGGTTCATTATGTCAGCATGCCATCATGGACTGTGGTACTACGCCTTTTAAAAGTCCTCGGAAATTGAGGGAGTAATCAGAGGTATGCGTTTGCCAATATTTAATCTCATACATTAAATATTTTTTAATCTCATACATGTAGATGATTCTCACATTTAATACCAAAATGAAAACCTGACCCTGTGGAAACTTGATGAAAAGACTAACCTGGTCTGGACACTGAAACAAGACTCATCTTTTTGTCTGCTGCAATGCTAAGGACGGCCGCATCCTTGTCCCCGACAACACTCCTGGATTTACTGGTCATCGGGATAAAGGTGAGTCCCGTTATGAAGATTCCATGGGCATTATTGACCCACTTTAACTTCTGCTCGTGACAAAAAGACAGAGGGACAGACCTGAATATACTTGACCATCATTAATATTCAGATGTCCATTTAAATTTTGCAAATAAACAAGCAAAAGTCCATTTGATGTTTGAACAGGCATATATAAGGCAAGCCTAATTCATATTCACAGTAAGTAGGCATGAGAAATTGACAAACCATGACATACGTGCCGCAATTTTCAGTGAATTTTGTCAATTGCCTGCAATATCGTCACTGTCCATGACTTGCAGACATTTTGTACAAACTGACTTCATGACTTCGGTAAGTCCTACTACTCAAGCTTATAACAACATTTGAAAAGAACTGCTGGCAATGTAAAAATTTGTGTACATCATAATGTAATCATGATGAGGACTTGGAAGATTTTCTGCAGGCAATATCACATGATTGTTCAGGATTCACCAAGAGAATGCTTGCATAAAATACTAGAAATACAAACAATTATGCACAACATTCAGATACACACATACACACAAATGCAAATACAAATGTACATTCATTTGTCCATGCATACAATTGAATTCATCGACGTTGGAATATTGTATATTAGACATTACGACACAAGTCTGTACAGTTACACATGTACGTTGGTGATTTCAAAAGATATTCCCTCCTAGAAAGATCAAAGAAACGATGAAGAAGGCACAACACCCACCTGTAAACTGAACGTAATGTAGATTCCTACTGCTCCTGACATGGTTCCCACACCAACGTAGTAGCCACTATGACTGTTTAGATAACACAAACACTGGTTATGTCTCTTGTAGCCATGATACTGGGTTCTGACATTCTTCAGGTTCTGATATTCTGAAGCACTTCAAAGCTTTTAAAACACCGTTTGAGAATGAGTAAGCTTTGAGAATAAAATGTACACACTGAGAGACTGAGTGAAGACTTACACTGCTTAGCTGTCTCTGGGATATAAATCTAATCAAATGAGTGCAGGATCCCTATGGTCTTAAAGTGCAGTTCCATACTATAATCAAGTTGGCTCTAATACATGTAATATGATTAAACAAAGACACTGTAGAGGTTTCATCAAAATTGGACATACAATAAGAAAGCTATGGATTTCTAAATTCAAAATGTCATTGCAAAACAGTGATAAAGTAATCATGAAACATGAAATACATCACACTCACCTTACTGCCAATGCAGACAAGATATGGTCCCCAGTGCACACTGTCTTATCAATAGTAAACTTCATACTGTTCCACTTGGTGAGGTAAGAAGGCTGCTTGCCTTTCTTCTGTATGTGAGGGACATTTGTGGTGAACATGGTTGAGTTGCTGACATCACCATCCAGAAAGGCAAACCTGTAGCAAACAAGAAATCATCAGTCAAGGAAGACAATCACAAACACACAACTGCAGCACATCTCCCCTACTCCTTCCTATTAGTAAGCACAGTTATCAATTCAGTTTACTGCCTGTGGTCATGATTTCAATACTTGTACTCGAATCAACCCTTGGTCATGCTCATCACTGCACATTCTCAGTGACCTCTGTTAGAAAGAGTCACATTCAAAATGTAAGGCTGACTGCCAGAACATTGCTTTTAGTTTCATTGATGTGTGTCATCAGTTAACAACATTACCTCCAGCAAAACTATTTGTGACCCGCTACAACAAAAGGATCCGAAAGTCAGGGGAGCTCGATTTTCTGAAAATGATATAACATTACTACCTTAGTCTTCCGCCATAATTTCAGATATAACATGACCCATAAAAAACTCTGTTGTGGAAATAGTCATGATTTTATGAGAGTATGTCGAGTGGTCTATTAAAGAAATCAGCGTTTCAAGAAAACCACCTTCAAAGATTTCCTTCCGACGCAATCGTGATCAAGGGGAGGCAAGACAGTTTTCACCTCTCGACAATAAAAGGTATGCTCCTAGCAACCTCTGTGATGTTCATTCAAGCTTAGCGCCTGCGGTCTATGCTCGACCAATCAGTAACCAGGATGCCACGCACTGACCAATAAGATCGCTCCCTCGTTGCTACAGGTGGAGTCTATCAGCGGCATTAAATCAAAATTTTCGGACACATTTCTGATCCGTTGAAAGTCGGAAAATTGTGGCCCAGAAAAATCCTAATTTCTTGCCTTTCCTTTGCTCATTTAGCTTCAAAATTTCGGCAGATGATAGACAAAACATTAGACTACAAGATCATGCCAAAAGCAGAATTCTGATGGTTTTGACCAATTTTGATGATCTGACTCCAAACTCGATTTCCTTGGCTCAGCCTTCAGTGACTTTCAGACCCTTTTGTTGTGGCAGGACACATTTTTCAAGACCCCTTGATCTTGTGAAGGAAGGATATGAGACTCAAAATTCCCCTTTTAACGATGAAATTGAGAATATCCTGACCATACCGCCACTGTACAAGATGAAATGAGACCAAGCGAATATCTTATTTTTCTTTTTTTCACAGATACACACAAGTGCTGAAACTGACAGACAACTGCTTGTGTTACAGCGTTTCACTTAATGAGAGCTTTACAACTGGTAACTAGGTGATTCCAATCTCCTATTGCAGGTTGCTGCAATTGAAAACCATTTAGTGTTCAACAGTATTCTGGTCAGTACATTGATGACAACAGTATACCAGCCCATCCAACCATAGAAAGAATATTGGTCCTACTTGCCTAAGCTCTCAAGAAATCTAATTCTGATATCAAACATTTCTAGACAATGATCTGAAATAACTTACCATGAAAAGCAATGTATAGAATGTGACTTAAAAATGTATGCCTAGTATTCCATTTGTGACCGTGCATCACAAAACCAACAAAAAGTCGCACACACTGATTTTGTGTGAGGACTGAAAATAGGCGAAATGGGTCAAAGTAGCCGATCTTTACTTTTTCATATTTTCTGAAAGAGCAAGTCTTCTTCTACATTATGCTAAAATTTGGGATCATAAAACGGGCAGGAAAGTGTGTTTTTTAGCAGTTTATCTCGAACATCATTTGGTAGAATAGTGTGATTAGGTGTGTCTTTAGAGTCCCCTTTTCATTTCTTAAAAATCTTGTACAATGTACATGCTCTTCACTTTCAACTCTAATAACTTTTGAAAGGATGGTGCTACTGCTTTGGAAGTTGGCATTAATAATGGACAGAATGCGTTAGTAAGGCATGCTCCATTTCAGTTTAATCTCAAAATGCCTTCATTGTTGTTACTCCCGTGGTTTACACGTACATCCTGTTTTTTGTCCCATTCATCGCACAGCCAGCATGGCTTGGTAAAGATTAAGCGCTTGAATAGACACTGAACTTCAGAGCCTCTTTTCTCTCAGTTTACACTTTTCCCGAGTGTGTGCTTTCATTTCAATATTTAGATAGGTTAGGAGAGTCCATTTTAATTTGAGTTATACTTCATTTTAAAGCTTAAAGTTTGCTCTTTCAGAATTTGTTCTTCACTAAAAGTTAATGTCTGGCGACTTTCTGTTTGTTTTGTGGTGCAGGGTCACATTTGATGTGTTTACAAGTATTTCAATCTGTTTTCATGAAGTGTTTTGTATCATACCTTCATAAGACTACTGAACTATTTATCTTTTGGCGAGGACATCTCTTTCAGCATTTATTCTTCATACAAAGATACATACATGGACAAAGGAAGGATCTGTTAATTTTGGTTGTTAACCTGTTGAGGACGGTTTGATTTTGCTACAACATGCATTCCCCAAAGACATCAGCCCGAGTATCTTGTATACTCGGGACTTGTCTTCAAAAGGTTGAAGTTACTGTTTACCATTGGGAGCAGTGATTTAAAAAATGTTCTAGATACCACATTTGATGTATATGTGTAGGCCAGTTGTATCACAACACATCCTTCCATTTTAAAAAAAAAAAACTAGAAATGTCGCTTTGGCGACTGGTATGCCTCTGCCATAATGCATGATTTTCCCAATAGGTCTAGATAGTACATGTGGACACTGGGTGATTACATTTCCACAAAATTGGCAAAATATTGGAATGACAAGTTTGTCACAAATGTGTTGAATGTTCACCTTCCTTGACGTAGGTTTAATTGGATGAATAAGAGAGCATGTATCTAGGGATTTAAGGACTTTAACTTGACTTTGACCCATTCATACATTTAGGCATTGAGTAATTTTCAAGGTACAGGTGTGGAGAAAAAGTGCAATTTCTGAATTGAATAGTAAATTGTTACCATTTTCATCTGGCCCTTGACCCTAAAATTCATAAGATAATTACTTTCAGGTAGAACATGCATAATATGTACTAAGTTTCAAGGTAACTTGAGCCACTTCCGAGATATGGAGGAAAAAGTTAGTTCAGCACTTTCACTTGATCTTTGACCTTTTGACCTTTGAGGCAAAAAGAGAAAAAAAAAAAAAACTTTCCAGAGAATTTCTATTAGGTTACACACGCATACACCAAGTGTAAAAAAATAACCCTGCTGGCATTGCATAAATATGAGGGTAATAGTAAAATTTTGAAGTCTTGCACTTGACCTTTGACCCCTGACCTTTGACCCCATGAACCCTACATTCTCTAGATAATCACTTCCAGTCAGTACATGTATATACTATGTTCCATGAAGATACCTTGAACAATTTTCCAAGGTACGGAGAAAAAAAAGAAGTTTTAATATTTTTACTTGACCGTTTGACCTTTTGAACTTTGGCCTTTGACCTCATGACCCAAACTTTCACCAGAGAATCTTAATTGGGTAATACATGTATACACTAAGTTTCAAGAAAATATCTTCAGGCATTCAATAGATATGGTGGAAATAGTGAAATTTTATGTATTTGACCCTGACCTTTCGACCTTTGACCTTTGACCTCATGACCCAAACTTTCACCAGAGAATCTTAATTGGGTAATACATGTATACACTAAGTTTCAAAAAAATCTCTTCAGGCATTCAATAGATATGGTGGAAATAGTGAAATTTTATGTATTTGACCCTGACCTTTTGACCTTTGACCTTTGACCTCATGACCCAAACTTTCACCAGAGAATCTTAATTGGGTAATACATGTATACACTAAGTTTAGCATTCAATAGATATGTTGGAAATAGTGAAATTTTATGTATTTGACCTTGACCTTTTGACCTTTGACCTTGAGCATGTGCACCCAAAAGTTGATAGGCACAACTTCACCCCCTAATACACATACATGCCAAGTTTCATTAGGATACCTCAACAGGTTTCGATAGTTACCTTGTCCACAAAATTCATTACGGACGGACGGAAGGACGGACGGACGGACGGACGGACGGACAACCCGAAAACATAATGCCTCCGGCACCACTTCGTGGCGGAGGCATAAAAATGCAATAGAACCTAAAATATAAGGAGATATTTTTTTTCTCAATAAGCCATAACTGTAGACAGTTTAGTCTGGAACATTTTTCTTATAACTATTGTTCAAATTTTGTATATTTAACAGCACTTAACATTGATTATACTGATTCCAATTTTTACATTGGTTATTTCTATCCCTGACTCACATTTTAGAAATCTTTTGAAACTCTAAAGCTGGGTTTTTGTTTCATCTGCAAATGGTAAATAATACCAATAACTATTTAATCTTTTAAAGCCAGGAAGTTTTACTTAACTATTCAACAACAACAAAAATCCACTTTGATGTCATGGATTCTCCTTTCCTTTCTTTTCTTGCAGTGCTTACCTGCAACAGCCAAATCTGTAAGACTTGAAATCAGCACACTTCTCCCACTCCAGTGCACACATCTTGCTCCCATCCTTTGTGTTCCATACATAAGCTTTCTGGTCTCTGGATATTGTGATTAGCTGCAAAGTTAAGAGAACAGCATGTAAAGAGTAGTCTTTTTTCTCACTGAACGCTGGTGAGTACTGTAAAATCAGAAATATTTGCAGCATGGAATTTTCGCAAAATGGAGCCGACAGCCTATTGCGCGGCATGAAATATTCACAAAGTGCCACTGGCATTTACTGCAAGATTCAGAAAAAAACTTCCACATGCATTTTGATTGTGCAAATCTTGGCTCCTTGCGAAATTCATGAACATTTCATGCAAGCCAAAATTTCTGGTTTTACATTACTAAATTCTTCTTGTCGATCTTCATACCCCTTGCAGAAAAGAGGTTTCTCTACATTGCATTGCAGAATTCCATTACTGAGCAGCTATCTGTAAAGAAGGCAGCAGTCCTCATTCTCATGTTCCATAAGTGAAACAAAGAAAAAACAAACAAACAAATCAATAGCAACTTATTGTACTTTTATCAGTCATGGGAGGGATATATTCATCATATGAGATCCTCATACAATCCAATTAAAATGGCACATAAATTATGTCATTCATGCACTGTTAATTCTACATCAAAGTCTGTTTTTCTTCTCAAAATACAGTCTCTGTAAACATTTCAGTTTATCACTATATTTGCTCAAACTATCATAAAATATCAGTGCCCAACATTTACATGAAATACGACTTTACATATGCTTTGCTTTGTTCTCTAACTGGCATGCTTCATTCACTTCATTTGTACCAATGACCTGAACTTCCCTAGCTGTCAATAAAAAGAAATTACAGTAGATAACCCTGTCTATCAATATTTGTATTATAATGAATTCAATGTTGCAGTTTCAAGCATTGTTTGATTTGAATTGATACCTAAACATACACTTAGCTTTTACACACATTTTGCAGCAATAAGGCAGAAAACAATGCAAAATTAAAGATAAAAGGTTGAAGCATATTGCAGTCAATACAGCCTTTGCACCGACAAGAACATTTGTATGCCCAAATACACTATACACACACACATTTTACTTGTTTGTCATGGACTTTTAACTTGGACTGGGGCATGAATTTTTTACCATCAAAGTTTACACTAAAGTGTTGGAATATAATTAAAGCATCATGATCATGGGGGGGGGGGCCTTTTTGCCCCCCCCCCCCCCCAGATCTCGGTCGTGGATTGCGTGATCCTCGCGAAAATTTGCACTAAGGTAGAGGTCAATGTAATCTACAAGACTGTATAGTTAAATTTTCCAAATTTTAATTTATGTATTTCATCTTAATTAATTTATGCTAATTTATGCAAAAATAAATTTTTTTGCCTATAAATAAAAAAATTAAAAAAAGCTCCAAGACTTCTAATTTTTATCCTCAACAATAATATTGAAGCAAAAATCCGGCTTCATAATTATTTGTTATGTATTTCATTGTTTATTGAATTTCTTATGTATTTCTGTGTTTTTTTACTTTTTGTTTTTGTTGGGGGTTTTTTGTCAAAATTTGTTGCAGAAACTTTTTAAAGCATACGGCCTAATCAGGCTAAAATATATCATTATCAGCCATTGAAAGAAAAATATTCATTTTTATATGAATTAATTGCAAAAACACAATTTACATTGGATTTGTACACAAAATCATGTTTTTGAGCAATTTTTGGGTCGACGAAGTTTTTTCAAAGGGGTGTGGCTTCAAAACAGTATGCCCGGGAGCGACAAATTTATCTACTGCTACCTTGCCCTAGTGCATCTGCCTCTTACCTTGTTGCCTAGGGGACTAATGATGACATCTTCAATCTCCTTTGAATGTGCTTCAACATCATATACCTTCTCCATGGAGGGATACTGAAGGGGAGCAGAAAATATTTCATAATCTGTAATTGTCCTGACTGGATTATGGATACAGTGGGCATGGTGTATGCATGGAGACATTTCTCATCCACACAATCACAACACTTGAAATACAGTCAAACCTACCTTAGTGGCCACCTGTCTATAGCAGCCACTGCAAAATTTCCTCTCCAGAGAGGAAAGCCATGTTACAGACCCCATCTATAGCGGCCACCTCCTATTACTGTCTATAGCAGTCACTTTCTTCATCTCCCTTGGTTGGGCTGTTATAGACAGGTTTGACTGCAGACATTGTTTATACACATACTGTACATGTAGGTTATGCCAGTCAAACAAGTTTCTAAGGTAACAGGATAACATGTACACAATATAAAACAGTCTGAGGCAAAGGTAATGACTATATTATGTCACACTTGAGTTGCAACATACTTTGTGAATATGGAATGCTCTATTATCATTTTGGTACCATCAGATACAAGGCAATGGTCCAACAATCACACAAGATGATATAATGAGACACACAGCTTTAATGGTAGCATGGACCGAGACTTACCGACCACATCCGTAAATGGCCATCTGCTCCTCCCGAGACAAAGTACATGCCATTGGGTGAGAAGCATACAGCATTCTGACTTGCTTCTGTCTCATGGAAATCAGTCTGTACACCTTTCAGCCTCTGGACATCAAACTTTACAATCTCTCTCGTTGGTCTCTGCCCCGGCTTCTTCTTTCCATTTGACTCTGAGGATTTCTTCTTTCGTTTCCTCACAGTCCCTATCAGAACACGATCAACAAAAGTAACACAGATGAAGATGAGACATAACACATTGGGATACTTTCTCGGGTTTATTAAATTCTGCCACAAGGAAACCTTCAAACAATACAACATAAGATCATGACTGACTGCTCTGAGCCAGCAAATCAGTAATGACCACTGGAGAGCTAAACTGATTGTTGTTACAAGCAATTAATAGTCTGCAAGGGTTAACGGCATGCTACATACACATCATGCCACAACTTACCCTCAGGGTCCATACTCCCCCACCCTAAATCAATAGAGTCTTTTTGTCTTTTTTCCAATGAGTCTTTACATGAATAGCAATAGCTTTAAAATACAAGAAGAAGCTTCACAAGCAAAAAAACAACAACACAATATGTTTCACTGTCACTCGGATAACACCATCTGAGTCAAGGAACCTGCAGCCCGTATCATGAGTCTTATGAGAGACTCTAAGCTCATAAGACATACTACTGTACTTATGAGAGACTTCATGAAATGGATTTTACTTTTTTACATAGCTACATAACAGCGACTGGCCAGTCTGAGATTTATGTAACTTTAGACTTTTATGTGACGACTTCATGAAACGGACTCCATGCTGCTTAAATCTTCACAATACAAACACATTGCAGGGACTCCCAGTTGTCTCATCCACTGTACAATCTGAACACAAAGGCAGATTTCTTATCCCATCTTGGATACACCTAAATCATTACACTTGCATTACTGAAGACAATCAATGATAACCTTCTGGTGGAATTGCAGGAAGGACACAACGGAAAGAACAAATGTACCTTCCTTGTCTTTGCTCTCTCTCTTCTCCTCTTCCTCCTCATCAGAATTTCCCACCATCTGGGCAAGGAGGGAGCTCACTGTTTTGCTGATTTCATACATCTGACATCTTTCATCTTTGCCAGCTGCCATTAAGTAGACTTTCCCATCATATCTTTAGGACAGGAAAATACAAGAGGGAGACAAACATAAAAATATCACAAAAAGTCATGTTGAAACCAGTGCATTATATATTTATGCAGAAAAAAAAATGCAAAAATTTACCTTAAAGCTGCATTCATGATGGCGCTGCGATCCTCCTCATTATCTGTATCAAAGCGACATTTGGACTGGATAGCTATTCCACTACTTCCCATGACAATTTCAAAGATTTCCTGGGGAAAGATACAAATGCAAATGTATCAGTAAAATGAATGAAAAAAAAGGTGGACTGCTGACCTAGAACAGCTTGTACCGAGACGACAGTACAGTAATCCCATCTGCTAGTTCTGCTCAATCAATAAAGCACATCCAACATTAAAAGAGCATTATTTAGTTTTCTACCTACGTACTTTTATCAACAAGCTCATGATAAAATGCAAACTCCTATATTCAATCATGATAAATAGATGCAGCTCACTTTCAGTCATGTAGGTTATCTATTACAACTCCTTTGGTTTTAAATGGATTTGAGGATAAAATGATAGACTGACCTACCCTCCTCCCTCGTGTCCAGTCTTTGGAATCAATCATGATTGCTTTGATACCACTCTTTGACTCAACATGTTACATCAATTACATGAAGAATATTCCCTCAGTGAGAACTACCACTGACAGTTGCAAACTGTGGTCAGCTTGTGTTGCTTGGCTGCTTGTCTTTTCATTTCTTTGTTGTTGTTTTTTTATGTGCCTCCCAATAAATAAGAGTGAATCGTAGGAAGTCAAAATAAGTGAGGGGGGGGGGGAGGCATAATGAAGTCTTTCTAAGTGTTGTACCACTGACAGTTTTACAACTCAAGCATGGAATTTTATCAATAAGAAAATGATGTTTGAGTCAAGTATTAAACTTATCTAGAGTAGACTCAAGACTCAAGTCAAGTTTCATGCATGATCACATTGTAACACCATGGTATGGTAAGGGTACTACGTATTGGCAGGGTACCTTGACGTCGGCACCCTGCCTATCATGGCTGTTTGCATATATAGAACAAAAATGTACGAGTGGGATTAAGCATCATAAGCTATGAAAATAATAATAACAAAGCTCAACGAAAAACAAACTCATTTATAAACAAACTAACCAACTTGACTAAACATAGTTCAATTATACACATCCACCGGCCGCCTAGTGAAGTAGTATATATTGCGAACACAAATCACAACTGTGAAATCCAGGTGTATTACACATAGAGGGAGGGGGTGCCGATTTTGAGGTACCATTCTAAGCAGCGCAAAGAAAATGCATCGCACACATTTATTTCACTACGGTCACACAGAGATTCACAATGATTCAGAATCAACAAGACAGTCACGAGATTCGAAACTGCAGTATGTACAGCATATTTGAGGCAAAATATAGGCAAATTTGTTTTATTCTTTTGGAATAAACTAGCTACAGATCCGTAGGGTGGCGATAGGTGGTACCCTCATACTCAATCATACTGTTTTTCAAGTTCTTATGAATTACAGAAAAACCTAATAAAAAGAGGGAAAACATCCAGAGACCTAACAAGAGGCCTTATTTGCAGTCTACAATGGAACTAATTTTAAAATCTTAAATGGTAGCAACTATCCGCCAAGACAGCCAACAGCAATATAATTATAAAGTATACAGAGGGGTCTGCATATACCACAATACATCAAGCGTTTCATAGCCAGATGATCAAGACCCTTGGCTGGCAATCCCTGGAACACTGCAGAAAGATCTCACATCTCGGCTCTTTAGGATCAACAATGACCTTGCCCACTGCCCAATAATCAAATCAAAACTTCTTCCACTACCCCTTCGCCAACGGCGCTCTCACAGCAAACAATTCCAGCTTGTCACCTGCAGAACACAATACAGGGAGTCATCTTTCCTACCAGAAAGGCAGGACTGGAACAGCCTTCCAGAGGAAGAAGTGGCGGCAAAATCGTGAAATTGGCCCCACCACAGTGCGCGTGCACCCGTGCATTTATAGCAAGCAAGTTTAGGTTAGGGTTAGGGTTAGGTTTAGGTTAGGGTTGTTTTTATGTTTAAATTGGCCGTTGAATTAGTCGAGGAACATTAAGAAGTCCTTCCATGAATAAAATGTTTAAGAACAATGGAAAAAACGGGAGAAAGGGAGGAGGAAAGATGCTATGCTGCATCAATCTCGCGTAAACGCCGTTTGGTGGGGCCGCATTCACGAGTACAATACTGCGGAAGAAAGCCCCACCGGCTACCGCCGTACTAATTTACCGATGAACACCAAACGGCCCGGTGGGGCTGAATTCACGAGTATAATCAGGTGAGCCGCCGTAGATCTAGTATTAGTACGGACACACAGTGGTGGGGCCTATTTAATGAGTATGCCGTAGTGGCTGCTCCAACCCTTAACACATTAATGTCAAGGGTCAGTAAGTAACAATGAACCATCATCAGATCATTGGGCTTTCTTCTTCTTGTTGTTTTAAAGAGAAACAAGAAAAATATATTGTAGACTAACTGCGACCAGCAGCCCCATACCGTAGCATAGGCATAGTGTAATGGGGCTGCGGACTGTAGCATTCAGGATCATGACAGGGTAGTATCGCGGACAAATATCAACTTAAAATCGAAAAATTTCTTACATTTGAAAACTTACTAGTGAAGTTGAAGTATTGACAACAGAGTTTGTGCAACATTTGGTTCTGCCAATAGTCCCTTTCTGTTCGAATTGATGACTTAATGTGACTCGGTCGAGAGGAACCTGGGAGAGCTACACTGAATTGACGGCCAGCTTCTTCTTCTTCTTCTTCTTTTCCTCCCTCTGTTTATGTCAGAGATTGACAAGCGTAGATCGCAGATACACATGTGCACACAGACATCTTATCCAGTCAATGGATTTGACATTTGTGCGCATGTGATGTGTGCGCATGCACTGGCCGTCGATTCAGTGTAGCCTAGCTCTCCCAGGTTCCTCTCGACTGGGCCGAATCACATTAAGTTAAGCATCAATTCGAACAGAAAAACCAAAGGGACTGTTGACAGAACCAAACGTTGCACGAACCCTGTTGTCAATACTTCAACTTCACTGGTACATGTAAGTCTTCAAATTGAAGAAATTTTTCGATTTTAAGTTGATATTTGTCCGCGATACTACCCTGTCATGACCCTGAATGCTACAGTCCACAGCCCCATTACGCTATGCGTATGGCCACTATGGGGCTGGTCGCAATAAATTGTAGACTCTAGACCTAGATTAATCTACACATACAGTAGGAACCTACAGTTACAGTGTAAATAGCAGTTTCGAAGGTCAACACAGGACAGGTCAGGCTTGGTCTGCATGCCTAGTGCCATGATAATCAACCTATTGATTGCCAATATGGGCATCTTCGGCAAGACAAGACAAGACATGTAATTCTGTAAACGTACTTTGGGTCTTTAGGTGGTGGTGGTCGACGCCTACCCGCCTTGCTTTGATATCTTACGACTATGCTCCGACACGTAAAGACATAGTATGGGACTGAGGTAAATGAAAAATGAGAGAAAACAACAATAAATATCTTGTCCCGCACTGCAGAACAAACTGACACATCAGATTCCACCAACTGACCTACCATAGCATTCGGTACACCAGTTCTGGCTTCTCCTCCACCACCCGCGACGAGAAAATGAGTATCGTCCATACATTTTATCACGTATGGAGGGAAATCGGTGTCTCCAATACAGGTTGCCATGTTGTACACGAGTACGGGTTAAAATCAGCGATATCTGACACGTCGACAGCGCAGCAGTATAAAAGAGTAAAGCGAGAGGACTCGTTGACTGGCTAGTATATTGTACTACAGCTGGCTAAATCTACAATGTATAATACTAAAATAATGTCATTTCTTATTGATAAAACGTGTAAAGTAAAAAGGGTTCGGTTTGGATATGTTTCCCCGGTGACTCGATATTTGTTCCTGCGATATTCTCCAAGGACTTTAATAGGATTAGGGTTGTGATTGGGTTTGAGGTTTTGATGTGAGGATTAGGATTTAGGGTTTGATACTTGATAGGGATATGTTCCTGGGTAGAAATCATGTTTGGCTTAATTAGCGTGTGCAGAATGTCATATGGAACCGTTTCATACCCATTCATTTTTAATTTTTGCTTCAGACTTTTGTGTGCGTAGACTTTACAACATCGCCCTCGTACACTTCCATTTTTTTATGGTATAGAAATCATATTAATTTAGGCCTACAATATGCATGCGCATATAAAATGCGAAGCGCGCAGCGCGTATATAATATTCCTTTCGTGCTTCTTTTTGATCTAAGCATAATTATATGATATCAAAGAGAATTCAACTTATCAATATATATATATATATATATATATATATATATATATATATATATATATATATATATATATATATATATATATTATATATATGTCCGGAGTGTTAAGTAATTCGTGAACCACGTGGTGGTTAAAAAATGAGGTATCATTATAAAGTAAGAAGTCCAGAAATTTACGGTTCCAACACCAACACTTCAATGCTCTGTAAATTTTACTGTACGTGTTTGACAGTACGTATCATAGGCATCAACTTCTGGACTTCTGCTCTCCTACTACTGATAATATGATCAAATACATACGTGCGTGCACACACACACACACAAACACACACACACACACACGCACACACACACATATATATATATATATATATATATATAGAGAGAGAGAGAGAGAGAGAGGGAGAGAGGGGGGAGAGAGAGAGAGGGAGAGAAAATGAAGAAATAAACTGGTAACGCATTTTTTTTTTTTGCCAATAAAGAATGAGTTTATTCGACTCAAATTTTCAGCGGCCTCGGCCTTCTTCAGGAGTCTTGAGTCGAATAAACTCATTCTTTATTGGCAAAAAAGAAAATTGCATTACTAGTTTATATATATATATATATATATTATATATATATATATATATATATATATATGTTGATTAGGTAATCCACGTGTTGGCAAAATAAAAAGATAAGTAACAAAACTGGAACAAAGTTCATGCTGTATCACCAACGGTTTATTTCTGCACACAAATTTTCGAGCGTCTCGCCGTCCTTTCTCAAGTGTTGATACTGAGAGAACAATAACAAAATTAAGCCATAACAAGAGGAAGGAAGGAAGGAAGGATCCTCGAAAATTCGGATTATTCATTAAAATCAAGATTGGCATTTAATGCATTTCTCTGTTGTGACATTATTATTGCTAGATAGATAGATATACATATGTGTCATTATTATGATATATCCCAATACGTGTAATTACACATGATTCTTAAGATTTTTGTCTCAATTCATGATTCAACTAATATACATGTACACGTAAATGAAATCAGTTTGTTATTATTGTTTAAACCCACACATAACTCACGCAGATCTGGACGGACACATGCACATACTTTTTAATAATTTCTTTATTGTCTTCGTGCCAACAATCAGTTTAAGCATAAAACTTTTTTTAAAGTATTCTCGATGTATAATATGCACACATATTGATAGATAAACAAAATGATATATGCATTGTCATGTATGCCCTTTCACATAACATAGGCTAAATTATTGAAGATCTTTACAATCAGAATGAGATATAAGGATATAATCACAAAACTAAAAGTTAAAATATTACATTCTGATTTGAACATTAGTTAGAAATTAAATCAAGTTTGGGTCTTGGGCCTACATACTATTCTTTTCACCACTTTACCAGGATAATGAAGAAAGAGAAACTCTTGAGCGTGATATACATAGCTATAAGATTGTATCTCATAAGATTCTTTTTTTTGGGGGGGGGGGGTAAATGTGCAATTGGAAGTTTTGACTTTACATGTGCATATCATGGAGCGGGGCATCTAGATCTCAAAATCTTGGAGCACGGTTAATTTGAACCGCTTTGATATCATTCATTTGCATAAATGTTTTACTTATTTCTTCATTCCTTGCACCTTATCTGATCTTCTTGATTCTGAACACACCGTGGCCAGGCGCGCCGGAAGCAGTTTTGGATTGGGGGGGCAAATATTGGAGGGGGCTCACTATAGACCATACATATGTTACACAATATACACATATACACACACACACACACATCTATATATATATATATATATATATATATATATATATATATATATATATATAGATGTGTGTGTGTGTGTGTGTGTGTGTATGCATATAAAGTGGCGTACGATGGGTCGAAACATTGGGGGTGGGCACCTTGTGGAAAAGTAATTTTGACGGTGTGTATGCTTGTGCGTGTGTGCGTGCGCAATAATGGGACTACAATACATTACGGAATGTGATACATTCAACAACGCAGTCATTGAGGAACATTGTAAGTTTTCCTTACATGGATTATGGAATGACGGTGTGAAACCACAACTTATATACTGTCAGTAACATCAGGAGAATTGCATAACAATAAAATGCGAGCGAGCGGAGCGAGAGAGCTTCAAAATTTTGACATTTTACAGTCCAAAAACTGCCGTTTGTTGCTATATCTTTCGCTTAGGAAATTAAGGGGGGTATCGGGCGCAACTGCTGGCAATTACTGGCGGCAACATTAGGAGAATGGCATAGCCATTCAATGCGAGCGAGCGAAGCGAGCGAGCTTGAAAATTTTGACATTCTACAGCCCCCAAACTGGCGTTTGTAGCTATAACTTTCACTTTAGAAATTAATGGGGGCGCATCGGGCGCAACTGCTGGCAATTACTGGCAGCAACATTAGGAGAATGGCATAACCATTCAATGCGAGCGAGCGAAGCGAGCGAGCTTGAAAATTTTGACATTCTACAGTCCCAAAACTGGCGTTTGTAGCTATATCTTTCGCTTTGGAAATTAATGGGGGGCGCGTCGGGCGCAACTGCCGGCAATTACTGGCAGCAACATTAGGAGAATGGCATAATGATTCAATGCGAGCAAGCGAAGCGAGCGAGCTTGAAAATTTTGACATTCTACAGTCCAAAAACTGCCGTTGTAGCTATGTTTTTCGCTTTGGAAATTAAGGGGGAGGCGCACCGGCCTCAACTGCTGGCAATTACTGGCTGCAACGTTAGGAAAATGGCATAACGAATAAATTTGACGATTAATTTTGACATTTTACAGTCCCCGAACTGCCGTTTGTAGCTATATTTGTTTTTTCGCTTTGGAAATTAAGGGGGGGGGGGGCGGCCCAGGCGCAACTGCTGGCAATTACTGGCAGCAACATCAGGAGAATGGCATAGCGATTGAATGCGAGCGAGCGGAGCGAGCGAGCTTGGAAATTTTGACATTTTACAGTCCAAAAACTGCCGTTTGTAGCGATGTTTTTTCGCGTTTATTCATTTACATACATATCTTTCTTATTTTATCTATTTTTATTTATTTGTTTATTTATTCTTTTTTTTTTGGAGGGGGGCTTTTTGGGGGGGCAAAAATGCGTTTTGCCCCCCCACTTTTTGGATTGGGGGGGCGGCCGCCCCCCCTGCCCCCCCCCCCCACTTCCGGCGCCTATGACCGTGGCAACTATGTTACCTATCATGGTTGCAAAAATAAAGAAAACACAGGGAATATATTACTCTAGGTCTCTGCAGCACGCATGGCAACTCCTGTAGATCTCATATTAACTGCGCCAATGATATCCAAAATGACCGATTTCGATGTACAAAAAGTGTGCTAACCTCTTTTTCTGCCTCCTGAATACTTAAAATCATGGGTTGAAATCAATATCAATTTGTCATCTGTTGATGATTAATGAGAACAAATTTCAGAGTTGTTAAAAACATGATCATTTGTCAGCATACCAAAAATAATGCATTCTGTTTATATATTGCGTGCGAGGCAACTCTGCCCAAAGTCTCTGATCACTTTTCTGTTCCACAAAGGGGACTCCGCTGACACTGTCGACCTCCCAACACCAGTGTGGTTATCTCTCTGTATGAAAGACAAAATGATGATAAAGTTTTGTTTCGTTTGACTGTTACATATCCATGTTCTTTCATTCATTTATTGCACATACACACGATGTATTATGAATAGCTGACGCGTGCATCGTTTGAAAACATTATGATCTCTATTATGATCTCTACAGATAATTAGATCTACTGCGTAACAATTCGACTGCACTTTGATTTTGTAACTTACCTTGGTCAAGTACCAAGCATTTTTTTTGAGGGGGTGGTTTTTCTTCAATCCCGATATCGATGTTGGAGTACGTGTAGATAACCGGAAAGCAGTATCATAAAGGCCTTCATAATTAATTCTAGATATCAACAAGATAAGCATGATACAAAATGAAAATAGGTACGTAGAATTTCGTAGGACTTTTGCTTTAAATGAATTGTAAAGACAAGGAAATTCAGAACCACAAAAAAAAGATATGTTACGATAAAGAAATACCTGCGACAGCTCATGAATGCACTCACACCAGCCAATCTCGTTGTGGTACTACACGCTGCGTTGTTCGAGAATAGGATCCTTGTCTTCATCTTTGTCACTGGGTGAGAAAGAAAGAGAGCATACTTATGTGAAAGTAAAAAACGACGAGCATCAAATACAGGTTCATAGCTGACATTAGTCTGCCGTCTCTCATTAAGATCATCGGTTTTGATATGTTTCCGTGTAGGTTATCAATACTGGGCGCCGAAGTAACTGGATATATCCATAAGGCATCCAGGGGAATCATAATTATGGACACTTATAGAATGATTTATGGTCTTTGATACGACCTGCGGGTATCAAAAGACAATTTATTGGACGTTGCATAGAGATTTCAAGAATTTAAAAGTGAGGCAACTGTAACCTGTAAGGTACATTAAAATTGTGACCCTTCAGGTAATTCAAACTGCTTCAACGTATAGTCTTATATGCTAAAAGCATACCAAACTTTTTTGGCATGTTGTTTTGTTATGATACAAATTTGCTCCCAGTTTAGACCGCATTCATGGTAGAAGCTCCACTTAGTTTCCCCGAGTGTTGCCCAGTCCATCTATCAAAATTAGAGCTATGAAATGCAGGTAGCTTTGTCCTCTTATATCAAAACAGCGATACATCAGATACAGGATTGTCCTCTGACCACAGAACTCTGGTGACCCTTAAAGCAGGCCATACACGACTGTTTCAACCTTCAGCCGCAGTTGTGGCCTGTGGGGACTGTAAAGCAAGATGGCGCTCGAAGGTGCCTTCTTCACAGCCAGCTTTGTTTAGATGGCACTGCCCTTCCATAGATAACTATCAGGGGCGGATCCAGGAATTCCGTAAAGAGGGGGAGCGTTTACAAAATTAAAGGGGGGCGCACGCACCCCTCCCCCCATTTTTTTCCTTTTTATTTCTTTTGTTTCAACAAAAAATAACGGGGGGGGGGCGTGCGCCGGTTGCGGTCCTCCCTGGATCCGCCCCTGACTATGATGGGGTGTCTCCCCAGTCAGCTAACCACTTAGTCAATATGACATGCATTCAGACATATCAAATCCAATCAATGAGTGGAGTTTTACGAAAAAAAAAAAAAAAAAAAAGGTTTCCAAATGCTTTGCACATGACAGATTTTTTTTTTTTTTTTTTTTTTGATACTAGAAGTATTTCTCGGCCAAAGAAGTTAGCAAGATTTACCTGCCTTATGATGTTGTAATTTTCTCAAAATTCTGACACGAAAAAACACATAATTGTTCAAGCGCCATATATAGATGGTGCAAATAAAGTTGGAGCTACACGTTCTCGTAGTGGTAGGGTAGTGAAACAACCAGCTTTGTTTAGCTTGTAAAAGACTATGATATGCATGTACATTGTCTATGTATAGATCCTACAGCTGTAGTTGGTTACAAGTTGATGTTTTTATTATAACATGCCTTATTCTATCTTATTTCATCTTTTGATTGTTTTCTCTTTTCATTTTACTCATGTTTGTACTCTCATACACTATCTTTGGGCATTATTTACCAAAAAAAAAAATGTATTCACAAGTCTGTTATACTGTCATCTACAAGGGCGTACCGAGGGGGGGGGGGGTGTTTTGGGTGTTCAAACACCCCCTTTGCCAAAAGGGGGGTGTTTGAGGTGTTCAAACACCTCCCTTGGGCAAAAGGGAGGTGTTTGAGCTGTTCAACACCCCTCTTCAGCAATGTTTAGATGTTGACATATGAAACAAAAGCTGTCTTTACCGCTTTTATTTCCGTTTTGAATTCCGAATTTGCTTTGTTTTGCGTTCATTTTCTCTCTCTCTCTCTCTCTCTCTTCCTTGTTTTATCTTAATGTTTGTGTGGACGATGACACATTATGGAGTTACATAATATACGCACTAAAGAACTCGTGTACAGTACGTGTTAATACTACGTTACCGCACCGCGCGCGAAGCTGACGCGCAAACAGTAGACATTCCCGATCCCTGCTTTGCTTTCTGACCGAATCGCGGAGATACACGTACATTGCGCATGATGTTCAGCGTTTACCGGTATTATACCGTACGCGGTACCGTAAATTGTATGATGCATAATATTATGTGTGTACGATGCATGCTGCGCTGCAGCCTATTATAGGCACATTGCATGCTAAGTTAGTAGTATCAACTACCAACAGTGGCCATGGCGGCGTATCTAGGGGGGGGGGGGGCAAGGGGGTCACGTGGAAAAAAAAAACGAGAAAAAGAAGAAGAAGAAAAAAAAACGACGAAAAAAAAAAAAAGAAGAAGAAGGAGAAGAAAAAAAACAAACTCGCCCGGACGCGTGTTTTTTCTAGACGGCGCAGATTGGGAACCCTAAAAATCTATTGGGGACCCTATCCCTAAACCTAACCCTAATCCTAATCCTAACCCTTACCATCAAACCCTAACCCTAACCCTAACCCTAACCCCAACCCTAACCCTAACCCTAACCAAAAACCCTAACCCAACGTTTTTCCCATAGGTTTAACACGCGCCATGCCCCAATCTGTGCCGTCTTTAAAAAAAAACGCCGCCCGGACGGGGGGAAGGAGAATAGGGAGGGGGGGGGGGGCAGAAAACCAAATCAAACAAGATGAAAACAAAACATTAATTCCATGTTTTGTAACTCTGAAATATAAAAATTTTCGGCTCGCTCGCTGCGCCCGCTCGCCAAAATTTATCAAAAAAAAAAAAAAAATAAGAAGAAGAACAAAACGTAATGATGACGTGGAAATATAAAAATTTCGGCTCACTCACTCGTAGTAATTTAGAGAATTTTTCCAAGTCCTTAGTTTGTTGGCATAAATCGTTATCTATGAAGCCGTCACTATATCTTGATTAGAATTGTAAGATTTAATAACCAGAAAATGATAAAAATTCCATGTTTTGCAAGGTGAAATACAAAAATTGTCGGCTCGCTCGCTGCGCTCGGTCGCCAAAATTTATCAAAATTTATCAGATTTTATATCACCCTAAAAAAAAAACCCCTTTTAAGTGCTCGAAAAGCATATCAAGTGGACTTTTTTAAAGTCCCTACCGGGATGGGATTGGGGTTGAACACTGCTGGTATAAATCGTTATCTATAAGACCGTCACTATATCTTGATTAGAATTGTCATTCGAAGATTTAATAACCAAAAATGACAAGAATTCCATGTTTTGTAAGCTGAAATACAAAAATTTTCGGCTCGCTCGCTGCACTCGCTCGCCAAAATTCTTCAATATCTATTACATTTAAATCATCCTCAAAAGACCCCTTCTAAGTGCTTGAAAAAGCATATCATGTGGACTTTTGTTAAGTCCCTACCGGGATGGGGTTGGACACTGTTGGTATAAATCGTTAGGCCGTCACTATAGTTAGAATTGTAATTCGAAGATTTAATAACCAAAAATGACAAGAATTTCATGTTATATGTATAAAGCTGAAATATAAAAATTTTCGGCTAGCTTGCTGCGCTCGCTCGCGAAAATATATCAAAATTTAGGGTTGCCTATTACATTTAAATCACCCTCAAAAGACCCCTCTAAAGTGCTTAAAAGAGCCATGAGGACTTTTTTTTAAAGTCCCTACCGGGATGGGGTGGGGTTGAACACTTTTTCAGAAATTAGGGGCGCAATTTTCGCGCTCGCCCCGGGCGCCGTTTTCCCTAGATACGCCACTGACTACCAAGTACAGTCAGTATAGTAGCCTACTGGAAGCAGCAAGCTCTGGAAGCTCTGGGAGTAGCAAGTTACTTGCTACTCAATGTAATTAGTAATAGCACATGGACTTGGTAATCTTTAGTAATAGTAGATATGAATTTTTTCAATGACTGAAAGTTGAAACTGAAAGATAAGTGAGTGTGAGTCTACAAATTGTGGTTGGATGACTTTATGCGCCTAAAATTCACTAGATATCTAGGTCTATAGGAACAGTGGCGTAACTACGGGGGGCATGGGGGGCACGTGGCCCCCTCCCCCAATCCGCTGGTAAAAAAAAAAAATAAGAAAAAATAAGAAAAAAAGAAAAAACAAGGGGAAAAAAAACCTACGAAAATGGTAATTCAAGGGTTAGTAAACTGCTTTTGAAATCGACATGAAAGAATGATCAAGAAAAAAAGATATTTTTCTAAGATTTCTTTTAACCATAATAAAGAGGCATAACATTGTTCAAAAAGCCCGGAGTCGACAAAAGATTGTGATTCAGCGTGATTCCTGGTTGGCATTTTGAATACAAGCAGGATGTGCGCAGTGACTCAGAATATCGGAATGGCAAAAAGAGTCGCTGCAATGTTGCGCAATGTGATGTTTGATAGGTTGTACACATTTGCTATCAAAGCTTGATCATTGATTATGCAATGTTGCTATACATACTAGTCTATATTAAAATGCCTTGCATTGCCAATAATAAGACTTGACCTTGGCTATTTCCTAACTTTTCCATCTATATGAAACACACACTCACAAACACAAACAAATTAGGGGATGCTCTATATAAAGTACAAATTTTGGACATCCTTCTCCCGCTTGGTCACTTCGACGCCCCCTCGCTGGTCATATCTCCCCCAATCATGAACATAAAACCGACACCCTTGACTACCAGTGGCGGATCCAGGGGGCGCACCGGGCGCCCCCTCCCTCCAATGCGAAAAAAAAATATACATGTAGCTACAAACGACAGTTTTTGGACGGTAAAATGTCAAAAATTTTAAGCTCGCTCGCCTCGCTCGCTCGCATTTAACCGTTATATGCCATTCTCCTGATGTTACTGCCAGTAATTGCCAGCAGTTGCGCCCGCACCCCCCCCCCCCCCCGAATTTCAAAAGCAAAAAAATATAGCTACAAACGGCAGTTTGGGGACTGTAAAATGTCAAAAATTTCAAGCTCGCTCGCTTCGCTCGCTCGCATTTAATCGTTATGCAATTCTCTTGATGTTGCTGTCAATAATTGCCAGCAGTTGCGCCCGGTGCGCCCCCTCCCCTTAATATCCAAAGCGAAAAAATATAGCTACAAACGGCAGTTCGGGACTGTAAAATGTCAAAATTTTTCAAGCTCGCTCGCTTCGCTCGCTCGCATTCAATCGTTATGCAATTCTCCATTTCTCCTGATGTTGCTGTCAGTAATTGCCAGCAGTTGCGCCCGGTGCGCCCCCTCCCCTTAATTTCCAAAGCGAAAAAATATAGCTACAAACGGCAGTTTGGGGACTGTAAAATGTCAAAATTATCAAGCTCGCTCGCTTCGCTCGCTCGCATTTAATCGTTATGCAATTCTCCTGATGTTACTGCCAGCAACTGCCAGCAGCTGCACCCGGTGCAACCCCTTAATTTCCAAAGCAAATATACATATATATATATATATATATATATATATATATATATATTATTATATATAGCTATAAACGGCAGTTTGGGGACTGTAAAATGTCAAAATTTTCAAGCTCGCTCGCTCCGCTCGCTCGCATTTAATTGTATAGTTATGCAATTCTGATGTTGCTTCCATGAGGTGCCCCCCCCCCCCCCAATGTTTTGACCCACGGTACGCCACTGAACACCCCCCTTTAAAAAATCCTGGGTACGCCTATGGTCATCTATATTGCATGTTTGTTCTGTCATGCCCCGAAAGGGTGTCGAAAGAGTCAATAATTAGTTTACAAATTCTACGCAAACAAGCTAGTTCACTGTAGTTTCTTATCAATTCAATGTGTAACCTGGGATGTAACCTCTGTCAGGTATCTCGTCATAAGCCTATCAGTAAACTTTTAACAACACCGCTTAAGCCGTATGTGGCAGCAATTTTTCTACTCACTTGTTGTTGTTGCAGACACAAAGCCAAGCCATGACCATGATGAAACACAAGCTGATGAGAACCGCCCCAGTGACTGCTATTACATCTGAGTCGAGATATTGAATAAGCAATAAAAGTTGTATTGGGTTGATAAATGAAATTGTCTAATTTGCAAATTAAAGAAATCAAATTGAATAACTAGGGAAATCTCCACCCCTATGAGTTCCAACGCCACCGACGAGGAAATATTTTACCCTTTCTTTGGTTAAAGAGAGAAAGGGGGAGAAAATTATAAGAATACTCGTCATGACAAAAAAACAAAACAAAAAAAAAAAAACATCGATTTCAGAAGGGAAGGGAAATTACAAACAAATTTCATTACTAAGGATATCTCCTCTGAATAAAGTGCTGCAGGCATTATAATAATTACAGTATCAATCAGCAGCTTGAAATTCAGCCTGTCTTAGACGTAAAATATGAGTTTCTTGCAGAGAAACTACCTATTCTATCACCCGCACTTTCTTCGAAGATATGAAACACTGGAAAAGTTGCTACAGCTAGTGCCCTTTTACTCTAACGTTGCTGCGTAACCCCGGACAAATGTCAGACCTTCTTTAATATCTAAGTTCAGTTAATTTACTTTCATCGAACAAAACGCGATACATAATACATGATACCAAGTATACAAGCATAAAGTAAGGAAATACAGGCTAGTAAAGTATAAAAGTGTAATACGAAATGTAGATATGCGAATAACAGTATGAGACAAACAATGCATACTTTTGCAGAAACAACATGGGCGTCTTGACAGCAAATGCGATGATATTACATGATAGATCTAAGGTTGATCAACTTTTTCTATCTCCTATTTTGCTTTCTGTTTATAAATGTTTCCATTTCTGTAATTTTGTAAGCGCTCTGAGCTGCATGGGTGCGTATTCAGTTGTAATATTGTTGTTGAATTGTATTGTATTGTATTGTATTGTATTGTATTGTATTGTATTGTATTGTATTGTATTGTGTTGTATTGTACTGTATTGTATTTTAGATTTAGATTTCTAATACCAACCTGGACACAGCCCGAAATGGTCTGCCATCTGCCAACTTCCATTGTCATTGCATGTCATAATGTACACTTCCCCTTCCGGGTCAAATCGACATATGAATGTGACATTGTACCCGGCTGTGTAGCTGTCATCATGCGTGCCAGCATCAGTGAACTGGGAGTACGGAGGACTCACCGGTCGAGAGCATGTCACGGAATCATCTACAGTAATTCAAAGCAAATTATGTACACAATAAAGGACCTAACATATTTCAGTGAATATATTCCCAAATGCATTATCTAGGATTACATTTTGTATGATTCATTTTTTTTTATAATGTATCAAAACCTGTTTGTAAATGTTTCCTGCTTGATTGAAAACATTTAGAAACAAATTCAAACCATTCAAATCAAATAATTATTTGTTTATTTTGAAATTAACTTGGCATGGCGGTTCAAAAAAAAAACTGATTATAGGTTGCAGATTCATCGGTATAATGTCTTTTATTTTCTTTCACATCAATCTATAAAATCACAATCAGGATCTTTTTTAACTCATGCCTTTGAAAATCACCTCCAACCTGATACACACGGACACATTCGGCTAAAACAAATCAGATAAACGGTTTCAAAAAGAAATAATTATTATACAGTATGGAAATGAAACAAACACCTACATGCTCACTAGAACTAAATAACTTTTCTTGGGTCATCCCTCAAGACCGACGCCCATGAGTCATACAGCCGATGAGTTTGACTTTGAGGAAAGGTCCATGAGTTATACAGCCCATGAGTTTGACACTAGGCAAGTTTAAGGCTCATGAGTTTGACTCTAGGTGAAAACAACCAACGAGTTAGACATTACAGTACGGGGCTTAATGTGTCGGTCTCGTGGGCCTTGTTTGCTTTATAGTGTTGAACTTATGGGCTGTATGACCCGTGGGCTGTATAGCTCGTGGGCTGAATAATTCGTGGGTGTCGAACTCCGTGACGTGCACCCGACTTTCTGACGGTTCTACACCAGACTAAATCTCCTCCCGGGGGAAGGGGCCAGCGTTGCCCCTTAAGCAATACACTTTTAAATATTCTGACTCTGGCGAAAATCTTGACCGTCTCAAGATAAAATTGTCTTTTTCTTTTTCAATAAACAACCTTATATTTTTCATCAAGGATTTCAAGACGAACAGTCTTACTACTATTATTGTTGTTTTTTCTCCAATCTGTCCGTTTGCTGGACCATGTATAAGGTCGTATAGCAAGCTTGGATGTCTGGAAGAGCTTAAAAATGACAGTAAATACTTTGAGTGCAAAGAAAGCTGCCTTTCTGACCAATTATTGATTATGACGTACTGAGATTCTCACGGAATGAAAATTCAATAATCGGTCCGTAACGCGTAAGAGCAACCTGTAGAAGAATGTGTCATAATTATTATCGCTATACAATACTGGGATGCTATTTACCTGCTGTGCACACGTGTGACCAGTTGAGCAGACATAATAATGTCGGCATCGAAAAGACAATCGTCCATCTGTGTGTCACCATTGTCGATATCCCGTATCAGTTAAGTCTGTCTACACGGCGACAAGTGTTAAATTGGCGGCAAAAGCTGATGTATATATATATATATCATGATAAAACAAAACTGAAACCAAGTTCATGCTGTATTCTAGCAAATACAGCACGCCAACACGCCAACACGTGGACAACTTACTCAATTATATATATATATATAATTATATATATATATATATATATATATATATATATATATATATATATGTTAGCGCCTTCCCTATCAAAATCAAAAGAATATTTCTATTATGGGGGACTTTAATTTGAATTTGCTTCATTACAACGCAATGTCCACAGCCAAGAATTTTTAGATCTGATGTTATCCAAATACCTTATACCGTTAATCAGAAAGCCTACCCTTGTGACTGATACATCATCCATGTTGATAGACAATATTTTTTCTAACAACATTTCCTCTGTATCATCTGGTGTCATGGTATCCGATATATCTGATCATTTCCTGGTATACGCCAAGGTTCCTCTCGTGAAAAGCTGTTGTCTTAAGACTCAAAGATTTACTTTTCATGATTTTTTTCTGAACGCAACATCAATAGACTCAGGGAGAGATTGTTGACTGCTAACTGGGAAGAAGTTTTTGGTATTGATAATGATGTAGAAACTGCATCTAATAATTTTTGGAAAGATTTTCTATGCTTTATTATGAAATTATTCCTTTACGACAATCCACCCGTTCTACCTATAAAAAAGCACCAAGAATGCCTTCGGTCACCAAATCCCTCTTTAAGTCTATCAATCACAAGAATAATCTATTTCGTAAATACAAGAGCAATCCGAATGAAAATACGAAAGGTGAATATGCTTGTTATCGTAATATTCTTACAATTACTTTTAGACTTGCTAAGAGGAGTTATTTCAGGAGGCAGTTTGACCTTTACAAAAACGATACCAAGGGTACGTGGAAGGTGACTAATGAAGTTCTCATAAATCAGAACAAGTGAAGGAAATATCTCAGCATGGTATTTTGATAAAAAAAAATCCGGTACATGTTGCTGATGCGTTAAATGATTTTTGTTGATTTAGGCCCTAGTCTTGCTAGTGATATCCCAGTAGCAGATAAATTTCATCATATTCTAACTGATCCAAATCCTCAATCTGTGTTTTTTTTACTCCCATCCAAGAATACGAGATAAGGGACGTAGTTCACAAGATAAAAGCAAAAAAGAGTGCTGGACATGATGACATTACGATTTTTTTTTATTGAAAAATAATATGTCCGCAATATTGTCTCCTTTATTTGTCCCTTGTCACTGGCGTAGTGCCTAGTCAAATGAAAATGGCTAAAGTTGTTCCGGCTTATAAAAAAAAAATAATGATAAAGAAGACGTAAGTAATTATCGTCCAATTTCTCTTTTGACCGCGATTTCCAAGATTCTCGAACAATTGATATATCCTCGTGTAATTAAGTTCTTAAACGAAAGCAATATTTTTTGTGAGTCTCAATTTGGATTTAGAAAAAAAAACCACTATACGACTCACGCTGTGCTTGCTTTTATCGATAAAGCAGCCCACGCTATTGGCGACTCATCACATACATGCAGTTGGTATATTCCTGGACCTGTCCAAGGCCTTCGACACTTATCGATCTCGGTATTTTGTTATATAAACTCTCGCACTATTGGATACGTGGAAAGGTCTTGGACTGGTTTAGGAGCTATCTAACTAACAGGAAACAGTTTGTCAATATCAACGGCTTTAGTTCCAGTTTAAAAACGCTATCTTGCGGAGTCCCTCAAGGATCCCTCCTAGGTCCACTTTTGTTTACTCTTTATATGAATGATTTCAAAAATTCACCTAATGTTTTATCTTTTCTTCTTTTTGCCGATGATTCTAATATCTTCTTTTCATATCGAAACCCAACAACCCTTTTAAATGTAGTGAACAGAGAAACCGTTTATATGTTATTTAGTAACTCTGTTACCCATTTGCCTGGCGATATAAAAATGAATAATGATTGTTTGATTCGAGTTGAATCGTCTAAATTTTTAGGTTTTTATATTGACCATGAATTAACATGGAAATATCACATAGATTATCTTTTAAGATGCTCTCAAGAAATACTGGGATTTTAAATAAGCTAAAACATTTTTTTTCCTAAGTATATTTTGAAAAATTTATATTAAATGCTTATTTTACCCTATCTCAGTTACGGTATACTTGCCTGGGTAAATTGTGCCAAATTACACATTGATATAATTTTCAAATTACAAAAACGGGCTATTCGTTCAGTTAATCTAGCCGATTTTTATTGCCTCACAAATTATTTCTTCTTTGAAAACAGACTCCTTAAGGTTGCTGATTTGTTTTTATACAACTTAGGCTCATTTATGTTTCAGTTATCGGCCACTGGCTTGCCTGACGTATTTACCCACATGTTTCAGAAAAAAAAAAAATATGCAGTTCATGCCTACCCCACAAGACAAAGAGATTCATTTCACCTTCACGTACTCGCACACTCCTTTCTCAAAAAACAATTGTTTTTACCGGACCCAAATTCTGGAATGATCTTCCCGCTGATATGTTCTAATATGTTTACATTTAAACAAAAATCAAAATCAATGTTACTTTATGCATATAACCTGCCTGATTAGAATTTTTTAATACGTTATCTGCAGTATCCTCATTCAATGTATGGCGGATCAACCTGCAGTGTATGATCGATTTACCTCTGGTTTATGCTCCCATTAAATAATCACTACATCAGTATCTGTATTTACATTTTGAACTCGTTATGAACTTGAATCTAGATAATATGTGCTCGCATACTTGTGTATCTATATGCTAATTTTTCACTCAGTTCTTATTCTTTGGGTTCTTGTTTTTTCTTTTTCTTTTTCTTCTCTTCTATTTCTTCTTCCCTTTATACCTTGATATTTTGGCTTTCACATAGTTTCGTAATTATTACTTTGTGTCCTATCTCCATTGATTATATAGCAAATTCACATTGGTATTTTTCCTGGAACCTGCGTTTGCAAGCTTTGCTTTTGCGGCTTCATCATTTCACAAGTTATAGAGAATTGTCTTATGTGCATTATGTATGCTGACGCACTTTCTATTCATGACCCGATTTATATCATATTTTGTATCTTGCTTGGTTTGTATATTTTTTTAATGTATCTCGATGTCAAGTGAAATATGAAAATAAACGTGCTGGAACCACTGTTCACTGTGTCTCGAGTGTAAGACCAGTGCAGTTTCAGTAATTCAATTTAATATTATATGCATATGTTATCATTATACCATATACGTGTACTTAAACATGATTCTTATGATTTTTGTCTCAAATTATGATTCAACTACACGTAAATGAAATCAGCTTGGTTTTGTTTTTGTTTTTGTTTTTTTGTTTTTTAGGGGGTTGTTTTAACCCACACAAAAACTCACACAGACGGACCCATGTACACAATTTTCAATCATTTCTTTATTGTCTTCCTACCATCAATCAGTTTAAGTATAGAATATATATAAAAGTATTCTCGATGTATACACACATAGATACATATAATGACATATGGATAGATACATAATGACATACATTGTCATGTAGGCCCAATCACATATTGAACAAATAGGCTAATCTATTAAAGGTCTTTACAATCAGATATAGGGTATATGAAAGAACTAAAAATTATCATTTTACATTCTGATTTGTGCATTAGTTAGAAATTCAATCAAATATGGGTCTTATTCTAAGTTCGACCCATACAATATTCTATTCACCACTTTACCAGGATAGCGAAGAAAGAGAAACTCTTATAAACTCTTGACATACATGGGTATGAGATTGGATCTCATCAGATTCTTTTTCTTTGGGGGGGGGGGGAATAAATGTGCAATTGGAAGTTTTGACTTTACATGTAGGCCTAGATTACGCAGATATCATGGAGCGTGGCCTCTATAAGGTCTCAAATTCTTGGAGCATGGTTGATTTTAACCGCATAAATACCATTCATTGCATATAAGACTAGTACATTAAGTATACTATTCCTATGTTAGGCCTATATTGCATAAAGGACTAATTCATTTTTTGCTTGCATACTTTGTACTCCGATCGCTTTTTTATGATGATGATGATGATGATGCTGGAAATGAATAAAGAAAGAACTGAATCAAACTGAAAAAAAAAATGCATATGTTTTAGCCATTTCTTTTTAATTCCTGTGTGACCTTATCTGATCTTGAAGTTGATTCTGAACACACCGTGGCCACTTTGTTCCCTATGGTTGCAGAAATAATGAAAACACAGGGAATAATAATAATGATAATGCACGAATGGCAACTCCTGTTTTGCATATTTCGCCAATGATATTCAAAATGAAAAATATTGTTTAATTTATAGTGTTCTTTTTTGTTCTTGAATACTTAAAATTATGGGGTGAAGTCAATATCAATTTGTTATGTCTCTTGATAATTAATAAGAACTATACTGGAACTCAAGAGTTCAAAATATGTGATTTGTCAGCCATTTTGTTTATGCAAATTAGATTGCGTGTATGTTTGTGTGTGTGTGCGTGCCTATGCACGTGTGGTGCGTGCATGGGTGTGTCAATGAAATTATATTTGGCTTTACTATAGACTTGTCTGTCTCCATATGCATACCAAAAATACTGTACAGTAATGCTTTATACATTGCGCTTGGCAAGTCTGCTCAAAGTCTCTGATCACTTTTCTGCTCCACAAAGGTGACAACGCTGACACTGTTGGCCTCCCAACACCAGTGTAGTTATCCCTCTGTATGAAAGACAAAATGTAATAAAGTTTTGCTTCGTTTGACATTTACACACCCACGTTGTTGTTGTTTTTTATTCAACTATATTGCACATAATAGCTGACGCTTGCATCGTTTGAAAACATTAGGATCTCTATTATGATCTCTTTTATACAAACAATTAGATCTATAATGGTTCGACTGCACTTACATCTCGTAACATACCTTGGCCAACTGGCCAAATACCAAGCAAATGCATTAGGTGGGTTTTCTTCAATCTCAATAATGATGATGGAGTATGTATAGATAACCGTAAAACAGTATCATAAACGACTTCGTAATTAATTATAGACATTAGCAAGATAAGCGAAATATACGGAATTGATTAAAGGTACGTAGAGTGTAGTAGGATTTTTGCTCTATATGAAATGCAAAGACAAGAAAATTCAGCATACAAATATTGTGATAGGTTACGAAAGAGAAACACCTCCGACAGCTCATGAATGCACTAACTCCAGTCAGTCTCGTGAGGCTACTACACGCTGCGTTGTTCGAGAATAGGATCCTTGTCTTCATCTTTGTCACTGGGTGAGAAAGAAAGAGAGCATACTTGTGTGAAAGTAATAAACGACGAGCATCAAATACAGGTTCATAGCTGACATCAGTCTGCCGTCTCTCATTAAGATCATCGGTTTTGATATGTTTCCGTGTAGGTTATCAATAATGGGCCCCGAAGTAATTAGCTATATAGGCCCAGAGCCTTAGAAGGATCTGGATCTGGATAGGCCTACACCCATAAGGCAGATGCAGGAGAATCAGAATTATGGACATTAGAGTAATTTGTCGACTTATATACGATCTGCGGGTGAAGACAATTTTTCGGACGTCCCATTGAGATTTCGAGAAAAAGTGCAGCAACTGTATCGTATCAGGGCCATTACCCCCCCCCCCCCCCCCCTAGTCGGGTGCTGTTCGTTATTCCGAAGGTTCGCTATTCTGAAGGTTCGTTATTCCGAAGGTTCGTTTATCCAAAACACGCAAATTCCCTATACCTAGAGGTTCGTTAATCCGAAAATGAAAAAGGGTTCGTTAATATGAACATTTGTGGTGTTATTCCGAAGGTTCGTTATTCCGGAGATTCGTTAATCCGAAAATGAAATTCGGAATAACGAATCTTTGGAATAACGAATCTTCGGACTAAAGAGTCTTCGGAATAATGAACCTTCGGAATAACGAACCTTCAGATAACGAGCTGTAAGCCCCGTAATCACCCCGGCTAAATACTGGTTAGTGGTAAGGTTAAAGTAAAGACTAGGATTATGGTCAGGTTTAGGGTATAGAGTTTGGTTTAGGGTTAGGTTCAGGATTAGGGTTAAGGTCAGGGGAAGGGTCCGGGGTAATTACCCAGGGCCGGGGTAATTGCCCTAGACCCAACTGTATCCTGTAAGGTACACTTAAATTGCGACCCTTCATGTACTTCACTGCTTCTAACATAGACTTATGCATTTAAACTTTTTCTGGCAAGTTGTTTTGATATAACTTTGCTCCTAATATGGGCCGTATTCATAGTAGAGGGCTCCACTAAGAGATTCCTGAGTGTTGCCTATCTATCGAAACTAGAGCTATGAAATGCAGGCAACTTTGTCCTCTTATATCAAAACAGCGATACATCCGATACAGGATTGTCCTCTGACCACAGGACTCTGGTTACATGTTTCAACCTTCAGCCACGGTTGCGGCGTGCAGGCAGTTGGTAGGTACTGTAAAGCGAGATGGCGCTCGAAGGTGCCCTTCCTCACAGCCAGTCAATACATGGGCTTGTTTTCCCAGTGTATAATAGTTCATGAGTTCACTCCGCTGATATGTTCAGAGCTATTCCCCATATTCAACATATTCAACTATTGCTCATGTATTTGATTTAAAGTGTATTATTGACTTTTACTAACGGAAAAGGAAATGCTTGTTTTGTGCTTTTATTAATTACAAAAAGAATATGATATGAATTGATAGGAAGTTTTGTGGTTTAAATTGTTAAAAGTAGATGTGAATTACAACATCCTAAATGTTGTTAAAATTTGCTTAAAAGTGCGAAGTTTTGTATGATGCCAATGGTGCAATGTCCGACTTTTTCACTTGTCTTGTAGGAATCAGCCAAGGTGAAAACCTCTCACCTCTGCTGCTTGTAGTTTTAAACTTATTAAAATGACTTTGAAGAACATATTGCAAGATTTTACTCCGGTTTGAAATTGGTAACTTAACTTATGTAATATCTTACAGAGTGTGGACTTGGAGCTTTTTTATTCAAAGTTAGTATGTTTGTTGTATATTAAGCTGATGACACAATAATCTTGGCAGAAAGCCCTAACGAACTGCAAATAGCTCTGAATGCAGCACAAGGATATTGTTACGAACGACACCTAACAGTCAGTGCAAGTAAAACTAAGATAACTACTTTTTTACAGAGACAAAATTAGGAACATTCCAAATTTTACATAGATGTCCAAGGAAGAATAGATGTGGTTTTTGACTTTGTTTGTCTCGGCGTACAGCCTGATCATAATGGTTCTTTCAAAAAGGCAATCTCGAGGCCAAGCGCGCCGGAACACTTCTGTTTTTGTTTTGTTTTGTTTTGTTTTTTTCGTGTTTTTGTTTTTGTTTTTGTTTTGTTTTTGTTTTTTGTTGTTGTTTTTTTTTTTTGGGGGGGGGAGAGGGGCAAAATCTCGACGGGGACATTTATGTGACGATGTGAGATCCTCGGCGACCGAGCGAAGCGACCGGCCGGGAAGGGGGGGGGGGGGGAGTGGAAGGGTGGATTCCCCCCCCCCCCCCGCGCGCCACGATAGGGACCTTTTGTAAAACAGAGAACAGAGAAGTCGCGTTTTTAGAGCATTTAAAAGCAAATTTCTATGAGGAATTAAACATAGTGGGGGAAAATCAATACGAAGGACTAAGATTATTACATACGGGGGTATATTGATGTGACGGTGTGAAATACTCGGCGAGGGAGCGAAGCGACCGTGCGGGGGAGGGTGTGTGGGGGGGGGGGGGTAGCCCCCTCCCCCGGTAGGGACTTTTTTGTAAAAACAGAGTACAAAAGTCGCGTTTATAGAGCATTTAAAAGCAGATTTCTAGGGAATTAACATTTTAAACAAATCAGTTGGAAGGACTATGATCATAACATACGGGGGGGGGGGGGACATTATGTGACGGTGTGAGATCTTCGGCGAGGGAGGTAAGGACTTTTTGTAAAAACAGATTATAAAAGTCGCGTTTATAGAGCATTTAAAAGCAAATTTCTAAGGAATTAAACGTAGGGGAAAAATTCAATGCAAAGGACTATGATTGTTACATATATACGGGCATACATTATGTGACCGTGTGAGATCCTCTGCGAGTGAAAGTGTGGGAGGGGGATCCCCCCCCCCCCCCACGGTAGGGACTTTTTGTAAAAACAGAGTATAAAAGTCGCGTTTACAGAGCATTTTGAATTATTTTTTTAGGAAATTAAACATGATAAAAAAATCACTGCGATGGACTATGATCATAACTTATGAAAACTATTCATTTTACTATAAGTACGGGCAGAGCGAGCAAGCCACTTTCACTTTGCCATTCGTCTGAAATGTATTCATTAAAAGTTTTAACGTGATCGCGTTGTTCGAGCAATAAAAAATATTCTTAGACTGCTAGAAAGTAGAGAAGAAAAATAAAAATGTAAGGTTTACTAAAGGTATGTTTCAGCGGGCACACTCGAGGACGCAAGGCTACCATGTATACACTAAATGTACTCATAAGTTAACATTAGTGTATGGATAATGTATATTGTTAGTGTATTATAATTTTCGCCCCGTCAGGGGCGAAAATTTCGCATTTTCAGTTATGAAATTGACAACTCTAGACAAGAAAAATGCCTTTATTGTTCACTTTGGTCTTTAAATAATTGATTAATTATTTGTTACAGGGGCAATTGGGGGAGGGGGCAAAAACTCGTTTTGCCCCTGGCAACTGCCCCCCCCCCCCCCTCCGCCCCCCCCCCCCCCGCTTCCGGCGCCCTTGCTAGTCCTTCAGACCAGAAAAGCTCTGTAAAGTATGAAAAATGTTGAAGATACGTTATATCATTCTGCATTTGTTGAAGATACGTTTGTTGAAGATGTTGAAGAAGATGTTGAAGATACGTTATAGCATTCTGCATTCTGGTTCTGCATTTATGGTACACATATTGTACACTGCATTTCTTCTTTCTACTTCATCCCTCTCCTTAAAGCGCATAGAGACACCACGGTAGTGATATGCGCTATATAAGCACTGTGTTATATATATATATATATATATATATATATATATATATATATATATATATATATATATATATATCAAACTGGTCTATCCAACACAGGGCTAGGCAAAAATGAAAATACTGCATTGTTCTTAGTGTTCATTCCTTTCTAACGTTGAGACTGAATGTTATTTCTTGTCTGGAATGGGGAGTCGCATTTTAGTGAAATCATATTTGCATAAATAGTAGAATATCTAGAAGCTGCTATGAATTTGAAAACCATACTTCTTAAAAACTGTAAATAAATTTGATTATTTTACTTTCCTCAAGTTTCGGTGTAGATCACATAAATTACCTGGAAACAAAATGCGAACATACCACATTGTGATAAGGAGTGCACACTTTGCTCGTCTTCTCACATACAGTAGGTGACAAATATCATTTTATTTCTGTTTGTCTTTTTTTTCCAAAGGGAGAGACATATTTTGTATCTGCCTAAAGAGTTATGTTTTTTTTTAAGTTTCCAAGTGCTTTGTATATGACAGATTTTTTTTTATACTATAGGCATTTATCGGTCGAAGAATTTATATTACTTTTATTTTAAGATTTATTCGCCTTATCATGTTGCAATTTCCTCAAAATTGTTCAAGCGTCATAGATGGTACGGAGAGTTGGACCTACACGTACTCATAGCGGTATATAGGATAGTGAAACAGCATGCTTTCTTCAGCTTGTAAAGACTACATTGTCTATATAGACCCTATAGTTATTTGCCAGTTGTTGTTTCATTATTACAGGTATGATTTTTTTTAATCTTTTTTTTTCATGTTACTCATGTTTGTATTCTCATACACACATATCATATTCTATTCAATAGAACATTTATTTCCAGATCAATTCGTGTGACAACAGTAACAATTCAGTAATGACAAACTGGAGGTGACAACTTAGTAAGCACAGCTTGAAGTGAGTGCACCTTTAACATTTGACAACGTAGTTGAATCTGATTGAAACAGAGCTATATCTTTGAGTCATTATGCATAATCTACAAGAGTTGAAGTCGCAAGTCTGCTATACTATTATTTATGTTTTGTGTTTGTTTGTACTCTTATATTCCGAGAGCGGATCGAGAGAGTCAATAAAATTCTTTATACAAATTCTACAAACTTTATATAATATACAAGCTATAGTTTCTTATCAATTCGATGTGCAACCTGGGATCGTCACAAGCTTTTGACAAAATGCTGAAGCCGTATGTGGCAGCAATTTTTCTACTCACTTGTTGTTGCCGGAGACACAAAGCCAAGCCATGAGCATAACGAAACACACGCTGATAAGAACCGCTCCAGTGACTGCCATTACATCTGCCGAGAGTCGAGATATTGATTAATCAGTAAAAGTTGCATAGGGTTGATGAATGAAATTGTCTAATTTGCAAATTTAAAGAAATCAAATTAGATAGCTAGGGAAATCTCAACCCCATATTATGAGTTCCAACGCCACCAACGAGGAAGGTATTTTACCCTTTCTTTGGTTAAAGAGAAAAAGGGGGAAAATTATAAGAACACTCGTCATGAGAAAAACAAAACCGTCGATTTCAGAAGCGTAGAAGCGAAATCACAAACAAAATGCATTTATATATAGTGAGAATATCTCCCGTGCATACGTGCTGCAGGCGTAATCAGCAACTTGTAATCCAGCCTGTCTTCGACGTAAAGTATGAGTTTCTTGAAAAGTAACTACATTGATTCTATCCCCCGCACTTTAATTCTTCGAGGATATGAAAACACTAGAAAAGGTGCTTTATACACTCTAAAAAAAATCCGGGTCAGAACTGACCCGGAACCGTGTCGGTTGTGGGTCACACCCCGTTCCGAGTCAAAAATGACTTGGAATTTGGTCATGAAGACCCGGAATTGGGTCACCCTAACCCAATTCATGACTCTGAATGGGGTCATATCTGACCCCATTCCTTGTCATTTCTGACCCGGAACAGGGTGTGACCCCAACGGACCCTTTCCGGGTCAGTTCTGACCCGGATGTTTTAAGAGTGAAGACTCGCAATGACCTTTTACTCTAACGTGCTGCGTAACCCCTAGCCTTTTGCAAGGGCAGCTCGCTGTAATTCAGCACGCGCACACAGAGGGCAATGGACTCCCCAGCACGCCACCGGCGAGCTGCGAGAGTACCTCGCTCCCATCCGATCGCTGTACGTGCGCGCAAATCCATCGCCCGCCGGCGCCTTTCGCCCGCCGTATGCGAGTCCATTGCGAGCCGCCTTTGCAAAAGGCTACGTAACCCCTTACAAAGGTTAGACCTTCTTTTATATTTCACTTCAGTTGCTTTACTTCCATTGAAAAGAAGATGATACATGATACATGATACAAAATATACACGCAGAAAGTAAAGAGATACAAGCTATAAAGTATAATGAATTATAGTACAAAAATGTACGTGCGAATAGTATCAACAAATATTTCTGCAGAAATGACACGAGCGTCTTGACAGCAAATGGAATGATATTACATGATCGATTTAAGGTTAATCAATTTTAATTATCATTTTTTACTTTCTGTTTATAAATGTTTCAATTCTGTAATTTTGTAAGCGCTCTGAGCCGCATGGGAGTGTATTCAATTGTAATATTGTACTGTTATTGAATTGTGTTTTATTATTGTATTGTATTGTATCTTAAATTTAGATTTCTAATACCAACCTGGACACAGCCCGAAATCGTCTGCCGTCTGCCAACTTCCACTGTCACTGCAAGTCATAATGTGAACTTTCCCTTCCGGGTCAAATCGACATTTGAAAGTGACATTGTGCCCGGCTCTGTAGTTGTCATCATGCGTGACAGCAATGAACTGGGAATACGAAGGACTCACCGGTCGAGAGCAAGTCACGGAATCATCTACAGTAATTCAAAGCAAATTATGTACACAATAAAGGACACAACATATTGCGATTAATACATTCCAAAATGCATTATCTAGGATTATGTTTCATATGAATTCATTTTATTGATATGTATCAAAACCCGTTTGTAATGTTTCATATTTGCTTGAAAACATTTAGAAACAAATTCAAAAACATTCAAATCAAGCTATGGTTTCTTTATTTTAAAATTCGGCTTGGTATGGCTGTTCCATAAAGCTACCTTAGATTGCAGATTCATCAGTATAACATATTTTATCTTCAAGATTCAATATTCAAATTTATTTTCATTTCCATAAAATAAACAGAGAAATTATATACAATGTATAAGCAGAACTACACTGTATTTGTAATAATTGCAAAAACATAAATTGACAAAATGCAAGTGAAATCTTCTTTCACATCAATCTATAAAATCATAATCAAGGATCTTTTTTTTAACTTAGGCCTTTGAAAATCAACTCCCATCCCACACACAAGCACACACTCGGCTAAAACAACGGTTTCAAAAAGAAATACACAAAGTATAGAAATTAAACACCTACATGCTCGCTAGAACTATATTTTCTTGGGTCATCCCTCGAGACCGACTCCCACGAGTCATACAGCCTACGAGTTTGACTTGATTTAATTTGATTTGATTTATTCACAAAATGCATATACATACATTATTCACAAATATGCACATAGTTTGTACATGAAACATGTTATTATACATTTTGTGTGGATCGTCATAAGCTATGAAAAGCTTGACTTGGACGTCCAGTATGGATAACGTACACATAATCATGTACATAAACATCATACAAAAAAAAAATGTATTATGCGCGTTCAATTTGTTCATAGATAGGGAAATGAGAGAAGGAGAGAGAGAGAGAAAAAAAGAGAGAGGAAGAAATAAGGAGAGGGATACTCTACATCATGGTGGTTAAATGTGTACAAGATTGACAATTCTGGTAACAACTAACATAGAAAGACTCGCTGCTATTGTGTATGTGATGTACGTATGACAAAATAAACCTGTGAACCTGGGGCGAGAGAGCAGGCAAGAACCATGCAAATGGTATTGCTTAAACATAAAGAAGGGTATTCTTCACTAGTCTTCTAAAAGTATGCTTTGATTGGCACCGTCGTACTTCATGAGAAAGAGAATTCCAGATGTCAGGACCGGCATGTCGTATGGATCGATGGGCAAGGGCAGTTTTGGGATTTTCTAGGTGTACGTTTGTCGAGGTTCTGGTTGAATAACTATGAATAGCCGAATTAAAACGAAACATGTTTAAAGGGATCGTACAGTTTTGGTTGAGACCTAATTTCAGGTTTCTAACATTTTTTTTTTGTGTGTGAAATAATGAGAAACCTCCTATGAAATATGAAAGAGCACGTAATTCTATGAGGAATTCAACGTTCATTTGATGAAAATTGGTTTTGAAACGGCTGAGATATCCAAAAGAGAGCGATTCTAATAAAGTGTGGGACCCACACTTTATTACGTTCGCTTTGTTTTACTTTGTTTTTGATGTTTCAGTCATTCCAAACCCGATTTTCATCAAATAAACTTTGAATTCCTCTTAAAATGGTATGCTCTGTACTATATCATAAGTGTTTTCTTGGTATCTCGCAAAAAGTTAAAAGCCCAATTCTTATCTCCACTAATACTGTACCATCCCTTTAGCAGGTTGGTGGGGAGTTCTTGGGAATGGAGTCTATACATAAAGACACACACACAAAATTACCCGAGTCAGTTGACTCATTTTAGGTCAAATCTTCTGAGTTATTGCTGTTGTGACACATCTTTTAAGTTCTTCTAAGTAAAAAGACTCGTTTTATCGAATCTAACGAGTAAAATGACTCACGAGGAATTACAATAATGAGTCACGAAATCGATGACTCATATTGCATCACTATTTGACTCAGTAACTGTTATAAATGAGTCAACCGACTCATTTTATGTGACATGCGAGTCCAATGAGTCGATTATAATCGATCATGTAATAACTTCAAGCAAAGGAATTAACTATTTTCTCAGAAAATATTTTCTGAAATGTATTTCTGATTTTGTCGCGGATGGTAAATTGTATTTAATTGTATTTGATTTTTAGATATTTATAATTTCATATACAATTTATGAAATATTCAGCTCTGTTATCAGAAGTTTTGAATAAATGAATAGATAATCTATTTCAAAACAGTAACCACATACATAAATACAATTTTACGACATGGGTATATATTAGAAGCATTGTCTCGTGATATGTAGTTAGGTATTAGGAATAAGTTAGGAATAGGTTAGGAATAGGATTGTAGGCTACCGCAAGATATAGGATCTGCTTCCCTATACTCCGTCTACCGTCGTGCTGCATGCGTAGGTCAGTGACTGGATCAGCATGCTGAACAAGAGACGTTTCAATCATTTTGCGTTTCGATTCTCACACAGTGAGTCACTTGACTCAGCATACTGAGTCACTTGACTCATTTAATGACTTTACTGAGTAAAAAGACTCAATATTCGGCAAAAGTGTGTCACCACACGGACAAACTGAAGACTCACGCAAATGAGTCACTTGACTCAGCTGTGTGACTCGGCTGTTTCTTTACTGAGTCAAGTGACTCAGTAAGCGTGAGTGAAAAGACTCAATAATTGGAAAAGTGTGTCGCCTCACGGACAAACTGAAAACTCACGCAAATGAGTCATTTGACTCAGATTTTTTTGTGTGTGCAGCACTTTGGAGGTAATTAATGTCGTAAATGGAGAGTGTACGCAATTGAAAAAACAATGGGTTTGCATGAGACCTGTAATCTGAGTTCGTGCAAATACGGACAGTTTTTTTCTGAAGGAGAAGCAGTGAGTTGAGTTAAGTCTTCTGACAAGCCCAAACGATATTGCAGTAAGAATGGTGAACAACGTAGAGCTTGATATGTATGGTCTGAGTTTGTACAATATTCCACCTTTTCAACATTGGCAATATGCAGATTCCAGTTCAACTTGTCATCTATATAGTAACGCCTAAAAACTTCGTACTTTCTTTCTGTTCATTTTTCATGTCATCTATAATAATATCAAAATGAATGCTACTGTTTATTGATCGTTGAGTTTTGAACTGTATAAAATTTGTCTTTTCTACATTTAATGATAACTTATTGCTTCTGAACCATTCGGAGACTTTGGGAATTCTGTATTCATAGTGTCGTGGACTGAATTATTCGTTTGACATTGAAAAAAAAAAGTCCATGAGTTATACAGACCACGAGTTCGACACTATAGGCAAATAAGGCCCATGAGTTTGACTCTAGGTGAGAACAGCCCACGAGTTCGACATTATAATACGGGGCTTAATGTGTCGGTCTCGTGGACCTTGTTTGCTTAATAGTGTTGAACTCATGGTCTGCAAGACCTGTAGGCTGTATAGCTCATGGACTGAATTATTCGTGGGTGTCGAACTCGTGACGTGCACCCGACTTTCTGATGGTTCTACACCACATTAAATCTCTTCCCGGGGGAAGGGGCCTGCGTTGCCCCTGAAGCAATACACTTGTAATGATTCTGACTCTGCTGAAAATCTTGTCTGTCTGAAGACAAAGTTGCCTTTTTATATTTCAATAAACAAGCTTACATTTTTCATCAAGGATTTCTAGACGAACAGTCGCACTCCTGCCGTTGTTTTTTTCTCCAATCTATCCATTTGCTGAACCACATAATAAGGTCGTATAGCAAGCTTGGCTGTCTGGAAGAGCTTAGAAATTACAGCAAATACTTTGAGTGAAAAAAAAAAGCGCTGAATTTCTGACCAATTATTGATTATGATGTACTGAGATTCTCACGGAATGAAAATTCAATAGTCAGTCCGTAACGCGTAATAGCAACCTGTAGAAAAATGTGTCGTAATTATCGCTATACAATACTGGGATTTTATTTACCTGCTGTGCACACGTGTGACCAGTTGAGCAGACATAATAATGTCGGCATCGAAAAGACAACCGTCCATCTCTGTGTCACCATTGTCGATATCCCGTATCAGTTAGGTCCGTCTACACGGCGACAAGTGTCAAGTTGGCAGCAAAACCTAAATTTCACTGACTTGGATACAATGTACAGAACCATAGGCAATATGGTTGTAAGATCAGGAATTCAGTCAATTTCAATGCACTCACTCAGGCAGGGCAAAATAAACCGCAAAGCTCAATGAACCATGTCTGTTTGTGATGTGTATGGTGCATTTCGTTCGAATTTACGTTGATGACAAAAAAAAAAAACGAGAAAACTGTACCATTATTCTTTTTTTTTTTTTTTTTGGCTGAAATTGAGCGAACGACTCTGATTCATGTTGAAGTGGAGTCAAACATTGCATGGACTTTTTGTATGGATATGTGGCAATGGCACCGTGTAGACTGTGTATAGAAAAGATTGGCTGTAGGAGTGACATGTTTCGACGTTAGAGTACTATAATATTATAAATTGCAGTTCTACCTGTTAAGAAGTTTCCATGATGCTGCGTAAAAACTACAAAGAACAGTTATCACATATAGAGGGGATGCATACGACTACAGTGACAGTTCGAAGATGCCTATAGCTGGACGACAAATGCTACACAATTATTTAACCATTATTAATTCTGTATCGTAGTTTACGGCCCAATATGTGTTTGCAGTGCAGCTGGTATGAGCATTTTCTTTTCTTTTGTCCTTTTCTCTTTCTTTGACATATCTGCAATATTTTTCTGTACTGCTTGAAGTGTGCGGAACAAGAATAAATGTTGATACGCCACAGTACAAAAATGTAACAATAAACACACACACACACACACACACACACAAAGAAAAATGTGTTTCGAAGAAAAAGTAAAGTCATGGCATTTTACGGGGACAGAAAGTGATAAGCCTTTTTCATGATACAATGGAGACATTACCTGTTATTACGAAGCAGTCTGGCAGTTGTTGGTTTCTGAAACACTCGGTAAATACGATTGCAGGCACTATCACTATCCTTTCGGTTATTGTGTAAAGAAAAATCCGCACCCATCACACGCATATATAGCAACACTTCAAGAAGAGCTTCAGACTCAAATAAAAAGAGTACGCGAAGGACATACACAGAAACAGGGAAGGGATAATAGTGATAATTTGCAGAAAATATAAAATCACTTTTATTTCATATTTCTTTTGGGGGTGACAATAACTGTTTATTACTGCCCAGCAAGTCCTTATCTACAGCAGCCTACCTATCATCGTTTGTACACTATTTTTGTAAATCTATATAACTCCGTTATTTAGCTCCGTTGATAAACTTACGGGAACACGTAAAGAGATGACGAAACAAACAGAGTTGTCACTGCAGCAGTGTGCAGTGAGAATCTGGTATATTTTTGTCCTACAAGATGGGTCTAGGATTGAAAACTAGTAAGTGTTAAACAGGTCTAAATTTGCAGACTACATGTGTTCAATGAAAGATAAGACCCCTACCCCAGGAGGCTAGTGTAAACATTGAACAATTACCCCCTTGTTTTAGAGAAAGTATTAAGAATCCACCATTCACTTCGTACAGCAATAGGGCTTTGTGTGTTGTACATGTATCCAGTATTATGGGTGGACGTGGCAAGCTGTTTAGTGACAGTATCCACAGTTCCAGTGAAAGCTTGCGAAGTTGCAGCAGTCTAACAAGTTTGTTCAAGTTTTGTGGGAAAACAACAGGCCCGAATTTGGTAAGAACTTATCTTCTTTACAATGTTTTATAGCTTATGATGATGTGTGTAATCATGTTAGTGAATGAGAAGATTGTAAGGAATATTTACAGAGCAGGATTTGATCTGCCAAATCTTTGTAGACAAATGGGAGTAGACAAAGAAGAAGCCAGTGATGCCCCATGCACACTGGTCTCTCTCTCCCCTCTTTCTCTCCTCTCTCTCTCCTCTTTCTCTCCTCTCTCTCTCCTCACACACACTCTCTCTCTTTCTCTCTCATTCTGTGAGCATTATGTGTTTGTGCCTGAGGTTGGATGTATAGCGGAATGGTAGGGATGTATTATACCTTTTTGCTGTTGCTGTAGGTAGCTGTGGTTAATGAGTTATATTCTCACAAGTGTTGTTAGAGAAGTACAGGGGGGCATTTCATGAAGGAGCTTGTCGGATAGAGTGTCTGACAGGTCAGTTATATCCGACAAGTTTTGAGAAAGTCTTTAGTCTGATTGGCTGATTTCTCTGAACTTGTCGGATATAATTGACTTGTCGGACGTTTTATCCGACAAGTTCCTTCATGAAATGCCCCCCAGAAGTACCGTGTACTGATACCGACAGGCATTATTATGTAACATGATTTCTGTGATATAAGTAGTGGATGTTTTGTAGAAACAAATTTACACACATTCATAATGATTGGAGATTACAATTTAATGTAATCAACTTAGTTTTGACATTAGTTGATTAATTGTTAGCTGGCGTATATGTTTTGTAGCTTAGGCTTTTATATGACAGTTTTATGAAGTTATAATAGATGTTTTAAGATAATAATTAGTTGTAGTTAATAATTTTGAGTTAATAGAATAAGTTTATTTTGTATACTCTGTTATGGTCAGTGATACATAAGGAAAAGTTTGAGAATTTATATTTCCGAGTCGATTTATGCAACAATAATTTTAATAACAAGTTAAAATATGGTTGAAGTTATGAAGGATTAAAAGTGAATAAGTTTTGGATAATATTGGAAGTGAATGTTAATAAAGTATATGAATAATATAAACAGTTGAGGTTTTAGTTCATTATATAACAGTTAATTCAGAAAATCATAAAATACGGATAAGTTTGGTTTATGATTGGTGAGTAAAGTGAACGAAAATATGTATTATAAGTTAGTGATATATAACAAAGATTATTGGTAGATTATGTTATTAGACTTTAAATGAGGTAAAATGGTGTTAAATTATGTAATGTTTCATGAAGCTATTCATGTACATTTAAACGTAATTGTAAAACTTTGTTTTTGTGTATTATATTTCAGATTGTTATCTGAAGGTCGGTATGAACTGAAGGTCCGTTATGAACTGAAGGTGCATATGAACCGAAGGTCATTATCTAAAGTGAAGCTCAGTAACTGGAAGTCTGTAACTGAAGAATTGACTGGAATTTCATATTGGAAACATCAGTGTGTTAGCGTAATAAACAAGTATTTGTCACGGTAACCGGATGTCACCTTGTTTCATATTTGACCTTGTGAATAACAACTAAGGAGGGTTGTTTGAATTAACAGTGGAAACTCCTCCGTGGTACGAGTTGTCCCGGAGGCAGTCACAATAACAATCAAAGTGGACTGTCATCCAGCAAATAGAGCAGACTGTAATCCAACGAGCGATGAGCATCGCGTCACTGTCATCAATTGGAGCAGTTTCCAATAGTGATGGGATTTGGAAAGTTCTGAATTCCTCTGAATTGTATAATTTGTAGTTTCAACAGAACAAGTATTGGAGTACTAATACAGTGAATAACATTATGGCTGCCGCGAATGTTTCCAGTACACTTGATCAGGCCATAGTGGTCAGTAAGGCTGAGAGTTCAGCTGGTCACGATCACTCATCCATGAAGGGTGAAATCTTGTCTAAATCACTGCCGGAAATGAAGATTGGAGATGAGAAAAAGTTAACTTCAGGGAGGAGTGTATCAAGCAAAGGAAAATCAGTAAAGAGTGAAAAACTAATGAAAGCATTTCAAGCAGAACTCGATGTAATGGACAAAGAGGATCAGATCGAGATTCTACAGAGGGAACATGAACATGCCGTAAAGATGCAAAAGGCCAAGATGGAATTGAAGCGATTGAAGATAAAGAAACAGCTGGAGCAGAAATTATCTGAGTTAGACGAGTCAGATGAGGATGACAATCTTACAGAAACGTCTAGATCCAGCAACATCTTGTTACCACGGGAGAGCAGGGAAGAATCAGTGCAGAGATTCTTTAATTCACAGCCAGTAGATGATGTGGAAGACAAGAGCGTAAATCCCGTAGTTCCTGAAGTTGGTCAAGCAAAACCTGTGACACAGGATACAGCCACCTCATCTGGGATGGAAAAGGTGGCAGAATCCCTTGCTCGTGTGGCAAACATGATCATACAACAAAACATGACCTCGCAGAGTATCGCTGTTTCAAGTCAGCTTCCGAAGTTGGAAGTACCAGTATTCAGTGGTGACCCCTTGCGCTATCTGCTATGGAACAATGCTTTTTCAAGTTTGGTTGACTCCAAGCCACTAGACGCTGCTATGAAACTCAACTACCTGAACAGCTACGTCACAGGAGAGCCCAGGAAGATGGTAGAGCATTATCTTCTTTTAGGCACAGATGAGGCCTATCATCGTGCAAGAGAGTCGCTGGCAAGGAGATACGGCAGTGGAAGTGTTTTAAGTTCGGCATTTTCAAGGAAGCTGAAAGCTTGGCCACGCATATCTGACAGGGATCCTGCAGGACTTCGCACATTTGCTGACTTCTTAGAGCAGGTGGTGGTGGCAAAGGCAACCGTGGGCTCCTTGGGGATTTTGGACTACCCCCAAGAGAACATAAAAATGTTGGAGAAGCTGCCCTTCTACATGGAACGGCAATGGCGGGATGAAGTTGACAGATGGCAGACCCGCGGGTATGGTGACTACCCCCCGTTCGCAACGTTTGCAGAGTTTGTAAAACGAGCGTCTGACAAGGCAAACCTACCGGAATTAACAGGTATTCAAAGAGGTGAGCCCAAGACACAGCTGTCACGATACCATGGCAAGGGAACCAATCAGCACTTGCAAGGAGGAAGAACTCTTGCAACAAATGCATCTCCTAAGTCACATGGAGTGTATTCATTGTGTCCATGCTGTCGTGGTCCTCATCACTTAGACGACTGTAGTGAATTCAAGAAGAGATCTCATCATGCAAAGAAAGCCTTCTTCTTTCAGAAAAGACTGTGCATGGGATGCGGTGTAGCCGACAACCACAGGGTGAAAGAGTGCACACAGAGGCGGAGCTGCAAAGAGTGTAAGGGCAGTCATCTGACATGTCTTCATCTGTCTACAAAGACTGAGAGCCCTCAGACATCCAATCCGCAGCCATCTGAAGAAGTTTCTTCAAAGTGCACCAATGTTTGCTCATTACCAGACCAGGACGGCCGCGAACACTGCATGATAGTACCAGTTTGGGTTAGGCACAGTGATAACCCTTCCCGAGAGTATCTACAGTACGCCATCCTCGATGATCAGTCTAATGTGGGATTCGTATCGGAAGGATTGTGTGCTAAGTTGCAGCTGCAAGGCCAGGAGACAGAGCTTCAGTTAACTACCATGCACCAGAGTGCACGTGTGAAGAGCAAGAAGGTGACGGGTCTACAGGTGATGGATTTCAACAGGGAGCAAGTAATCGATTTACCTGCGTGTTTCTCTAGGAAAGAAGTGCCTGCAAGTAGACATCAAATACCAAAGGCAGAGGTTCTGCGGAAGTGGCCTCATCTGGAGCCAGTAGCCAGTCAGCTGATGCCATACAACAAGTCCATCGAGGTGTCACTGCTCATCGGAAATAACTGCACGAGAGCCATCCGACCAAGAGAAGTCTTAGCTGGCGGAGATGATGACCCCTATGCAATGAGGACCATTCTTGGATGGGGAGTGGTCGGCAGAGTATGCCAAACACCAATCCAGGATGATCATGGCGCCACATGCCACAAGATGCAAGTGAGTGAGAGTTATCCAAACTTCACCTACGACACTAGAGCAAAAGAGGTCTTCTCGCCAGACCAAGTCCTTAGGATACTGGAGCAGGATTTCCAGGCGACAAATTCGAAGGGGGCACCTCTATCTGTTGAAGAAACAAAGTTCCTGACCATCTTAGAAAATGGTATCCGGAAGAGAGATGACGGTCATCTAGAGATGCCTCTACCGCTGAAGTCGGACCAGGCCAGTTTCCCAGACAATAAGATTCTCGCCTTGAAACGATGGAAACAGTTGGCAGCGAGATTGCACAGGAACCCAAAGTTTCTCAAGGACTACAAGGCATTCATGGCCGATGTCACTCACAACTACGCGGAAAGAGTTCCAGCTAATCGTCTCGCAATCCAAGATGGAAGAGTGAACTATGTGCCCCACACAGGTGTTTACCACCCCAGACAACCGGATAAGATCAGAGTCGTGTTTGACTGTTCCGCAACATACCAAGGTGTGTCTTTGAACAGTCACCTGCTTCAAGGACCTGATCTGATGAATGGACTGCTAGGAGTCCTGTGCCGGTTCCGGAAAGAAGAAGTCGCATTCATGACAGACATAAAGAGTATGTTCCATCAATTCGTTGTCAGAGAAGAGGATAGAGATCTTCTTCGCTTCTTCTGGTATGAAGATGGTGACGAGACAAAGAAGCCGGTCGAGTACAGGATGAAGGTCCACCTCTTTGGAGCAGCAAGTTCTCCAGGGTGTTGTAACTTTGGACTGAAGCGAGCAGCAGACGATGGAGAAGAGGAATTTGGTTCAGCAGCAGCCACTTTCATTCGCAACGACTTTTATGTAGATGATGGACTGAGTTCTACACCTACGGCAGAAGCTGCTATCAAGTTACTGAAGGACAGCCAATCTATCTGTGATCAGGTTGGTCTAAAACTACACAAGATTGTGTCAAATAGCCGAGATGTGCTGAAGAGTTTCCCAGCAGAACAGAGAGCTAAGAGCATTCAGGAACTTGACCTAGATGCAGATGAGCTGGCACTTGAGAGAGCTCTTGGGGTTTCATGGAATACTGAAAATGATACGTTCAAGTTCAACATCGAGGTGAAGGATAAGCCGTTCACTCGAAGGGGCGTGCTATCCACTGTCAGTTCCATCTACGATCCAAGTGGCTTCCTGAGTCCAGTGGTGCTGAAAGGAAAGAAGATCCTTCAACAGATGTGCAGACTCAATCTGGACTGGGACACTCTGATGCCCGAAGGTCTGTAGGTTGAATGGAGGAAATGGCTCGAGGAGATACAGGAAGTACAGAAGCTCGAAATACCACGTTGTTTCAAGCCCAAGTCTTTCGGGGAGATCAAGGAGGTTGAGGTGCACCACTTTTCAGATGCAAGTCAGAGTGGCTATGGACAGTGTTCCTATCTGCGATTAATCAACCAGAGTGGCAAAGCTCATGTCTCTTTCATAGCTGGAAAGGCCAGGGTCGCACCTCTCAAGCAAGTCAGTATCCCTCGACTAGAACTCACAGCAGCAACAGTTTCTGCTAAGATGAGTGCATTTCTACGAAAGGAGCTCAAATACAGCAACGTGAAGGAATTCTTCTGGACGGATAGCCAGGTCGTGCTAGGCTACATCCACAATGAGGCCAGACGGTTCCACGTGTTTGTAGCCAACCGAGTGCAGATGATCAGAGATCATGCAGACCCAAATCGTTGGTTCTACGTCGAGACCAAAGACAACCCAGCTGATGACGCTTCTAGAGGGTTAAAAGCCAAACATCTCACCAATGACAGCCGGTGGTTAAAGGGTCCAGAGTTCCTTTGGACGGATGGTGCCTTCCAACCCAAACAGGCAGATGTCCGTGAGATTTGTGAGGATGATCCAGAAGTGAAGAGGGCGTCTGTGCTACAGACAGAAGGACAAAAGGAGTTCCCCGATCATCTCGAATCAAGTAGATTCGACAGTTTCTCCGATTGGCATCATGTGAAGAAAGCCGTAGCGCATGGTTTGCAATACATGAAGAGACTGAGACGCAAAGACGTTGAACGCAGTATTCCTTCAAACAAGGAAAGAGGACACACAAGTGCAGTCAAATTACCTGCAGTCACCGTGCAGCAGCTAGACGCAGCAGAAAAGATCATCCTCAAGGCTGTACAGAAAGAGAACTTTCCGGAAGAGCTAGATGCACTCCAGAAACCTCAGACGGCAGACCTGAAATGTGATAGATCGAAGAATGCACAGTTGAAGAAAGGTAGTGCATTGTACACACTTGACCCCTATGTGGACGGTGACGGGATCATCCGAGTAGGAGGACGCATCGATAGAGCCAACATCTCAAGTGAGATTAAGCATCCTATCATCTTGCCCCGCAAGAGTCATATTAGCAAGTTGCTCATACTGCACCATCATCAAAGAACACACCACATGGGTCGAGGGATTACTCATAACGAGCTGCGTCAAGCTGGATACTGGGTCATTAGAGGGTCTTCAGCAGTATCGCAGTGCATCTCTTCCTGCGTGACGTGTAGGAGATGCCGTGGTCCGATGGTGCAGCAGAAGATGGCAGACCTCCCGGAAGATCGGGTCGAGCCCTCAGCTCCTTTCACGTACTGTGGTGTCGACTACTTCGGCCCTTTCTTGGTCAAAGAAAGATGCAGCCAAGTGAAGCGCTATGGAGTTATCTTCACCTGTATGGCTTCCCGAAGTGTCCACCTGGAGACTGCGAGCAGCTTAACTTCTAGCTCCTTCATAAATGCACTCCGACGTTTTATGAACAGGAGAGGAGCTGTTAGACAACTACGCTCCGACCAAGGTACAATGTTCGTGGGGGCTCGCAGTGAACTGAGGGAAGCTCTAGCTGAAATGGACCAGAGTGAGGTGCAAGAGTACCTACTGCAAAATGGATGCGACTGGATTCCATTCCAGATGAACGTACCACATGCTTCTCATATGGGTGGTGTATGGGAACGACAGATCCAGACAGTTCGCCGTGTCCTAGAGCCGCTGATGAAGTCTGCAGGAAGCCAGTTAGACGATGAGGCCTTTCGTACATTCATGACAGAGGCAGAGGCCATCATCAATTCCAGACCGCTGACCACATCTGGCATAAGTGACCCTGAGACGCCGGAGCCGCTGACACCGCTTCATCTTCTAACCATGAAGCCGAAGGTCGCCCTACCCCCTCCAGGACAGTTCCAGCGGGAGGATATGTATGCGCGGAAGTGGTGGAGAAGGGTCCAGTATTTGACCAATCAGTTCTGGCTAAGGTGGAGGAGAGAGTATCTTCAGCAACTGCAGAACCGCCAGAAGTGGGTCAGCCCAAGCAGACAACTCGCAGTTGGAGATGTGGTGATAGCGAAGGAGAACGACGATGCTCGTGGCAGGTGGCCCCTCGCACGTGTCGTCGAGGTCTACCCCAGCAAGGACGGCTTGATCAGGAAGGTCAAGGTGCTGATGGCCGACGGCTTGCTGGACAATGAGGGAAAGCGTCAACGCCCCCCTAGTGAACTGGAGAGACCTGTCCACAAGTTGGTACTGTTATTACCAGCAGAACAATAACTGGACTGTCACTAAAGAAGACCAGTTTCGAATCCCCATCAAGGAGCCTTTGAGCTATTTGACAGAATGAATATGTTGTGTTTTCAATTGCATCAGGAGAAAGCGAAAGTGCAAACATTCATTCCTGAATGTTGTATGGTGTTTAATTTTACCTACATGTAACTTTTGTGTGATACTATGTACGTAAGTTAGGATCAGGTGAATATGTTATTTGTTAATGAAATGGTAAATGGATGGGTCCATTTAAAGGAGCCATGTCACTGCAGCAGTGTGCAGTGAGAATCTGGTATATTTTTGTCCTACAAGATGGGTCTAGGATTGAAAACTAGTAAGTGTTAAACAGGTCTAAATTTGCAGACTACATGTGTTCAATGAAAGATAAGACCCCTACCCCAGGAGGCTAGTGTAAACATTGAACAATTACCCCCTTGTTTTAGAGAAAGTATTAAGAATCCACCATTCACTTCGTACAGCAATAGGGCTTTGTGTGTTGTACATGTATCCAGTATTATGGGTGGACGTGGCAAGCTGTTTAGTGACAGTATCCACAGTTCCAGTGAAAGCTTGCGAAGTTGCAGCAGTCTAACAAGTTTGTTCAAGTTTTGTGGGAAAACAACAGGCCCGAATTTGGTAAGAACTTATCTTCTTTACAATGTTTTATAGCTTATGATGATGTGTGTAATCATGTTAGTGAATGAGAAGATTGTAAGGAATATTTACAGAGCAGGATTTGATCTGCCAAATCTTTGTAGACAAATGGGAGTAGACAAAGAAGAAGCCAGTGATGCCCCATGCACACTGGTCTCTCTCTCCCCTCTTTCTCTCCTCTCTCTCTCCTCTTTCTCTCCTCTCTCTCTCCTCACACACACTCTCTCTCTTTCTCTCTCATTCTGTGAGCATTATGTGTTTGTGCCTGAGGTTGGATGTATAGCGGAATGGTAGGGATGTATTATACCTTTTTGCTGTTGCTGTAGGTAGCTGTGGTTAATGAGTTATATTCTCACAAGTGTTGTTAGAGAAGTACAGGGGGGCATTTCATGAAGGAGCTTGTCGGATAGAGTGTCTGACAGGTCAGTTATATCCGACAAGTTTTGAGAAAGTCTTTAGTCTGATTGGCTGATTTCTCTGAACTTGTCGGATATAATTGACTTGTCGGACGTTTTATCCGACAAGTTCCTTCATGAAATGCCCCCCAGAAGTACCGTGTACTGATACCGACAGGCATTATTATGTAACATGATTTCTGTGATATAAGTAGTGGATGTTTTGTAGAAACAAATTTACACACATTCATAATGATTGGAGATTACAATTTAATGTAATCAACTTAGTTTTGACATTAGTTGATTAATTGTTAGCTGGCGTATATGTTTTGTAGCTTAGGCTTTTATATGACAGTTTTATGAAGTTATAATAGATGTTTTAAGATAATAATTAGTTGTAGTTAATAATTTTGAGTTAATAGAATAAGTTTATTTTGTATACTCTGTTATGGTCAGTGATACATAAGGAAAAGTTTGAGAATTTATATTTCCGAGTCGATTTATGCAACAATAATTTTAATAACAAGTTAAAATATGGTTGAAGTTATGAAGGATTAAAAGTGAATAAGTTTTGGATAATATTGGAAGTGAATGTTAATAAAGTATATGAATAATATAAACAGTTGAGGTTTTAGTTCATTATATAACAGTTAATTCAGAAAATCATAAAATACGGATAAGTTTGGTTTATGATTGGTGAGTGAAGTGAACGAAAATATGTATTATAAGTTAGTGATATATAACAAAGATTATTGGTAGATTATGTTATTAGACTTTAAATGAGGTAAAATGGTGTTAAATTATGTAATGTTTCATGAAGCTATTCATGTACATTTAAACGTAATTGTAAAACTTTGTTTTTGTGTATTATATTTCAGATTGTTATCTGAAGGTCGGTATGAACTGAAGGTCCGTTATGAACTGAAGGTGCATATGAACCGAAGGTCATTATCTAAAGTGAAGCTCAGTAACTGGAAGTCTGTAACTGAAGAATTGACTGGAATTTCATATTGGAAACATCAGTGTGTTAGCGTAATAAACAAGTATTTGTCACGGTAACCGGATGTCACCTTGTTTCATATTTGACCTTGTGAATAACAACTAAGGAGGGTTGTTTGAATTAACAGTGGAAACTCCTCCGTGGTACGAGTTGTCCCGGAGGCAGTCACAAGAGTCATTAAAAGTCAATTTGAACATAGCAAAGTCTCTCTCCAATATGTAATGATATATAAGTGATATTTCACATACACTAAAACTAAAACTAAAATACACTAAAACGAGGACACAAATAACAAGACAAAACCGACCCATTTGAAAATACTACGACATGACGCATATGTCACTATACATTAGGTCATGTAATAACTCCAGCACTGAAGTATTTTTCAAAACACGAATAAATATAAAAAAGCACATGAAAATTTGTATCAGTATACAATTTCTCCAGTTGAACACAAAATTTATAGCTTATAGCATGCGTACAGTTACCACACAAATCACTGAATTTCAAACAATGTAAACAATGTTACTCTGTTTATCCCTTTCTTTGCGAATACAAACAACATCAATTATTAGTGTCGGCTTATCATGTAGATATGTCATGTACCTGAAATCAAATATTGTCTTCCGATACTAACGCGTCTTTCCAGTCAACATGAAGCCGGTTTAAAGCCACTACGCTTGTACAACGCGAAGCAATGATAAGAGCCATTAGTTGATACTGTTGATGTCAATAATAGCCGATCTTTAATTGGTTCACGTGATGAGTACCGACGAGGACACCGCCACGTTTAGAGACCTCTGCTCCCTAGAACACAACACACCTACATATGCCAGTCGGCTGATCATGTCAAAAGTCCAAAGGCCTTTCAATTGGAGACGTGTTAGACAATAGGAAAAAAAAAAAACCAAGGGACCCACACATAGTCATACCCTTGTAATATATGATTTCTGCTGACAGTCAACTCTTTGCTGTAACAAACATATGTGTGTTTTCTTCAAGTTCACGGTTCGAGAGCCAACATGCGCTTGGGTATTACGGTAAGATGTTACTTCCCACCTTTGTGTGAAAACCCATGTGAATTTGTGTGTGATTATCCTTAATATAACGCTTGCCGAAATGGTGGTTGGATGTGGAATGACAGCATTTTGAACATTATTTTCTTTTGTGCCAACATATAAAAGAACATATGAAAAGAATATTTTTATTCAACCGCAAGAAAAGATTAATATCACACTTATGAGTATGAATGCGTGATAGTATTTGTTAATATTATTTATAGATAAAATTCAAACATACTTATCAATTGTCATTTACATGCCATTGCCTATGTTTCTCCTTTCCTTTAATGTTATTTTGAGTGTACACTGCAGACCCTCTTTTTTTTTACCCGTCGGGTTAGCATTCGGCTTGGACACACTTCAAAAGCAATGGCGTGCAAAGCTGTTCAAAGTCCACATGCACGATGATTTGAGCTGTATTCAATTACGTGCATTTTATATATTGGGGGATATCATCAACTTTAATGCAAAATTACACTATATAAAATATTGCGTTAAAACTCAAACGTATGGCTTCATTTCTGAAGAGTTGGAAATCATACCGAAAGGTGAAAGTGACAGAATCACACAAAATTCATGAAATTCTTGCGTCGAGGTTTTTTGTTGTTTTGTTTTTTTTTTTGCCAGTTATTGACAACGCAATCAGTTGGGTTTATTTACGTCGATGTAGGGCAAAAAAAAAAGAAATTAAATCAGACAAAAGTACTTTCTGTTTGAGACAGACTACCATTGGTCAATGTTGCAACACTAGAAATTTGTTCCGATATCCTGACAAAAGTCTGCCGTCTAGAGGGTAAGATTCCCAGAAGGAAATAATTTTCAAATCAGTAATTTCCACTTTGATAAAACGCGATATGATTATTACTTTCTGTCACATATAAGGGGGGAAAAGACATTGATTGTAATGGAACTGGTCTGTGAAATTCTATTCAGATATTGGCATGTACATTGGCATTTACGTTAACGATATACTTAACGAGTAAGAGCAGTGTTTTCGACATTGACTTACAAATTATTTAATGGTATTATTTATTATTTAATGTCTACATTGGAATGTACGAACTTGACTAATCAATATCTTGTTTTTACTCACTATTTGAATTAATTGTGTGCATTTCGTACAGAACATTCATAGATGCTGCTCATTCAGCTGATTCCAATGTTGTTTAGAAGTATCCAGTGATGTCATGGCTTATTTTGGTAAGACATTTATTCATAGAATTCCTTCCTGTATTTACCCCTTGCATGATCTGAAGAGTCCTTTAATAGTAACGCAACCAGATTTTTCAAAATAATAACACTTTATGACATCATATAATATATACTGCCATTAAGCTATAATGAATATTTCTCTAAAAATATGATTCAGCAGCTTCCAAACGTTGAAATATTATGTGGTAATTGCAGAATATGAACCTAAAATGGTCAGCTATATACACTTCCCCACCAAGTCTAAATGAGGTCCAGTAAATAGCAAATAAATCAATGTTTTGCAAACATTTGTCTGGTCAAGGTGACTTTTGACCACGTAAAAGATGAATCAATGAGGACAGGAGGATAAGAGTCTAGTCTTCTTATACAAGCTGTTCACCTTCATGTAAACTTTAAACAAGAGACGAGAATCGGTAGTGTTCAACCAATCAGTGGAGTGTAGTAGACAAGACATGTGATACATGTATCTTTTGCATAGCCCAAGGTCTGCTCCACCAGAGGGGTTTATTGCTCCAAGAGATAATGTAATTTGATGTTCAGGTTCAATCCCTCCGATTACAGCAGCAGCTGTACACAATATTCCCAATATCAAAATGCCTACAGATTTGTATGCCTGGATAGCTGTCTCCACAACTGTATTGTACCTTTGTTGCTGTTTGATGCTGTGGCGGTACTGTAAACACACGATGTCGCCCACACACATGGTGGCCACAGCACACCCAGCACTGACAGCTCGACACAACATGGATCCTCATCACAGTAGACGTCAGACAGACCCAGCAGAGTCGGGATCGTCGGAGACTTCGGTGTACAGCCAACGTCCTCTTTTTCAAGTTGAGGTGAGAGGAAGCAGGGAGGCCAACTCCCTGGAGTGACAGAAGCGGAAAAGAAAAGTTTGTTTCCTCAACTCACGAGCACAACTACGTAATCTATTAAAATCATGATGTCAATTTCTAAAATTGCAAGATAAATTTTATTTTGTGAGTCTTTCAAGAACTGTGAGAGTGAAGTAAGCATGAGAGAGGGGGAGCACAATTCATCATTTCTAAAGGTGGATTGACTGTATTCGTTTAGTTACCCTTTTTCCTGAGCAGGCATATTTTCTTTACCTATCCCACTGTAACTATATACATGACTTTGTGACATTTCGATGCCTTTTAGAAATTGAAATTAAAACTACAGATATTGACAGACAGAAAGTGATTTTTAATCGTAGAAGGAAGCAAGAAGAGAAACTGTTATCGTAGTTGTAAGTATTGGTCTACCAATCTCTGTTGATCCATATTTCAGTTGACACAACATATTTTATGCTCTGCTGTGAGATGGATGAGCTCACGCCAACGTTCATTGTCTGATGATGTTTATGCAGTCGAGCAACTATAGTCCGGTGTGTATTTTTTGATGTCTCCAGTAGGAGCTTTTGGTCTCCCTCGCCTCCTTTTGCCTTCCACTTACCCTTGAATAAGAGTCTTTTCAGTTTATTTCTTCTCATGATATCTCCAAAAACATACATTATCAATGTGGTTACAACGTAATATGGGGGTTATGCTTATTTCGTGGGATGCTTCTTTCTTTTTTCATACTGTTTTGGTATCAAATTGTCCCCCCCCCCCCCCTAATCAGCTGGGTTTCATTTTCCTTCGTCTTTTATTTTATTTGCATGCATATCTCTGTCATAGGTTTTTGCTGCTCCGTACTCCCCACGCTTGGAGTGTATAATGCATTCATTCCCGCCACCAAGCTACAGTGAAATGCTTGTTCAGACGTGTGGGTGCAGCGAAACGAGTTGTCAGCGTTGCTCATGTCCTCTGTCTGCTGATCCCATCGACAGACCTCCCTCCTATGATGACGTCATCAAATCAGATGGCCAGTCTTTTTCAAACTCTTTGACGACATGACACATCATTTAATCCGTCAAGAGGCGTAGGATATATCGTTGATCTATTATTATGTATAAAATAGAGGCAAATACAACCTCAACAGTACGAGGAGCCGTTTGTTCATGCATGAATATAGTGTTGTTTGATTAACGAGTCATTCAAACATTATTACCGGCACTCGAACGTGAAGCCGGAGGGTAATTTTGGCCATACCATGCAGTCCACCAGGAATGACATCAGCATGAAGTTTAACATTTATGATCGCTATCAACAGTTCTTTGAACGATAAGTGTTGACAGTAACATCGGTCTGTCTTTCCAACTTCTTTCGTGTGATTGGTTATAATGACATAGTCATAGGTACACAGTGCATCTATTGATTTTGTTCAGCAAATTAATAAGATACAGGTGACTTTGTCATGAAATTTTACTATGAGTCGTACTCAATTTGGGATTTTTTTTTTTCATTCCGAGACCATAATGGTTTGGACATTCAGAATAATCTATACTTGGAAGGAAGAAAATACAATTTTCATATTGAAGCTGTGATCCAAAAGCACTGTAGAGTCATGCAGAGATCGAGGTAATCATCTGGTCAGAAATACAGGAATATCATTCTCGAAGTTTATCACGAAGGAAATACTACTGCTTTGCCGATTCTTAGTGTTGACAATCGTTGCCTGCTCGGTCTACAACAGCGTTACGGTTGACTAGATGTCGACAAGCCAGATTTTTTTTTTTTCACTAATTTCTCGAGAACCGAAACCTGCTGTAGGAATAACACATGTCTCAACAATGTTGCATTTTGTTACATATTCAGGTATAGAAAGTAAATCAATTTACCCAGCTAAAGTAGAATACCGAAGATAAAGTTTGAGTTAAAGAAGAGCAGTAAGTATTGTCTAATTCAATGTATATAAACGTGATGTACAGCCATTTAATTTCAACGTGAGAAAAGTGCAATTTTGGCCTATAACCTGCCTGCATAGTCCATTGCCAGGTACATTTCGCTTATGCATTGCTATAAATTTATCTAGATGCTCATTACTGCTTTTATATTTTGGTACATTTTATGTAAAAAGTGCGAGAAGCTAAGGGCATTCACCGACTACACTGCATTAATTTTGTACACGGGCGGGACCCCCTTCTTTCTCTCTCTCTCTCTCTCTCTTTATATATATATATATATATATATATATATATATATATATATATATATATAATTGGCAGCAAAACTTGCATATAGACGTGGCTAATGTTGGGTTGCACCCCTTTATTCAAACTTTCGGGCGAAATGAATTTTAGTATGATTCAATATTTAGGTTGATTTTGTATATACGCTGTGTTGATCCTGAAGAAGTGCATTTCGCCCGAAAGCTTGAATAAAGGGGTGCAACCCAACATCAGCCACGTCTATGTGCAAGTTTTGCTGCCAGTTACATTAACTGTCTTTGCACCGCCCCGCCATGTTGTGGTTAAGTCCTTTGCTGTCACTATATATATATACATATATATATATATATATATATATATATATATATATATATATATATATATATATAAATATATATTATATTATATATATATATATATATATATATTGTAATTGTAAAGTTTTGCATATTTTCCCAAACCTGTGATATCAGTCACACCAGCACACACCTTTTAAATTGGGTGGTACATGACGTAATATAAAATACTCTCAATTTTACTATTGACTCTTTTAAAGGGGAATCATCAACATCATGTTTTTGTAGGATTTTTTTTTTTTTGGTATTACATAACCTCTAAAAGTTATAATCAAGTCATTGCATCTCTGCAAATACAATAATGTCCGGGTTTATTCTCTCTTTTTAACGTTACCTCATGAAACTTGAAAAGTGATTGCGATTATATGTGTATTGCTTTATTAAAACGTGTGACATTTGAAGTGTCTCAACAGTCGTTATTCATGTTTCAATTTCTAGCGGTTGTGTGTATGATTTGACTATTATTTAAAAGGTATAATTTGAACACAATATGGTGTGACTTTTAACTACAATTAGTGAAGGCATTCTTACCTGAAAAAAAAAATCCTCATGCATAATACTCAAGAATTATCCTTTGGCAGATCCCACGTAATGCTTGATGTAGAATGAAAAAGGTAAATATTACAACGTAGAGGAGAAAATCTGCTTGTATGATTCCACAAGATCACCTTTGAAAAATCTGAAATGCATGATATCAGATTCGCAAAGTTATGAAGAATTGAAAATCTTGACAAGTTGATTGTCTGGAAAGAAGGATTTTAACTTTTCATAACGTCTAAGACACATTATAACACCGGTGTTGTTGCTGACAATGTTGGCTCTTTTCATCTTTTTTCTGGGTGTAATCTGCCTCCTTCAAAACTGGAGATTGTTGCAGATATCAGCCGATTTTTATTTCTCGTGTGTATGTGTGTACGGTGTGTGTGTCCGTCTGTGTCTGTGTGAGCCGTCGACTTTACGACTGAAGTGACGTGGGTTCTTAGACGTGCGTACTGTATGCCTCTCCTACACAAGAGACCGTGCAGTCAGGAATATAGCCAAGAAGTGTATCTGTGCATTGGTCAGTGTGTGAGACCTCCGAATGATTTCTCGACTTTTATATTTGAACATCTATGAACTGGGTATATTGGGCATGGAGTTTCAGAATAAAATAGTGATTGGGATGAGAGATAAAAATGATTTGAAAATATATAACAAATCACAATGAAGGAGGATGATGACGACATAGTAAGCTTCGCATGTATGATTGGGTGCTCTGAGAAGCAGCACAAAAGAAGAAAGCATGCATAGATTCCACACCAGGTGAACTTGTTAACCAAGCGATATTGTAATGGAATGACATTGCTATTACATTACTGGAATGTGTGAGATTCCTTTGCCACTATTCTTGTTCAGTGAATTTTGCTTTTTGTTTGTTTATCTGCTCAAGGACCACAACAAAATTCCATAAATCTATACATGGTTCTCTCAGTTTATGTACTACATGATATGAAATTACACAAATCGTCTGGAATGGCCCGTTAAGATTCATGACTTTTTAATGTAAACTATTTTAATGAGGTCGATGCGCTGAAGTAAAGAAAATTTACATGACCACTCGATATGAAAAAACTACGTTGGAAAATTGAGAAAAAGTTGTGGCCCTAGGGATGAAAAGTGTTACAGTACTGGTATCTAAGCAAAAGTTATTTCATTCACTTATTTGTTCTGAGTAAACGATAGCCTTTATAAGGTCAACCTCCAAAGTACTTGGCGCTGCCACCAAGTAGCGGTAGTACAAAATCAATGAAGATCTCATGACCGTTTCTGTGTTGTCCTTTTTATTGACAATGTGACACTGTGAGGTCAATTACGATCTTATGGCGAGTCGATATGGCTGATTGTCATTCATGTGATGAATCGATTGAGGTACTGTGGAGAAAGAAGACCACTACGGAGAAAGATCGATTTAGACTCTGTTGTACTGACTTGTACAGTCTCACGAACTCAGTAAGTGTTGTATGAGGTCGCTTCAGGGAAAACATGAACGTTTACATGAAAAAGTGGTACCTTAAACTTTTTAACTTAATTTACCTCATTGAAAACCCTTTCCTTTTGAAACAATCACTCATTTGTATGGAATCACGCAAATCGGTGTTACTCCTTTATTATTGCACATCAAGTCAAATTATAGATAATTTTATGACTTGAGGAAACATTTTGTAGCATCTTTTGAGATAAAACTTGTAGCTGTCTCCCAAAAGATGACTTTTTATATTTATGGGGAAACGTGAACGTCTAATGTGCAGCAATAAAAAAAACACGAAGTTGGACGTTATTCTATAATATGTCGCCTTGCCCCGCACCTCTTCCTCTCTCTCACTGAGTCCCAATAGCTCTTTCCCATTTTATCATTGCCTTTTGTTATTCTCTGACGTCACAATCGATAGAGCAAAGGACAAATAGACACTTGCTGGGCATCGGTTATGCTTCAGTAAAAACACTCTCTATAAGAAGCAGAGAAGCCAAGGCATTCTAACACTGCAAAGAAATTTGGTAACAGCAATTCGAGTCCGGGTCATCGGAAGACGTTTTCTGGAGATCCATGAAGACTCTGTCTACGTCAACAGTTCAGGGATAAATAATGTTGCCATCAAACTGAATTAGCAGTGGTCTATGATAGAGAGCAGAGCGTCGACTTAGCCAGAGTAACCAATTCAAGTCAGACATGGACTTTACAGGTACGCATTCAATTTCGGTGGTAAGCAGTGGTAATACTTCACTTGGTTGGGGCAGCAGAATTAGGCCTACCAGATAAATTTGCCCTTTTTTTCATCACTTCATAATATCATGTTCACTGAGAGTTTTAGATGTATTTGTAATCAAAATCGTCATAAACAGCAACGTCTACTGAAACAGTATTACTGAGTAGCAGCAGTGTATTGGTATATGAAGTAATGTTAACAGTTATTGTAGTAATTGCAGAGATAAGTAGAAGTTGTTGTAATAGAGTAAAGGTGAACGTATCACTTAGAAACTTGATTAGAATAGAAGCTGCAGAAGTGATTGTTGCAATAGACGTTGCTAGGTTATAACTAGCAAGATGGGATCTAGTTGCGGCAGGTAGATTTTCGACATACAGAGCGTATAAAAAACTAGAAATATCACTGAAGGTGATTAATACCCCCGCCCCGTGACGACAGTCTTACCCAAGGAATGATCTTTCCTTGATCTTCTGCCATTTAAATCCCGTTACCATGGCAACGCAGCTTCCGACACGTCCGAAAAATATGTCTTGCACATCTTCCCACCAAGACTATTGTGTGTGCCACATTTCATAAGCTTTTGTCAAAAACTGAGGAAGTAGTTCAATCCACAAGATCTTTCCTTGATCTTCCGCCATTAATATGCCGTTACCATGGCAACGCAGCTTCCGACACGTCCAAAAAATATGTCTTGCACATCTTCCCACCAAGACCAATGTGTGTGCCACATTTCATGAGCTTCAGTCGAATACAGAGGAAGTAGTTCAATCCGCAAGATCTTTCCTTGATCTTCTGCCATTTATATGCCGTTACCATGTCAACGCAGCTTCCGACACGTCCGAAAAATATGTCTTCCACATCTTCCCACCAAGATCAAGGTGTGTGCCACATTTCATAAGCTTTGGTCAAAAAACTGAGGAAGTAGTTAAATCCGCAAGATCTTTCCTTGATCTTCTGCCATTAATATGCCGTTACCATGTTAACGTACTTTCGGGTACTGTCAAAAAATGCGTCTTGCACATCTACAACCAAAGGCACACATCTGTACCAAGTTTCATGGAAACTGGGCAAAAACTGAGGAAGTAGTTTGCAACACAAAATTTTCCATCATTTTGGCTCATAATATGTGAGCTGTTACCATGGCAACATACTTTTTGTCACTGTCAAGAAATGTGTCATGCTGACCTATATCCTAAGACAAACATTCAATATGAATTCCATGAGAATTGGAAGAACACTGATGAAGCAGTTTTGCCATGAAGCATTTTGCCCTATATTTTACCAATAACATGCCGTTACCATGGCAACGCACTTTTTGCCACTGCGGAAATACGTGTCTTGCACATTAACATATTCAGATGAACATCTGTACCTAATTTCATAAATATTGATCAAAAACTGTGGGAGGAGTTCGCGACGCAAGATTTGTACCCATTTTTGCCCATAATATGCCGTTACCATGGCAACGTACTTTTGGGTACTGTCAAAAAATACGTCTTGCACATCTACAACCCAAGGCACACATCTGTGCCAAGTTTTATGGGAATCGGTTGAAAACTGAGGAAGTAGTTCGCGACGCAAGATTTGCAACGGACCGACCGCCCGACCGCCCGACCGCCCGACCGTCCACTGATTCCTATATACCCCCTTCAAACTTCGTTTGGCGGGGGTATAAAAAGAGGTAATCCAACTTTGGAGGGCTACCATTTCATAACTGCCAACTCTGGAGAGTACACTATTGGTTGTGAGGAAAGAGGAACTCTTCTTCTTTCCATTGATACCTAATTATGTTAACAAATGTCATGCATGACTGAGCAAATGAACTTTAAAGACAACAATGCCAAATTACAACTTTTCCAAGTTTTGAGTGTTATCGTGCAGGAACAATGCATGTCTCACTGAATGGATAGGATCTCTCAATGAAAGTGGTAACATTAACAGGCCAGACAGGCCAGCCTGCATGACTGCAGGTATGTGTTAAGGTTTGAAAGTGTTTAGGGTTTCTTCTAAAATTTTATGGTTCATAACCTTTAACATGGCCGCCTGTCCGATAACGTGGTCACTCCTAAGGCAAATCCACACAGTCCATTTTTCCCTGTCCATATTCAACACTATAGCTCGCATCGCCAAATCAAGTCTTGAATGTGAAGAGAGAAAATGGATAATGGTTCAGCCGTTGTGGGAGTGACAAAGTTATCAACAACGGTGGCCATATTGAAGATTACGGACCATAAAAGGTTAGAAGAAACCCTAAACACTAACCTGCAGTCATGCGGGCTACCCTGTTAGTGTTACCGCTTTCCTTGAGAGATCCAATCCTTTCAGTGAGACATGCATTGTTTCTTCATGATAACACTCAAACTTGGAAAAAGTGTAATTTGTCATTGTGTCTTTGTTAGAGTTCATGTGCTCAGTCATTGCATGACATTTGTCAACATAAGTAGATACCAATGGAAAGAGGAAGAGTTTCTCTTTCCTCACAACCAACATTGCACTCTCCAGAGCGGACAATTATGAAAAGGTAGCCCTCCAAATTTGGATTACCTTTTATCTATACGCACTGTATAGTACTTTTCCTTCGCTTCAAGAAATTTGCTTTGATGTGTTTGCTGTTGTTCTTTTTTTTTTTTCGTTATAGGATATATGCCGATTCTTCTGATTCTTTTTGGATTCACGCTTCTTCTCCTTCTCTGCTCCGTGTGCGGACGATATTTCCGGAAGAGAGCCATGAATGCTTCAATTTCGGAAGACACCTGTGCAGACAGAAGTCACGTCGAAAATCTTTCCTTGCAGTCTGCATCTGATTCATCTCGTGACGCAGGTCACATCATCCACGTTGAAACAATTTATGCGCCATCCTCCCCATCGTTTAGTGTCGATGACTTCTCTGTTCCGCCATCATACCATGAATACTTTACATTTGACTTTGATTTCGAGGCCGCAAACAAACCGTTGCCGTCGTCGTCGTCGGTGACCAAATCACGATCAAGACGAGCGTCAGTCGGAATCAAGTCAAAGTTGGATGCGATTACCAAGACGTTGGGCAAGAACGCCGTTCCGTCTTCTTTACGAGCAGACAGAAAGCTTTCTTTGCCCTCAGATAGAAGATGGTCTGTAATGTCAGACCGGATGTTTTCGACAGCAAGTAGGAGACTGTCTGCATTTTCCTTATCCAGGGAAAGAAGATTTTCAACGACATCGCGAGTATCCATTGTCACATCATCATTGGATTTGTCAGAATATTCCTGCCAAACAAACGAGGGATTTGTTGACGAGCCACCTTCCTATGACGCAGTGATGACGGCAGATTTGTCTTAATTCTCTCAGCCGACTGCGGAGAAGTTTATTACGCTTCTTCCGAGTTTTTGCTCATCAGAATTCCTCGTGTGTCTTATCCCCTGAGAAGACCTCTAAACAGTGATTAAGTCCTTCATTATCTGCAATTTTTTGTGAAGATGTACATGTAACAATAAGCTCACCGCCTCGTTTTGAAGACTTAATCTTTCCCAATAAAATGGCTAGCACATTGTAACTGCTTAATCTGAAACGGGAAAACTTGTATGTAAGTGATCACACTTTCAACACATGGAATTCAAATATTTTGGGAATAATATGATGGTTGTAAATAGGAAGCATTTAGCCTGACTTTAATGGAAACATGAGCTTGCAGTGTAAAATCACTACATTAAACATTGCACACACGCGAGAAGCACATATTGTGGTAAAGCAATAAGAAGATGATAAGATATGCCACATTTACCCTTTTATTAACATGTATTTGAGATGGAAAGTCAAGTCTTTGAGTAGAATATAATTGTAGGCTTCTCGCCATTAATGTTGTCCTGTAACGGAATGTATTACAACACATCACTTGTTGATCGTGATTATGTTCACTCTGTATGGGGAGTCAAAGGGGAAAAAATAAATTGATTGCAGTGAGTGAGAAATCAGTTACTATATTTAAAGTTACTAACATAGATTGCCCGTAGGAAGCTGCTAAGGTACGACAATGGGTGAAGACACTGTTCAAGAACCCATCACCTATCATCTGTCAATTTGGCATTCTTAGGCTAGGACAAGAACTTTTATATACATCATTCTGCTTTAGCTAAACTCATATGCATCAGTGCTTGTTTTGGAGGGTGCGTGTGTGCGGAGAGGATTTTGGTATTTCGTATAGTGATACTTACACTTCTGGACGCAGCGACATGTTAGAATCTTGCAAACTCACTTTTACTTTATTTTTGTTATAACGCATGCCTGTACATGTAGGTTTTTCACGCCAGGCGTGGTATGCAGGGAGCCTCGTTATGAAAAAAAAAAAATGTTGCATACAACAAAACCTTTTATAAGAAGATGACTTGTATGTCTCCAGAAATATTGGATCTCAGCCGATACTCATGGCAGCATCTTGATTTTCTTGTAGCAGCAGTATCTAAATCATGAGAGGCCATACACTTTTGCCGTGCTACACCTGCTAGAGAATGTGCATTCTATTTGACTGCAGTTTTCATAAATAATTCAATCATGCAGACAGACCAGCCCCTCTCCCCAAGGTGTCTAGGAAACATCTATTACCTTATTGTGCATGAGGTACATTTAATTTACCAGTGGGAAAAAATGATGTCAAGCAGGAGTCAAATAATATCATGATCTCGAATGTATTAAATCATAACTGTATGCATTAACTTTATGTCTGACTGAATAGAGTGATCGTGTGTCATAACAGACAGGATCCATTATGTTCTTATTCGTAGGATTCTATTTGACTGGTAATGGCTAAATCCGCTATATTGAAAACGGGTGCATTATAAATTCGGAAAAAAGAATGAATTAATTAATGAGTAAATGAATGCTTGGAAATTGTTAGCAAAATTAATTGCTCCTTTACATTTATTTCTCTGTTAACATTTAATTCTTAACATTGCACACATTATAAATCTATATACGTGTCATAATTATATAAATAAGAGTACTAAACCCCTCAAGAAAGTCCTCCGATTCCAGTTTGATGCATATTTCTCTAGGAAAAACCCTAGCAATACTTCAAGAAAAGTTACACTCACATGAAAAAAAGTACACAAAGAACATGCACACACAGAACAGGGAAGGGGTAATAGTGATAATGTGTAGAAAATATTAGAATCACTTTTATTTCAATATTTTTCTTGGGCGTGGGGGTGACAATTACAGTTGATTACTGCATGCCCGTGAAATCCTTAATGATCTACAGCGGCCTACTTTTCATCGTTTGTAGACTTTTTTTTTTTTTTGGATTTACAAATAACCGTTTCGTTTCGTTTCAGTTCAGTTCAGTTCAGTTTTTATTTCTGCATTTCAAAATCAATACAAATCAACAAATCAACAAAATACTTACATAGTCATTTACACAGCTAATATTCGTAACGTTTGGATCTTACATACATTTTCTTTTTTTTTTTCAAGAACGAATATCATATATGAAAGGAAGCAATAGGAAATGATAAAAATGAAATGCAGGGGACCATCATCATAAGCTGATAAACTTACGGGAACATGTACAGAGATGACGAAACAAACAGAGTAATTAAAAAGAAAATTCAGGCCAAAATCTAGTCTGATACAAAAAAGCATAAAATCGTTTGAGTCCAATGGTAAAAATTAAACTGAAATAGGATGAAAAATAAGGAATTTATGACATTTTGAAGTTTTGCTAATGTCTGCAAAAGAGTTCTTATACAGTGGATATGAATATGCAAATGAGTGAGCGAACCATGTCATAACCTCACAATTTTCCATTGATCGTGTACCAAAAACAAATGACGAAAATTCAATGCTTCTGTCATTGAAATCTGAAACATGATGCTATCCCTGATTGAATAATTTCAGGATAGTGATCATTTAGATATACGAGATTTTGATCTGTCCCCATAATCAGCTGTTTTGCACATTATGCAAGAGAGATGTCAATTTAAAGATGAATCATTAGGCTCTCTTATGATATTTATCATATCTAATTAATGCTTATGTAATATATATATATATATATATATATATATATACATACATATATAACGAGAGTAAAGAAGAGGCGGTAGACGTTGCTTTTGAATCCTCACAATCTGATTTTACTTCGAGCTTTCGGGCTTTCTGCCCTTTGTCAAGACTGAGGACAAATCGGACAAAATACAGAACATGGATATCATATACAAAAAATGATGATGATCAAGACAATAGTGAAAATAATAACGACAGTGATAGAGGCAGAGACGGCAGAGAATAAATACACAAATGGAGTGTATATATGCATCAATCTTACATAATATAACATGTATATATGTTTCAAATTATTTCAAAACACATTTCCCACATTTGATCATTAATAGTTCAAAAACTATTCATCCGATAAAACTGTCATTGATATGAGTAATAGCTGAATAGTGTAAAATTTTGTTGGAGGTAATTTGAATGTGAAAACATAAATCAGTTTCATTAAATCTAAGATTGATTTTAAAGTAAGGTTTCAGATTTTGGCCAATTTTAACCCTCTGTACAAAAATTGAACTTTGCACAGGAATCAATGATGTGTATGTGAGTGTGTGCTGACAATGGCCCTGAACAATGGAAATGCCCGAACCACCTGTTGACTAGGCGTCAGTCTCGCGCTCCCAGGCACATGAATGCTTAATCAATAATTCAAGTGGATTGCCCTGGGCACTGCTAGTCTGAATTCAAAGGATTCAAAGAATTCAAAAAGTAAGCACATGTTCCCATGTGCTTGCAAACACCACATTTCATTCCAGCGGGCTATCATTTTCAAATTTGCTTCACATATCACTAAATTTTGGATATAAATAAGCATAAATGATCTAAAGTTCTTCATTTTAATACAACTGTCTACTAATAGTCTGACAAACTTTGTCGCTTTTTCGATAAAAAGAGATCATTTTTGGTAAAGAGTTCAGCAGCATTTTTCATTGGGGCGATTTGTTTTACAGTAGATTTATTTAAGGCTCCATATACACAAGTGTATACTCTAATAATAATAATAATAATAATAATAATACATACAATTTCTATAGCGCCGTTCTCCACTTTGATTAAATGCTCAAGGCGCTTTACAATAGGTACATCAAAGCAAACAGATTGAAAATACAAGTACATCACAGTAATAGAAGAAGATGAAGAAGCAGAAAAAAAAAAGACATGAAAGTCTGTCTTCAAAAGACACTGGTCTTCAAAATGCACTGCTAAACAGATAGGATTTTAAATTACTCCTGAAAGATGTTATAGAGCTTGAGTCTTTCAGCTCACGAGGAAGTGAATTCCACAGTGTTGGTCCAGCGTGAGCGAAAGCACGTTCCCCCCAAGATTTCCTAGAAAACGGAATATGTAAGAGACCTGAAGTTGAGGATCGAAGAGTTCGTGAAGGTTGGTATTGACGAAACAAACAAACATTGTAATCAGGAGCTGTTCCCTCAATAACATGATAAACCAAAAGAAGTATCTTAAACCGAATACGCTCCTGTACAGGCAACCAATGAAGACTCTTCAGGATAGGTGTGATATGACTGCGTTTACTTGACAAAGAAACAATACGTGCAGCGGCATTTTGTAGCTTTTGTAATTGGGCAATTTGCGAGTTTGGTAGATTGAAAAACATGTCTAATTGATTTTCTTTGCTTCCTGTCACCATGTTTACGACAGATCAGAAGGTATTCATGGTAATTTCGTTTTTCAGAAGTAGAGAGAGCACTGTCGCGACTCAACGACAGTATCGGCAGGCGTTTGACTTTACACAGATACTGCCAGAGGCTGAATAAAGACTAGTTGTGATAGTTGAATTTCTCATGATATGAATAAAATAATGAAGCATTCAAACCCTGGCCATTGTTCAGGACCATTGTCAGGGTGTTAACCACACACTCCTATACGCACCCATTGACCCCTGTGTAAAGTGAAAGTTTTGTACAGAGGGCTGAAAATAGAGCAAAATCTGGAACCTAACTGTGAAATTAATCATGGATTTCATGAAACTGATTTATGCTTTCATATTTAAACCACCTCCAACAAAATTGTACACTATTCAGCTATGACTCATATCAATGACAGAGTTATCTTATATGTAGTTTTTGAATCATTAAGAATCAAAAGTGGGAAATATGTTTTGAAACACCTAGTATATATATATATATATATATATATACATATAAATAACAACCAGACATGTTTCATGGGTATACGCTGATTGATTGAAATCGCGAATATCAACTTCGTTATGAAAAGTATTGAGTCCGAATAGAAATCCAATAGATCGTACACTATGTTTCAAAATTGATTTTGACTGAACACGATGACTTTGTTTGTTTATTTATGTAATTTCGTGTTAACTTTACACACCCGGATCCCTTCAGTTGCTGCTCTACCATCTTACTATAATTTTACTATAATTTTCATTCTTCTTTTTCCAACAAAACATAACACAAAATAAATCAGGAATTACATCATTAACACAAACATTCGCTTTTGCAAAAGATAAACGGTACCGATAAACATAAGAATGCATACGGGCAAAAATAAATACACAGTTATGCTTCAGTTGAAAAAAGAAAAAAGAATTGGGAGGTCCGCTAAAAAGCAAGCTTGTATATTGTGAACCACTCAAAAAAAAAAGGGGGGGGGGAAACCTTATGAATTACTTATTTACAAACACTTATCACAAATATGATTTACGACAGGACGGAACAAAACAGGAGAAACACAACAACATGACACGACTTGACAAAATAGATAGAAAAAATGTAAGGTAAGAAAGAAAAGGAGAGAATGCCTATACGCTGAACAAGGGAAATGGAACAGGGGATGATTGAGGATGTCTTTCAGAGAGCTGGTGCTGCATACAGCTGTGAAAGGATTATGATGGCTACTTCATTGCGTAAAGATGAATTCAGTGATTGATTGATTGGTGGATGGATGATGAACCCTGAGGTTGATGAGACGTAGCTAATGAAAAAGGCATATCAGAGAGGATCTAACAAAGAATTTCAACTTGCGCTTGAAAGAATACAAAGATGTAGAATTTTTTATTTCACAGGTTAATGAGTTCCAAAATCTAGGACCGGTGTATATAAAATGTATTCTGAGCCAATAAAGTTCTCAGGAGGGGTAAATGAAACTCATTAGATTGCCTAGCGGGGTAATTATGAAAAGACTGGTTCCGTGGGGACATTGACTTGAAAATACTGGGAAGTGCATTTACACTGAAATTAAACATAAACCGACCAAGTTGAAAAAAAAGTACAAATCTTTGATTTTTCAAAATCTTATATTTAGTAAATAATGGCTCTGAATGGGAACGTGGCGGGACGCCACAAATAATACGAGGAGCCTTTTTTGTAATAACAGTAGTTTATCTAGTAAAGTTTGATGGGGACTATCCCATGCTAGGAGTCCGTAATTAAGATAAGGTAAAATTAAAGAAAAATACAACGTCAACAAAGAGGACAATGGAATATGAAACTTGAGTCTATTAATAATACCAATATTAAATTGTTGTACAAATGTTAATAACATGCGGCCTCCACGAAAGTTTATCGTCCACTGTGATACCAAGGAATTTTATATGAGATACTCGTTCTAACAAAGTGTCGTCAAAAATGATATCTATGAGTGAAGCTTCTATGGAATTGCTAAAAATCATAAACTTATTTTTCTGGGGATTAAGTGATAATTTATTCGTTCTTATCAACATTACCGGGTGGCACTATCCGAAGGGATTAGATATCATAAGTTTATATTCTTTTCTCGAAGCAATACAACTAATTTCGGACAAGAGATATTCGTTTGTGATGTCCGTTGCACATTGAGACGAGTTATGTTTGATATGTAAAGGAGAGGAAACAAACGTATAACAGCATGAAAGTCATCTCTTTCCTTGAAAATACAAAGAAGAAAGCATCAGTTGATTGCACCTGATTTCATCCTCTCTTTCAGTTTTCTATAGGGTTGGTACCCCAAAGCATTTATCACATCCATGCATTCTTCTTCGATCTGTTCAACCTCACTCTCGCTGAGATCGAAGATCCACTCCTGAGCCCTATCCTTAGGGTTACTTTGCAATCCATTAAGTTTCCCAGGGCGAGTGTTGTTTCTGTATAATTCGAGCCATTGTTCAATCTCCAACGGTACGGGTAGTCCTACAAAATTGTAGATGTCTTTAGTAACCAGAATAGGAGAACGGGCAAATTCTTCGAATTTTAAGAGCTTGTAATGGTCTTCTAGCCACTCTGGAAGCCGTGCAGAATTAAAAAGGTTTTGTCTCATCCACAAGCAATAAGCTTGAACAGAATCTCTTCCTCTCATCGTCTGGTTAAGTAAGACCAATGCTTTCAGTCTACCCTTTCGGGGAAGTTGGTCACTTAAAGCTAAGAGGTCATCGTCTGAGAGCCTTGTTATGACGTGTTGGATCAGGGAAGAGGCGACACCACGCGGGTCACGGACAACATGAAGGATCTTGACATTAATCTGGTCATCGACAACCAGGGATTTTAGCTTGTCCATATCTGTACGAACCACTTTGATTGCCACTCGCCCACCGTTCCTCTCACACGTTTCACCAAGTAAAGTAGCGTTAGATATCATGCACTGTGTGCCTTCACTATCAATTTCGCACACTCGCCGAGTTCGGAGCATTTCGTTATATGCTGTCAGCATCGTGGTAAAATCTTCCCGAAACTTGCATCGGGATATTTCTCTCAGAATATCCCTCTCCGTTGCTGCCGATAAGAGGTTCACTCCATCCACTGTCTTGGCTTCATCGCTCATCATCCACAGGGGCTCGAAAAGGTAGAAAATCTTAGGGTTTTTGTTGAAGATTTCACCGACTGTTGAGGACCCGAATCCTCTCTGAGACATGAGGATCACAAACACTCTTTCGGACCTCTCCTCAAACGATTTTTCTATAGCGTGCTCGGGCATAGCAGGTCTCATCTTGTCGCTCTTTCCCGTGGTAGCTAGAACCCCCAAAACTGGTTGTTTTTTGCTTCGGGCCTGGTCACCGGAAGAGATTCCATTCTTTAAGAAGTATAATACAGCGACCGCGAAAACAACCAGAACTGAAACTCTTGGAATTCTCTCGTTATTGGCCATTTCTTTTGCGATAGGGATGCTTCAGCGCATCAGTGTTATTACTGCTAAGGTTTCTGTACGAAATGAAGAATCGACAGTCTTTATCACCCTATATTTGAACAGGTTTACTTAATTTGTTGATTGATCTACAGCTGCAGAGCAGGCAGATGGTCAGATTTTGTCAAACATCAAATAATCGATAACACAGGCACATATAGATGTACATGAAAACGAAGTATGAAACTCTATGATAAAATAATGTACTATTAGGGGCGAAATACAAAAGCTGAAAACACTCGTATGACCTGCATGTCTGGCGTCACCTACATTAGTGCGGCTAAGTAATGGGAGAATTAGATGAAATTAAATTAAATAACCTTGCAAGGCAAACAACTTCAAGTATATCCACAGACACTGAAGTGAATCCGCATGCCTGTCTCGAAGTGTCCGCCTTTTGATCTTTCTGCAATAACACATAATTATATTGGAAACAAACCCGAAGCCTACACATACGCAATATTTACTCAAGATATATCACGTGTGTTATCATTGTGTACATGTATATAGTTTATTTATGATATGTGTTTGATATTTTTTATTGTATGATATGTTTGTATGCTACATATACTCATTATATATTCATTATATATTCATTTACGGTTATACATTGTTGAATGTGTTGCAAATTGCCAAAAATGTTGCCAAGTATGCTATGAAGCTATTAACTCATGCCGACTCCAGATTTCCACATATTTCATTTCATAATAGTAGAGCAGATAAGCCCTCAAAATCACATGAATTGTGCAAAATTTGACTAAAGCATGAAACTTTCACCAGTGTTAGTACATACCATAAGATTTATTTTAAGATCGGGAGGTAAGTCTGATTTGACCTCTGATGACCTCCAGAGGTCAATGTACTTTAGATATCAGAAAATCGATGTTTTTAGACATTTGCAAATGATATATGTGGTTATGTTGCACTAAACATGCATTTATACCACAGAGAAATCATTTCCAGATTCAACAGAGCACTGACAGGTTTTTACCTTTGACCTCTGATGACCTCCAGAGGTCAATGAACTTTAAATATCAAAATATCGATGTTTTTAGACATTTGTGAATGATATATGTGGTTATGATTCACTAAACAGGCATCTATACTTCAGGGAAACCATTTTCTGATTCCACAGAGCATTGACAGGTTTTAACCTTTGACCTCTGATGACCTTTGGAGGTCAATGACCTCAAAATATTATATTGATCTGTGATGTCATTGGTTAATGGTAACCATTGTTAAGATGTACAAAACAAGCATATCTGTCTTACAATGAAATTGTCTTCATATTCTAAAGAGCAGACAGGTTTCTACCTTTGACCTCTGATGACCTTGAGAGGTCAATGACCTCAGAATATCAGAATATTGAAGCATGACATCATTGGTGAAAGGTCAAATATGGTAAAGATGTACAAAACAAGCATATCTGTGTACAATGACATCGTCTTCATATTCCAAGGCACACAGACTAGTTTCTGCCTTTGACCTCTGATGATCTCGAGAGGTCAATGACCTCAAAGTATCAGTATAGTTTGGCATCATCAATGGTAAACATGATGATGTTTTAGAGAGCACTCGTAGGCCCTGTTTATTAACGAGCCATTACCGTTCACCTATGAAAATCACACAAGGTCAAATACCTCGAATGAAATGTGAGGATGTTAATATTGATATTGCGATAGTTAATAGTTAATAATTGTTTATAATGTAGGGCTTACAAACCATGCATTTCTGTTACCAAAAAAGTGGCTACTCATTCCGCAGAACTTTTCAGGTAATCATCTAAGTCGGGTATGTGCACAGAGCAAGGGGTGTCGATCTGTTTTCACGTGGGGGGGGGGAATTGGAAAATATTTAAAAGCATAAGTTCATGGTGCAAAGGAATGAAGCGGAGGGGGAGGATGTGGGTGGGGGATTGGATTTTTGCAGGTTTAGACCTGAAATCAGTGATTCAGTGTAGCTCTTGTTTAATGTGTGCGTCATCACTTATACGGAAGTTGATGGGGTGTGGGCGCATCTCACCTACCCTCCTCCCAAAGACGAAGTTTTGTTTTTTTGTTTTTTTTTTAAGAATCTGATGCATACGTTTTGGGGAATATTTGGAAAATTATGGATCACCAAGGTGTACCAAGTCTATATGGATGGGAACCCAGCAAGCGCAGCGTTGGCGAGGGTAGGGTATTCCACTCCCATTCGACAGAGCTCTTGTATTTTGAGAAATGAGATTCAACGACCTGGCACACAGGCACTTTTGAAGGAATACCTCGAAATTGTATCAAAAAGGTGTAGTAAGTCAGCCATCTATGGAGGAAGACCAATCGACAGAAGGATGTGGGTGGAGGTATCCCCCTCCCACATTATGGAGCTTTTGCATTCTTTTGTTTGCATGGATTCAATGATCTCGTGCCACTCTTGGTTGAACTACCATTTTGAAAAAAAAAAGTCCATACCCAAATGTGTAGCCATAATCAATGCATGGAGGAGAGGTTGATACAGCGAGAGGAGGGTATGAAAGGGGCTGTCCCCCAATCCTTCCCATGCGAGGGAGCCTTTGCAGTAAGAATAGAAATGTAAAAAAAAAAATCTAGTATACACATTTATGATGGAATATTTGGGAAATTATCAGTAAAAGGAGTGTACCAAATCTAAGGATAGAAACCGAGGAGGGATTGTTAATTGAAAGATACACTACCCCCTCCAACAAGAGGGATTTTCTTTAATATGTCGGAACTGAAATTAAAGATCTAGTACATACTTTGTGATGATATAGAACAAAAAATGGGACAAAAGCACTGAGCGTATATGGAAGGGGACATAACGAAAGATAGTGTGGGGGAGGGGGTATGCAAAGGAGATTCTGCCTTTTAATCTGGTGCATACTATAGCTGAAATGTTCAGTGACAATTCATTTTCTGTCAAAAAAGTGAAGAAAAAAAATCTCAATCTCAGGAAATACTTGGAGGCAAAGTTTTATGTCCCCACCATTCCCCCTCCCATATTTTCTCGGGAGGCGGGGCAAATGCCTCTTGCCCTCCAAAATGAACAATCGTGCATATATAGGAAAGCCTTTTCATCTTTGGAATTCAAATAAAAATATCTCTTAAAAACATTTTTCATAGAATAAGGGAAATTATCATTCCCCAAAGTATGTTATATCTGTGGAAGGAACCAAGCAGGGGGAAGGAGTCTATCGAAAGGAGATATCCCCTCTCACAGAAGGGAGATTTTGCATTTCAGAATTAAATTTTAACAATCCGATGCACACTTAAAGTGAAAAACTTGGGCAGTTTTCTGTCTAAAAAGCAAGAAACAACAAACAACAAAAACTAACAACAACGAAACATAGTTCACATCTCAGAATTTAATGGGGTGGGGGTCAACTATCCCTGCCACCACCCCACCCCTCCTCCAAACTGATGCCCCAGTATGTGCATGTGTTTTATTCCACTTGTTGAAAAGAAGAGAGAGTTTTAAGAAACAATATTGTTCAGTGGTCGCTATCCCAGTCAAGTTAATTGTTTATCAATAAGGTGATTTCCTTCACCTGTATACCTTAAGATGATGTAGGCCTGGTATTTGCCTTGCACGTTATTACATCTATTTCTTTTTTAGTATTCTCGTTTATATTTTGATGTGAAAAGTTGTTTACTTTGCCACGATTTTATTTGTACATAGAAAAAATAATCCAAGACTGAAAATGAAAATGAAACTGATACAATATTTAATGATTGACATGATGCACATATTATGTATTTCTATAGCAATAAAAGTGAGCAATTCAAAAGGCGTGTACTCATTTCACATGAACATTAGCGATGATCCTCTGACCCCTGGAGGATATTGAAAGATATGCATCAAAATGTAAGAATATTGATGTCTGGTCTCATTGGTTTGTAATGGCCAGCTGCTTATGAAATAATAATTATATTTTTAAAAAATGCATTTTGTGTGTGTGTGTGTGTGTGTGTGTGTGTGTGTGTGTGTGTGTCCAAAATTGTATGCAGAGTATTCCACACACAGTTCAATTTTGACTTCCATCTAGGACAATGAGCGGTTACTTTTTTCTCAACTACACTGTAATATCAAAATCTATTGAAAAAAACACGGTGGCGGCTGGGTCTAACACATTATCATTCCTTTTCGTTGGAGATCCATGCGGGATGGTCAAAACAAACATAAAAAAATAGATATCTCAGACCTAATTGTTATAACAAAGCATCATATCCTCATATACCCAACCCAACCCTCTATGCCCAGACAATGTAAACCACCCCATGGACTTACTTGGAGCTTTAGAATATCCTTTGTGAACAGAGAGAGACATCCAAACCTTTGCAGTGCCGACTAAGATCTGCCATGGAACTGATTGGTATTGGCTCTGCATCATTGACAGCAGATCTCGTTTCCTACTCTCCTTCTTCTTCTTCTTCTTCTTCTTCTTCTTCTTCTTCTTGTTCTTCTTCTTCATTATACTGTGTAATCTTGTAATATTCTGCCATGGAGCCTTTTCTTAATTGGTTAAAGAAGGTATCCAAAGAGCTATATGAAGCAAAAAACAACAAACAAATGCAAAAACAAAAAGAGAGACATATGTATCTTTAATAACAGAGCTGAATATTGAGTATCTCTCTCCTGAAGTGTTTCAAAGAGATACAAGAGACAGTGGCCGAGAGTAGCCGCCACCTTTTTTGGGAGTAGGCCTACTTTGTGTTCTTGCAAATGATGCCTGACATTTTTGGTCATTTGCCCATTTTGAAGAATGCAGCAATAGAGCCACAACTTCCTGCGGAGTGAATATTGTGGGGTTCTTGATGCAGAACATCATCGCTGAATTTGCCTCAGCTGTACTTTCTTACAGGGATTGCCATTGTAGTTTTGTTTTGTTTTGCTTTGTTTTGTTTTTCAAGTGTGGCTGTAACACTGCTTGTTTTGCATATGATGGTCATTGCAGCTAAAGAGTGCATATCTTCTCTGGATCATTCCAAACTTCATGATGTTTCACCTGGGTGAATGGATCCCAGATGATGCATGCATATTCCAGGACAGTCCTGAGCGGCATGGAGTAGCAAAACACCTGAACTTTATGATACTCGTATCTTCGTCTGGAGAGAGTCTTTGGTTGAAGTATAACCTTTTTAAGCTGCTGTGGCGATTTGATTCCAGCTGAGCCTCCTATTGGAACTCCAAAATATTTTGCACAATCCGCTTTCTCCATGGTTTGCCATGAATGCTTATCTATTCCCTGGGTAGGTCTCGGATGGCAATAGCTAGTTGCAATACACAGGATTGCTTCATGTGGAATGCATGTTGGGCCTCACAGTATGTCGAAGTTTTCAAGATGGTCCATGATGTCGCAGCTGTGGACTGTATACTCCAGGACCATGAGTCATTCATCGCAGTCATACTGTAACAACCCACCAGCTTTACACTGGCCAATACAGGCCCACCAGCTGGAAACTATGCAAATATTGCCCATGAGCTTGACACTTTGGCAAACCAGTCCCATAATGAGTCCGACAAATGGGGGAAAAGATCTATGAGACTTACACTGAATAGATTAAACACTCTGTATATCAGTCTCGTGGGCCTTGTTTTCCTCGAGTGTCGAGATAATGGCCATATTTTCCTATATTTGCTAGTCTACATAAATAACCCAAACATAACAGTTGTATTTTAGGTCACTGCCATCACTCAAGAAACTTAAAGGAGACCTCCGGATGATTTTCAAATTTTTACATTTGAACATATATAAATTAGTTATACTGGGTACAGAGTTTCAGGATTTATAATGATTGGGACGAAAAATAAGAATGTTTTCGAAGTTTATAACAAATTGCAATGAACAAGGATGATGACATGGCAGCCTCACCATAAGAATGCATGAGATGTGGCTCAAGGAAGCAGCACAAAAGAAGAAGGCATGCATAGATTACACACAGGTGAGCTTGCAAGCATGCGGTATTGTAATGGAATGACACTGCTACATTTCTGAGATATGTGAGGCTCCTATGTCATCATCTTTGTTCAGTGTAATTTGTTTAAGGTTTTTTGAAAGTACTGTTTCTCTGCTCAAGAACCACAATAAATTCTATAAATCTATACATGAAGCTGTTGATTTATGTACTACATGATGTGAAATTATGAAAATCATCCGGAATGCCCCTTTAAGCTTATTTCTGAAGTAATTGACCTCTCACATTTCAGAGACCTGTTACTATAAACCAATGCTCTGTGGAATATGCATACATACTTTGATCAAAACATCAGTGCGTGATTTGTACATGATTAAGCATTTACGATTACACCAATGAAGCCAAACATCAATACAGGTAAGCCTACACATGTGACCTAAGTGACCTCTCATTGTCCTGAGAGGTCAAAGTTGGATATAATGCACAGGCTAATGACCAATGTTCCATGGAATGACAAGATTCTTCTATTATAGCATAAATGATTGTACATCGGGTATTACAAAGTTGACCATTGACTATACATAGAATATCAATATTCTGATATTTTGAGGTCATTGACCTGTCACCTTCCTCAGAGGTCAAAGGTAGAGACACGTGAGTAATTTCTCTTGCTCTGTGGAATAGGAAAACAATTCAATTGTAATACAAATGAATATAACATCTAAATCATGTTTGTCATCAACCATTTGCACCAAATATCAATGTTCTGACATTTTGAGGTCATTGGCCTCATCATAGGTCATCTGAGGTCATCTGAGGTCATCAGAGGTCAAAGGTAGAAATCTGACTCGAAAGGCTCAGTGGAACATTGAGGCAATTCCTCTTACAAAAATTAGTTTTTAGTACATAATTATCGTGTTTCAGTTATGAGTGACGCATTAAAATATCAATTTTCTGACATTTTGAGGTCATTGACCTCTGAAGGTCATCAGAGGTCAAAGATAGAAACCTGTCAGGGCTCTGTGGAATATAAAGACAATTTCACTGTGACAAAAATTAAGTTTTAGTACATCATTACTGTGTTTAATCATTAACCAATGATGCAAAATATCAATTTTCTGACATTTTGAGGTCATTGACCTCTGGAGGTCATCAGAGGTCAAAGGTAGAAACCTGTCAGGGCTCTGTGGAACATAAAGACAATTTCACTGTGACAAATATTAAGTTTTAGTACATCATTACTGTGTTTATCATTAACCAATGACGCAAAATATCAATTTTCTTAGATTTTGAGGTCATTGACCTCTAGAGGTCATCAGAGGTCAAGTCAGACTTACCTCCCGATCTTAAAATTAATCTTATAGCATGTACTAACAATGGTGAAAGTTTCATGCTTTAGTCAAATTTTGCACAATTCTTCGGCTTATCTGCTCTACTATAAACAGATAATAAAGCTGAGGAAGACCAAGGTCGAAAGCTTCGTAACAGTCGGCTTCATGAGACATCCTTTGTCATCATTACATTGTCTCGAATATATATATATATATATGTATATATATATATATGATATATACATATTTTATCATGTCAAATTATGTGTGTAGGTGTGTATAAATGTACGTATTTGTGTGTGTCTATGTGTGTTGTGTGTGTGTTATAGGGAATATGACAAATTTCATCATTGATTTTATGGAAAAAAAGTAAAAAGTTGAAGATTTAGGACGGTAGATATCATTACAACAAGAACAACAACAAAAGAGAGAAAATACCAAATATTCGAGGGGAAACCCCAGGGATACACAAACGGGCAGATATCAGATACAGACCTTTCTATTCATTGATAATGCAATATTGGTTCTCAGAAAGATCGACAGGTGTATCAGGTTCCACTACATAATATTCTGGATCAGCGCACTCTTCGTGTTGTAATGCCTTCTGCAAATTATTTCTTTCGGTTAGATTGTCTTCGACTAGATCAAGCTTCCCGTAGTCATCTGTTTCCTGCGTCTCGGCATGACTACTGAAACTTGCAGCCTGTGTCAAAGAACTACCGCTATGAAATCGTTGAAGATGTTGATAACCCTCGCTTTGTGACGAAATCCCCGAGGTGTGTAGCGTTTGATAATCGTCGGACTCGATTACTTGCCCATGTTCATCCCATCTAATTGAAGACACACAATGACTGTCAGAAGTACATTGCAAATCTTTGGACATCTTCCGCTGAAGCCTATCGTATTTTCCTTCCAATCTAGCAGCATTTCTGTTTCGTATGATAACATCGTACCCATCTTCTTGCATAGCTTGCAGTTCCATTTCCTCTGGAGACGACAGCCCACTCTTCTCGCTGTGTTTACTGCCAGATGTTTGAGGTCGCTTGAGAGAATCATACACACCGTCTTCATTATACATAGAGATATCTGCACAAGTGGGTCTATGTATTAATTCATACTCGTTGTCTGCCTCATCTTGCTTACCAGGTACTGTGCTCAGTGAATTTTGATGAACCGACTTTTCTTTCGCCCGTTCTCTTTCTTGTTCTGAGGAAGCGTGCCCTGATAAGGCGGCGGATGTCTTTATGTTCAGCCTCTCATATGAGTCTTGAGTATGTGAAGATATGAGAGCGGGGTCTAATTCAGAGTAGTCTGTAGTTTGTAGATCTAATCCAATGTTCAGATTCCCATTTCCTTCATTAAAGTCAGCTTTGCTCGCGACGGGATATTCCGCATACCGACGGCAAGAAACCTCGTTCTCTCTGCTAGCGCTGAAAGCAGGGTTTGCCAGGCATGAAGGGTCGGACCTTGTGATACTGCGACCTCTGTATAGGAGAAACGAAATATAACACTGAACAGTCAGAACTTCATCTCTTTACAACCCGGTTTCTCTCGTTCTTTCTCTCTTTTAAAGTCTAATGTCGCTGTTGTCATTGGCAATCATATAATGCCTGAAAGTTTAAGTTTATCAACATGTCCATTCACTTGACTGTGAGTTATCAAGTATATAAAAGAACGATGCCACACATGAGTTACACCATGGAGCTATGTAGCTCCATGGTTACACCAACACTAGGTGAAATTTTTAAAAGGGAATCAACTCTATATGAATTCATTTAATGCAGTAATATCATAAGAACGCATTGGTGAATGTTAAGGAAAGTGTGTGAATTTATGACAAGATATGAATATCTAAAATGTCGGTGCTGCCATCGCTGCAAATCAAGCCCATGACGACAGTTCATGATGTAAAAAAACAAAAATATTGAGATAATTGTACATATTTTGAGTATTCTATCATAATCAGGACTTGACTTACCTCCGTCTGAAGGCAGGGGAGTACAATAAACCCTTAAATATAAGTTGCAATTCATCTCAATTCGAAGAAATCAAGTTTCTCATAATTTCTTTAAAGCGTACGCTATTTTATAGATTTACTCGATGAGATATTCATGTTGTCGAATCTATACATCACTCTTCTATATTACAGTGAGGTTTAATATGGCGAGAAGTACTAGTTTAAGGGATGATGTTTGTTAGTCCGAAGGTCGCTTAATTTGGAAATGAAATGAATTTCGTTGTTCCGAAGGTTCTTTAATCTGAAATAAAACAATTATCGTTAATGCGAAGGTTTATTGATCCAAAAATGAAATAAGGTTCGTAATTCCAAGGGTTCGTTAGTTCTGAAATGAAATTTAGTTCATTCATCCGAAAATGAAAAAGGTATATTAGTTATTTTTAGACCTTCTTAATAACGAACTATTTTTTTTTTTCATATTTGGGTTAACCCTCGCAATAATAAACCTTATTTCGTTTTCGCTACAACAAATCTTCGGAATAATGAACTGTAACCCATTTTAACACAAGACACATTATTCTATAGAGTAAATCGATGAGATGATTATCTCATCGACTAGAATCAGAACATTTTAATTTCCTCTTATATTACTGTGAGGTTTAATATGGGGCGTATCTAAGACAAACAAACGAACAAGGTCAAAATGTATTCTAATTAATTGAATTAGATCCCAATTGAACCTTTGTCAGTGGCATTAGATGTAACAGTACTATTCATCGTCAGCACGTTCGTCTGTGTTTACATTTGCTGCGTGATGAAGACAATTTGAAGTTTCTTTCCATAATGCAATAAAACTTTGATTTTATGCCTTAAAGAAGGGTCGACCCTCCTAATCGGCGAATACATAGCAATACTGAAATGATAATGATGATGATAATAATAATAATAATAATAATAATAATAATAATAATAATAACAATAATGTTAAAAAATAAATAAAAATGATAAAAAAATAAAGGTGCAAATAAACTTATTTGGCACTCTTCTTGGCAGCAGGCTTCTTTGGTTTTGCCGCCTTGGATTTGGTCGTCGTCGATAAAAATAATAATAATTACATTTTTTATATATATGGCGCCTTATACTGGTGTTTCTAAGCGTTTCAATGAGCATTTGTGGTGTTCATGTGTTACTATTTAATGGGTCTAGTCCTTTCTGATATGATTCTAAATGGAAATAGAACAGTCTATGCCCTACTGATATCTCTATTCCTGTAAGCCGTAGGGTTCTTGCTTCGAGCTCGATTTCTAACCTTCTCTTCAGACAGATGACCGTTACGATGGTAACAGCGATGAGCGCAATTCCAAGCGTCACAATCACGGCTGCCACTACTCGTACATCTGCCAATTGCACGGGAAGGTTGAAGTATAATGATTTTGCAAAAGAATGTGCAACCAATGATGATAATTATAGTAGTCATAGGAACAACCATACTCATATTAAAAAGCAGAAGCTCTTGTATACATAAAACTATATTAACTTGTAATCACAAAACCGTTCAGAGCGCGAATTCACAGTCATGGGAAACAAGGCCAACATCAAAAGTTAATAACACGGTCTTTCAGACTACAATAGTAATAATTCCGTCATCTTTGCTTATTAAACAGACACTCCAGGCGGGCGTATCCTGTCAGTTCAATGCCTATAACACACGTATACCGGGTAAACGAAGCCGACGGTATTTAATACTTGGTATATGTTGTCCGAGTAAACGCGCATCGTTGTTGAATCTGCAAAAGTCAGGTGGCTACATGGACACGACAATCGATAGAAATGTTCCCTGCCTATTCCCTTATCTGGTGAACGAGTTATTGTGACGAAGTGATGATTGTATGAAGTCCCCGAATGATGAGTTTTCTAAACGAGGGTATCAGGATCAAAGTTCACAAAATGTCAATAACAATGAGGTGATATCAGATAGCGAAAAAAAAAAAGATAGAGTGATCGTATCTTGCACATCGTTCGATGTGAATACTTTACAAAATGAGTCGAAATGAAGATAGATAAACAAAGAGATGGTTGAGAAGACAACATGACAGACAACTAATAGGTATACAATGGTTTCTGGTAGTTTAAAAAGATAGCTAACTTGGCAAGGTGATCGAGATTTGTTTATAACTAAACAAAAACAGATGGTTGACATTTCCATGACTTGTTTGCTCTCACTATTACCGTTTGTAGATGATTCCGACAAGGGCAAACCAGTCGCTGGCGATGAGTGAGGTCTAGATCTAGATGACGGTCGAGGAGTCAACGTTGTCACGGTATCGGGAATTGATGCACCTTGGTCATAAACGAGTTCGTAAACAGTGACATTTCCAACGTCAAAGTTTGCCTCATACCTTGCCTCGAATCGAACCTGAAAAGACTGTTCGAAATCAACATCGTAGACATCTCATGATGAATATATCGTCTTGCATTTCTCATGTATTACGTGGTGTTAGAATAAGTAGAATAAAGCCAGTATGAGGTAAATCAATGCTGACTCTCTTACACACCCAGGAAACAATGCAAGAGATTTCAAGCTGAAGTCTACGTTAAACTGAATGTACGTCTAAACCATGCATAGGAACAGACTGGGTTGGTAGCGTATTCAAATTTTATACATTAAAGGTTGTTTCACACAGCAAGAAAGGCTGGCCAAGGTGTTGTGGTGTTGAAAATAAGCTGGGGCAAATGGCGTCATTTCAGTTACTTAGAATGAAATATGTTACAAAGTTATATAATGAATTTTTTTTTCACAAATCTGCTAAGATATAATGTATCTACTGTATCCTCATCATTACCGCCACCAACAAAGTATTATTGGCTGAATATCACTTATTCCTGGTTGCCTCATCACTACACCAAACAGGGTAATATATTATCTAGGCAAGCTGCAAGCTATTTCATCACGTAGCGCAAATTTAATTCTTTAGCAGCGAATAATGTGCATTTTTGTATATGAGTCAGATCAATTACATAGAAACACTTTGCAAAATATTTGGCTGGTACTGGTGAACACGCTTTTATATCATGTATATGGATTTACAGTATTATTCATCTTGTCACCTTATCTACGAATGAGCACATTACGTGCAGGTAGGAGTCCGAATCGTAAATGATTAAACTCCTGCTCTCATTGCTGTTGTACACGAAAGAAAACCGTCCTTTCACCGCATCCCAGGGTCCTAGCTTGGATATATCATAGGAGAATGACAGGAAGATAGGTCTCGCGAGATGAACTTGGCATGTAATGACCATAGAACCCACAGAAGTGGCATTTTGACCGGAATATCCTGCGTACACAAAACAATAACAACAAAGATATAAAGTATAAATTGATACAAACAATCTCCATCCCAGCAAGAACTGTAGTGAAAGAAAGATATCATTCAGAGGGTCAGTGAAGGTTCAGGTGCAAGTTTCTTCACTTTGTCTCCCTCTACAAATTAAATTTGTTAAGATCGCAACTACTGATCTGTAAATTAACAAACATGTCAGAAAAAAGGAACCAGTGGGACTCGAACCTGTCATCTACTGCTTTCCGGGCAGCGACACTACCACCAGCATGACCAGGCTGTCCCTGGTTGCCGGCAGTGATACGATGAACATGGAACAAATACCCAAGCTCCGAAATTCCGACATTGTTATGTTAAGTAGTCCAAGGCGGACAAGGCATATCAAATGAAAGAAAGATATTATTCAGAGGGGTGAAGGTTCAGGTGCGAGTTTCTTCACTTTGTCTCCCTCTACAAATTGTAGAGGGAGACAAAGTGAAGAAACTCGCACCAAAAACTGTGATATTAGTTGCCGAAAGAAAAAAAAAAAAGGATTGCTCAAGAAATGCAAACGGGGAGCTCTATCGCGGTGTATTTTTGATATGTCAGTGTGTGCATGTGTGTGTGTGTGTGTGTGTGTGTGTTAGACGATTTGATGATGTATACATCAAAGTTTATATTCATGGTATACAGTGTACTGTAAATATATCATTCATGTTATACTAGCGTCTAAATGGTTTGATTATACTATGGAATTGTCTTAATTCTCTCTTTACGTATAAAGAATGACACATCATAGGGTTTGAAAGATGATTAGTATCTGCTCACTATTTCTCTATATTCTATGTAGTAATTCATGTTTTAAGTCCCACGTTATTGATAATAAAATTCAATCCTACTTCCAACTTCCAAATTATATAAGCATGTATGAATAATACGCGTAATACTATGCTATGTAAGCAAAGCTCTTATCTGATCTCATTATTCTGTTTCAACTTTCAACTTTCAACTTTCAACTTTATTTTCACCTCCATCAAAATGAACAAAGAAATTTATTTACATTGCATATACACGGGATATTTGTGATATAGAACAAAATTTGAAAAGGTACATAAGAAAATTATGAAAATGAAAAGTAGATGTGATTACATCTTTGTTAAATACATAAAGCGTATAATACAAGTCAACTAAGGATGAGGATGGAAGTGGAGGGTCCCACTAAGAAGCAAAGCTTGTACGATATGGGACCCTCAGAAAAATACACAAAACATCAATATAAAACACAATAAACGAACCGATGTCAACTGACATCAAAATGATTGGGAAGAGGAAAAAGAGAGAAAAGGAAAGGAAAGCAAAAGAGGAAAAAAAGAGGAAAAAAAGGGAGAAAAAAGAGGGAACTACAGCATGTGCCATCGTGGACGCAAGCAATCTGGATTTCATAATGTAAAATAAGTGATAAAATACAAGCTGGATTGAATGTAATGCAAAACATTTTTTATACGTAGTTATGTTGGTAAGAATGCAGGAGAAAAAAAAAAACACATCGTTATATTTAGAACACAAACAGGGACATAGTTTAATAGAAGGACTTATGTAAAAAAGAATGATGACTTGACTGAGATGATAAAGGGAAACTAACTCTGTTGGATGTTATAAAGTTTCAATAAAAATGATTTTAATTTATTCTTAAAGGAATTCAGAGATTGAGCTGTAGTAATGTTACTGGGAAGTGAATTCCAGTACTTTGGCCCGTCGTAAATAAATGTGTTTTGAGCCAACAAAGTTCTCATGAATGGCAAATGGAAATCATTTGATCGCCGTGTTGGATAATTATGAATGGATTGATTTCTTTGAAACATTGTTTCAAATATATTTGGGAGATTATTTTTATTATAATTATACATAAATTGTCCTAGATTAAACAAATACAAATCATTAATTTTCAATATTTTATGCTCATAAAATAGTGGGTCAGTATGGGACAAAAATGCAGTATGACATATAACACGGAGTGATTTCTTTTGCAATAAAAGTAATTTATCTAAGAATGTTTTATATGTATTTCCCCACGCGAGAATACCGTAACTTAAATATGGCAATATTAAGGATGAATATAATACGAGCAGGGACGACAAAGGAAAACAAAACTTAAGCTTATTAATTATACCAATATTACGTGAAATAATTTTACATATACTGTCAATATGAAATTTCCAGGACAGCTTATTGTCAACTGTTACTCCAAGAAATTTTATATGGGAAACATTTTCGAGTGGAGTACCATCTAAAACAATATCAACAGGTAATGCCTCAGTAGAATTGCTAAAAAGCATATATTTAGTTTTTTGAAGATTAAGAGATAACTTATTTGCTTTTATCCACTGGGCAACATTTTCTAATTCTAAATTTATTGTATTAACAAGGGTAAAAAGATTATTGTGTGAAAAAAATAGATTTGAGTCGTCTGCAAAAAGAATAAAAGAAAGAACATCTGATGATCTACAAAAATCATTTATGTAAACAGTAAACAACAGTGGACCTAATAAACTTCCCTGTGGCACCCCACATTTAATATTTAATATTTGTGAATTACAACCATTTAAAGAAACATATTGTTTCCTGTTCATGAGGTAGCTCCTGAACCACTCCAAGGCCTTCCCACGCACTCCATAATGGTGTAATTTGTTAAGTAAAATATCATGATTGATGGTGTCGAAGGCCTTGGAGAAGTCCAGGAACAAACCTATCAAATGAGAAGATTTATCGATAGCATGGGCCACTTTTTCTATAAAACTCAATAATGCATGTGTGGTGCTATGTTTCTCCCTAAATCCAAACTGAGAATTCGTAAATATATTATTAAATTTAAAGAAATTAATAGTTCTTTTATAAATAATTTTTTCAAGAATTTTTGACAATGCACTTAACAAAGAAATTGGTCGGTAATTATTTACATCTAATTTGTCACCTTTTTTAAACAAGGGGATGACTTTTGCTATTTTCATACTTTCGGGGAAGGTGCCATTAAAAAGGGATAGATTAAATATATGAGCTAAGGGATCCGCAATTGACGATATTACCCCCTTTAAAAGAAAATTGCTGATGTCATCGTGTCCAGCACTTTTTTTGGAACTGAAATCAGAGACAATATTAATTATCTCCTGAGTGTATGTTGGATTAAAAAATATTGAACTAGAATTTGGGGGACCCAAAAATTCGGAAAAATGTTTTGTGGAGGGAGGAATATTACTTGCCAGGCTTTCCCCAATTGAAGAAAAATGGTTATTCAAAATATCACAAATTTGTTGAGAATCTTCAACAATTTCACCATCAAATCTAATTTTTGTAATATTTGACTTAACATTTGATATATTCATGGCTTGCTTTAAAACTTTCCATGTATTTTGCATATCATGCCTGTAAAATTGTAACTGATTAGTATAATATTTTTTCTTTTCTATTCGTATAATTTTCGTCAAAGTATTTTTGTAACTAGTGTATTTCAACTTTGATTGCTCAGTACGTTTCATTTTAAATCTGTAATATAAATTATTCTTTCTATTTATTGAACGCAGGAGTGATTTTGAAATCCATGGGAGCCTGGGTATTTTTTTGTAATTAGCTGATTTTTCTCTACGTTTTGGAATACAAATGTCCAAATGTTGGATAAAAATCTTCATAAAATATTCATAAGACAAATTAACATCATCTGTATCAAAGATACAGGACCAGTCTGCGGTGTCTAAGCTAGCACCTAGCCTAGCTATACTTTCATGAGTAATTCTTCGTTTAAATATATTGTTGTTTTTATTATTAACTGTTTCATTTAAAGAAAAACCAGTCGAGATGGGGAAATGATCGGTGATATCTGAGAGTACTACAAAAGAATCAGGAGGAGGAAGAATGTTACAAAAAATGTTATCAATTAAAGAAACAGATTCATTAACTATACGTGTGGGTTTAGATATTAAGGGTAAAAAAGAGGCAGACAAAAATATTTCCAAAAAATCTTGCGACATATTGTTCTGTTTTAGTAAATCTATATTGAAATCACCCATTATAAAACAATTTTTATTGATAAAAAGTGGGTTTTTAACCAGATCCGAAAAATAATCTAAAAATGATTTAGTATTCGCGTTTGGTGGTCTATATACTACACCTATGATTATATTTTTGCTGCCTGGAACTGTGATTTCAATAAATAAAGACTCAAAAAAATCAGTCATACTGGTAAACTCATCGCGGACTACATAATCATAATTTTGTTTAACATATATGGCAACGCCTCCACCTACCCTATTTTGTCTGTTATTAACCACTAAATCGTACCCGTCGAGAGCGAAGGGAAGACTGGAGTCATGAGAGAGCCAGGTTTCGGTTAAACCTACCGCCGAGATATTATGCGTGATGGGACTATTTAAAAATAACCTCAATTCTTCAAAATGCTTATTAATACTTCTAATATTAAAATGTAAAAGAGAAAAAGTAGTACTATCATATTCCTTGACAACATTGGTAAATTGGGATTGAGTAAGATATTCAGAAGACGGACTTTGCAATTGGTTCTCTGTGTCAAAATCATAATCTAATTCTTGCGGCGATGAATTAAAACTGTCAGAAACATAATTATCAAAAAAATTGTCATTTTGATTGATATTTGATTCGTTTTGTTCAAAAGAAGGTCCTGCCAAATCAAAAAAGTCATCATCATTAATTGAATTGAATGCTGTGTCTATAGAATTGCGTATTAAAGGGTGAGCGTGTTGTCCGTTGCTCGAGTCCACGAGGACACCTGTAGAGGGCAGTAGAGAACAATTTGACTGTGGAGATTGTTGCAATATTGCAGTTACACATTCTATCGTTGTCTCTTAATATAACATTGTCTACAAAGGAAAATAGGATCGTCCTATACATAACATTAATACGATCTAAGTAGGCACAAACATAAAGAGAACAGTTTGTCATAAGCATGAATACTAATATTCAAAATAAGTTATAATAAAACTGCGGTAATTGTTCTTTATCCGATCAATAGAAGGAACACATGTATGTAATACGTATTGTGTTATGACAGAAGAGAAGACATCTCAAGTCTCATAGGGACCGCCAACCGCCACTATATAGGGCAAATACTAGGTTGCCAAGGGCAACTCTAGGAAGGAAATCCTTACCCGAAGAATCAATTTTACAAGAAATGAGAAAAAAAAAATAACCGTTTTTATCATTAATTCTATACGGATTCCTCCTCTCCCATAACTGCAGCGCCAAAGATCACCCATCCCTATGCCCCAAAAAGACCAACACGCTGGGACCGCCGACGGCCAGTATATTATATAGGGCAAATACATGGTTGCCAAGGGCAACTCTGTAGCGAACAAGGCACACACCAAATTCGAGCAAGTTACAAGTTGACATAAATTGTTTATCTAAGGAATGGATGAATACAGCAATAAAAATATAAACGTAAATCATACCAAAGGCTGTCCAGAGTGAAGTTTGATTCATGTTGCAATTGTTGTTTTGGCTTGTTTCAACCATCACTGCAAGGTATGATATAAAAATATGGATATATGCATGGCATGTGTTACTGTATCAAAAAGTAAACCATGCAAACTCACAGAACATTGATACATTGATTTTTGGTATAATTACATCTGAAGTATTGATATAATGTATCATACATTTTGTCCCATTGTACTTCATTCCCAGTTCCTCCTAGAGGTTTATGAAAGTCAGCCAACCGACAACAGTTTTGGGCAGGCTCAATAAATATGTGTTTTGGCACCAGTACATAACAGCGTAATTTAAAATGGGGCCTATAATGCCATATGACACACACAAATTTGAATTTGAGCTATCCTTATTAGACCTTGAAGTTCAAGAGGTATTAAGTATGTAAATTGAGATTTTTTAAAAAGTTTTGATTTTGAACGAATTTCAATCTTTTATTTTTGTATTTTTAAATCACTAGATTTGGAGGTTTTTAGGGTAGCGCAACGACTGGTATATTACCAGCGTATAACATGAAATGCGTATGAAAATAAAGCAGAAGACATCATGTGCTCATTCAAAATTCATCTCGTTTAGAAGATCCAAATAAGATAACTAAATCGACTGGAAGACTTTAGAAGCACTCAGAAAAAAAAAATAAAATATTACTAGTTCGTGTAGGTAGATCCGCATTGGCAACTAAGGCTCGAATCTAAAAATGAATATTTCATATCGCTAACAATTCCTGCAAAGGTTGATTATTAATCTTAACTCTTTCATAGACACTTCTGAACACACACAAACACAAAGAACCAGAAAAGAAATAATTCACCAGTTGCATTAGCGGTCCTAGCCCACACTGTCAACTCATCCAAGCTACTAATCGGACTTTTGTAGCTGGCTCGTCGGGAGACTCTAATCCATATTGACGTTGACCGTGAAAAGAATCGTCCCGAGCCTCTGATCCGCGGATTCCCGATGGAGTCGTAGCCGACATCGTCCGGACGTTCGCTGTTCCCTGACCGCACCTGAGCAAAGGGCGAACTTTCGATGCCGAATAGAATCCTCCAGTTCTCGGGGACTGTTATTTCCCACTCATACGTATCGTCTGAATTGGGATCCTCACTCCAGCGACAGTTTAAAGTTAATTTGTCTCCAGGGTCTGAAATATTGATAACTTGGAGAGAGGAAGGAGAGAGGAGGGAGAAAAATATCTTACGTTTACCCGTCTCACAAAGGTGAATAACACAGGGAATTATAGTGCTAGACACGAAATGTCGTGAGCTTTTATCCACGTAAAATTTTATAAATCTTAAATTTGTTTCCAAATTCTGATATCCCTTTTCAACGTGTTCAGATGAGTGTCTTTCAGTGTATCATTACTTCACAGAGAAACCAAGAGATTTCCCGATATGTAAATATGCTCGCTGTTGCCCATGGTAGTCGTTTACGTGTTGGACAATTATTTTATCATTTTATAATCAGCTGAAAGTAAAAACTATACATCATGTGGGCATTGAGCTCATAATATATCCTTGAAATAAGTGGAAAGTTTGTGATTATGAAGATGAAGCTCTTCTCACTGTTCTTATTTGGCTGTCACTGTTCAGGTGAATCAAAGACAAACACACTAAACGAACAAACACTATATTGTATGTCATAAAACGAAAGAGAATGAAAAAAAAAAAATCCTCCAGCAAGCAGCTGAACCAACCCTTGGGTGTAACTCACATTAAATTTTCTAAGCAAAAAAAAAATCATTATTTGAGACGCATTATGATCTACAGTAAATACTTATTGATACATAAAAGCACTCAGGCGCTACATTAATTTTTTTCTCCCTTTCGGAAGACAAACTCGGACAAAATTAACGACCGTGGAAAAAGGAAATGGTATCCAGGCAAACTCACGTAAAATATCTGCAACTTCCACTCAGTTATTCCGTCATAATTTCTTGGTCTCTTGTTTTCTCAAAAAGAAGAGACCACCATTAAGAATGAGAGTAGAGAAGTAAACCTTTGTCGTATCAAAAAAAAAAAAAATCTCTCTCAATTTTTGTTGTTTTTAGAGGTGACTCGAAATCCAGATATCCATGGGGCTACTCACTATTGGCAAATTCACACAGGAGTTGAAATAGAAACAAACCTTTCAAAGATGAATTTGAATCACAAACATTGTTTGTCGCGTAGACCATCACTTCCTCACGTTTATCATTGGAGTCATTTTCAAACACGTCGCACTGGAGGGTATTGCTATCTGCAGAACACAGAAAAAGAAGAGCACCTTGTAATCTAACACACGAAATCAAGAATCAGATACACTGCATTATGCCTAGATGGTAGCATCGGGAAGGATAGAAGACCTTCATATAAGGGGGCATGTCATCTTAGTTGGAAAATTAACTATGGTAATTTATTTTGTATGGTACAAAGTGTCAGCTACATAGGTTCATGATAAGTGCTTATGATGGTTGATAGCTCAGGGACGACATGATGACACTAAACATTATTCAGATGATTTCATTGGATTGCGACATGGTTCTACGGTAAACCCGCTACTTACAATGCTTATCTATTTCGTCGATGTCATCGGAAGTCTTACATTAGCCATACGTCGCCGATAAGCCTAACGATGATTCGGACCCTTCATCATCGAGTCACATCCTGAACTTATGGATTTATGGATCAACAATATTATTCGCGTTTAATCAATTCCAATTCCTGTTTTTTGGAATTATGATACCAAAATTTGGAATCGTGTTAATTGAACAAAACCTATTAATCCTATGAAACTATATTTAACTTCATATGACGGTTCTCCCTTTACTTCAGAATTTGTATAAAGATAAGCAAGTTCCTACGTCAATATTAAAATTATTTCACCAAAATCAGATCATGTTGTCCTGTTCACACTCTGATTGCTATCATTTTCCTTCAGTATTCATTTCATTTCATTGCATTCAAAGAAAATAGGTTCACAATTATCGTATCCGTATAGAAGTTAAGTAATATCAAGTATCTATATTAACCTCCTATTCCAACCGGCAGACCACTGTTATGATAGCACAGTTCAGTTTCAGTTTCAGTAAGTTTTATTTCTTCACTTTTACTTAATTGAAGATAAGTATTTTGTTAACACCGCAATTCCCCCACACAATATTACAGTATAGGTGATACGGGGTAATATGAGTGCATTATAAAGATTTTGAAGGGTATGTTTGGTAAGATATTCTCGTACTTTCCAGAGGATCTCGATATTTTTTGATATTGTTGAATAAATTCGATGTATATGATTTGACCATGTTAGGTGTGAATCGATAGTTACCCCAAAACAACAAGACTTTTGATCAATTGCTTGCCATCAATATGTAACATTACCATTGGTGTATGGCTATTTCTAAAGAAATCATAATTCGGTTTTTTTTTTCAATATTCAATGATTTATTGCACTTAAACCACGTTGAAACCTCTGATAATTCTGAATTGACAACTGTAGTCAGTGTATGTAGGTTTTTATGAGAAAAGAGGATGCTCGTGTCACCTGCCAACAAAATAACTTAAATAACAGTTGACAATATTCTGATGACAATTATGTAATTTTCATATAGATTCATAGCTGAAGATTGGCTATATTTGATATCGTTTCCATAGATTTATCATTGAAACATTAATATTAGTTCGCTCAGTCGATTCAAATATATTATGCAATGCATGTGGCAACATTGATCATCGAGCACCCTTGGCTCACATCCATTTTGCCTATCAATCAAACAATGTACCTTAAACCTGAATCATCTGCCTGTCTCCGATATATCATTTAAGAATATGGCCTAACCAACTTGAAAAATATGAAGATAACGGTGGAGCGACACAACTCATATTCAACTTATGTTTTTTAATACAACACTAAAAGAATATCTTCGAGCTGTAATTGAACGTCAACGTCAACAGAAGTAAAAAAAAAAAAAAAAACAACAACAACAACAACAAAAACACCTCCCTCGCTTGCAACCACTTACCAGGTCACCACTTTACATGCACAAAACAGCCAACACATACGTCAGTCCTACAAGCACTCTCGTCACCAACCCACCCCACACATAGACACACACACACACACACACACACATAAATAATGATGCATGCAAAAACAAGACACACACATTCAGCCGAAGAGTGCATTTCTGTATTATTGGAACCTGTCGCCATTTCACCGTTTGTAACTTCTAAATGAACAAGCCAACGAAAACACGGTGTTCTGTATATTACATCAAAATTGAAGAATCGGGATATCAGTCATAAGAAAGTTACAAAAAGGAAACACGAGACTATCTTATCATACACACGCCCGCGCGCGCAAACACGCATCAAGCATCAGAATTGGTTGTCTATAAATCACATTTCTCAAACTTGAACTCACTGCATGATGTGTCAGACGACAGCACGTTATCTTGTGAGACTAAAAGAAAAAGCCAAATCAGCAATACGAAGGTGATGGGAATGTCCATACTTCTACCACGAAATCAATTCAAAGGCTTTGTGCAGAACTGAAAGAGATGTGGCCATCCCAGCAAGGAGAGGTTTGAGTTCAGGGAGGTCTTAAAAGTTACACCAGTCACAGTATGGCACGATATGTTTAATAATGTTGACCCTCCGTTGTACATCATACAGCCTGATCAACCAGTCGAACCCCATACAAGGGTATAGGCCATTGTCTGCAGAACAAAAGCGACTGGCACAAGGCGACTTTCCCGTACGCTGGACTGGGAGAGAGACGGAGAGAGGGAGAGAGGAAGGGAGAGAAGGGAGGGTGAAGGGTCTCATACACCTTAATCAGGGATATTGTTCGTGGTTAACATTATTACTCCAATATCACTTGTACTATCCACCGTTTTGTGCAAAGTCACTGACTGTCATTGGCAAAAACAGCGGAACAGATGGTCATCCAATGGAGGAACGTTTATTGGTGTGTGTGTGTGTGTGTGTGTGTGTGTGTGTGTGTGTGTGTGTGTGTGTGTGAGTGTGTGTGTGTACGAATATCCTCTGTGACTTATTACTTACATTTTAGCCATTCAAATCTTCTTAAAGCAGCTTCTTAGAGGGATGGTATAGTTTTAGTTGAGCTGGGGGTTCAGATTTTAACTTTTTGTGAGATAATTAGAAAACACTTATGAAATACCGAAGAGCATTCCAATTCTAAGAGGAATCCAAATTCATTTAATAGATATCGGTTTGAAATAGCTGAGATATCCAAATACAAAGTAAAACAAAGTGGTTCTAATGAAAGAGTCTCAACCTCTTAGCTCTTGGATATCTCAGGCATTTCAAACCAATATTCGTGAAATAAAATCTAAATTCCTCTTTGTATGCTCTTTCATACTTCACGAGGTTTCTGAATATTATCTCACAAAAAAAGTTGAAACTAGAAGCCCCATCTCCACCAGAATTATAACTGTAATTGAATTTCACTCTTTACCTAATAAAACATTAATAATTTGATTTAATATATATATATATATATAATTAAAGATAAAGAGATACAGGACCATGCCACAGAGATGCAGTTTCTGGGACTTTCATGTTATATAGTTTTGACAAAATCCACTATTACTCGTGTTAATAAAGTAAATTGAAAGTAATCAACTAATACCACTTATATATATATATATATATATATATATATATATATATATATATATATATATACATTGTGTGTAATCTGGGGGGGGGGAGGAGTTCTGTGCCTATACAATCAATATCCTGTGACCTGAACATATACAAAATAAACACAAAACCGTTTTCACATAATAATGACATATATTAGAACGGGCCTATATCCCTTGATGGTGGAACACCATCGGCGGTTTACGACGCAAAAGGACAAGTCATTAACTTTCAAATTAGTCAGTATACGTACATGTTAAAAGGTGGCGGTACCATAAAACAGACCTTAATGGCAAGTACTTGTATTTCGCTATAGGCATTGGCTATAAAACTAAAATTCGCTTAAAGGCATAATTTACCATTTGCAGATGACACAAAAACCCAGCATTAGTGATTCAAAATAGGTCTAAAATGTGTGTTAGGGATACGAATCAACAACTGTAAAAATTTGAATCAATGAAATCAATGTTAAGTACTGTTAAATATACAAAATGTGAACAATAGTTATAATAAAAATGCTTCCAGACTAAACCGTCTACAGTTACGGTTTAATGAGAAAACTACAGATATCTCCTTATATTTTGGGCTTTATCGCGAAACTTTTATACGATAGGATGTTTTATGGTACGACAGACCTTCACTTATGCATTACATGTCATATCTTGAATTTTTTTTAAATCACTGTTCCCAAAGGTAAATAGGATCTTTAACAGCACGAATTGTCTTCTCTAATCATTGGTGGTAGCTGGTAAAAATTATTGGGTTATAGCCTAAAACGTGCGTGTTCTTCACAAACCCTTCATTGGAGGCAGTTATAGACTTATTGCATTGAAGAAAAAAATACAACCACAATCACAATAAACCCTTTCTCGCTTTGGAAACTTTGTTCTCACGTTAAAAACAATGAATACTTTTTTAACCTTGAGTGGTCTACTGAATCACCAACGACTGTTTGAGACACAAGAAAGATGACAAACTTATTCTTCTTATGACTGTGTGTTTGGCTTACGTTCATGGATAGTACAAAATGCAGTAATCTAGCTGTGAAATGTGCAATCATCTGTCCCACAAAATGCATTATTTTGTCCTAAACAGAAGCATTTATCATGTCTTTGCTATATGTTCATCTGTCACGTACGCCCATTTCCTCTGGCACGTGCCTTTATCTATCCTTCAAAAGCATTCATCTCACATTGATTTTATGATTTCGCCTTTCCTAAACATGTCCTGAAAACATCCAATAATTGTCCAGCATCGCAACAGTACGTCATTCCGAAGGTTCGTTCGACTCATGAATGTTATAGGAATCCCATGGTCTTCTGGTCTGTAATCTTTGATACACTTATGGTCATTCTTTTTCTTTATCTGTATTGTTATTTTCCCCCTTTATTTTGCTTTATCTTTGCTAGATATTTTCCCATGGATCGTTTGTGCCGTTTGCTCTCATCTTTTTTTTCTTTCTCTCTTTATCTCTCTCTGCCATGTATTGAATGATTACCTCTGTTGAACGCATGCCTGTTTTTTTTTTCTTATCTTATTCTTAGATTCCAGCTGGGAGTATACCAGTTGGTTCAATTTTATTACAGAACTATTCAAGCTATATCTGACCAGCCACAGTTGTGTGCAGTGAGTATCAAGGTATGCAAATTTTGTATGTAGGTGCCTACCACTTAAAAAATTCTAGTAATTAAAATGAAATTAATGGACTGGCAAAGATGGCAATTCCCTTCAAAGGTTGGTAGATTCAAAGTTGTATATAGAAGAATGTAGAGGAATAACAAAATCCACTGGTATGTCTGTGACTTTAAGCCCTACACATTAAAACGTCACGGACATATGCAATGATGTACCGGTATCATACCATATGAATAGAATAAACATGTTTTATGCGCCCTATACTAGTATTCTATTGACCTCTCTGTGACAGAATATGTAATTAGTTTGTCCTCCATTTCGCAAGAAAAAAATCAGGCAACCATAATTGTTGTTCTTTTACTACACACTGACGCAAGTCGTAAACCACGGATATAAATTGGCCACCTAGTGGATAACTCGTGTGATAATTTTGGAAGACTCTAGAACGTAACGGAACAAGATGCTGACAAGATATGGTCTGACGATGTGTATCCTGTTAGGTAAGATTGTACTTTATAAAAAGAATTTTGTGAATTTGCATGAAAACCTTTACTCTACTCTCCCTATATGTCAAAAAAAAAGGAGAAGGAACCAGCTGTTTTAATGAAGATTAATCATTAGTGAAACTGTCATGAACTTACATGGGGGCATTCTACAGAAACACAAAACTTTCACCTCTCATCATGAGTGAAATAACTGTCACGTATTTTATACTTGGTATAAACTGGCGTTCTTCTGTCTAAAAATTCAAGTGCTATAACCACAATTCCTTCTTAATCAAAAACCGAGATGATACCACTTTTCATTGCATTATTCACTTGACTTACAATCACATGGAACGTCGTATACCTTCAATTTGTCTTCGTTCACCATGGAATGTTACAAGACCTGCAGTATATACTTTTCCTGATTTCGTTTCACTTTTATTTAACAAATTTGTATCATTTCATAGAATGAGGGAAACATATTCAAAATAAAATCATCTTGTAAATCGGTCGATTCAAACGCACCACACACACACACACACACACACACACACACACACACAAACACAGACACACCATTGTTTGTTTTTATTGTTGTTTTTTTTCCTGTTGAGATGGGATAGTACGCGCGTGTATGTGTGTATTTTTCAAAGGGTCGGTCTGCATGTAGTTTGTTGTGTAATTTGCGATGTCCTCTCCCTATTCTTACAAATAATCACGCTATATTGTGCAGCCCCTAGATTGTGGAATAGATTACCATAAGACATTCGGAAATGTCAGACTTTAGACAGCTTTAAATCAAAAGTGAATTTTTTTTGGTTTCTTTTAGCATAGGCCTATTTCTTTTTTACTTCCCATGCAGCATTATGCAACATAGGAATTTAAGAGCTCTTGAAGCGCAGTAGAATATATTGACATAGCTTCTGCGCTTGATAAATGATTTATTATTGTTATTATTACTATTATTATCATTATTATTATTATTATTATTATTATTATTATTATTATTATTATTATCATTATATAAAATGCATCAACAAGTTTGAAGCACGTTCACATTTTGGCGAGTAACTACCAATATAATGAAATTATCTGGTTCTAAATTCAAATGACGGGAAACTATTAAGGGGATATACCTCCATATCAAAAGTGAGAAGAATTTTGAAGGATGTTTTTCCTTTTCTTTTATTCTTTTTTTGTCCACCACAGGTTTAATCCATCTGATACTAGGAGGACAAATATCAGTGGTAACCTTTCGAGAGAATAGCGCTCACCCAGAAGATTGGCTCGACATAAGCGGTATCAAATCTGCTGCCATCAGAAATAGGTTAAGAGGGTATTTCAGGCTTGTTTCATCACCTATTTTCTGGCTCTGCACCAAACAAGGTATTAACTACAACATTTCGCATCATTATCATTGAGAAGTTTGTCAGGATAATTGCAGTATTTGTAGAACAAAGTAAGATTACTTTTTTTTTTTTGGCGGCGGGGGGGGGGGGGGGGAGGAGGTGATTGATATAACCGTGACTGTGACTGAGGGAATCCCGTTGTAACGGAATCCTTTAGACCCCCAATGTCCTCCTTTAAACCTCATGCAGTACGTGCTGAATAGTGGGGAAATGTTTAGATACTTTTTTCATATTGCGAAGAGATTGTTCAGTCCTTGAATCCCTGATGTGAAAACAGACTTAACCTGAAACAGAACCTGCTCTAATGCTTACAGAGTCTTTTCTGTTTTATAACAAGAAAATCACTCAAAAATGCAAAGTAGGAGAAGGTAAATCATTCATGTGATTCACCCTCGAGGATGAGACGACACTACTATAACATCCAGTACTCTTTTTTTCTCTTTGCCTCTGTAGAAATAATTTTAGCTTAGACACTTTCACTGAGGACGAATTGCCCAATGGTGCTATTTAGTATCGTAAATCTGGTTTCAGCAGTTTGTTTGACTGGTTCGGGATTGTCCGAATTATCATTTTTCTGATTTACAAATTTGGTTCCCAATGTTAGATCTGTGAATCACGCGTTATTTTTATTTGATAACAAATAAAATGTAATAAAATGAGATTACAATGTCGCTTTTTTCGAGAGACATCAGAACCATAATTATCGCCATTATTTTCCCTTGGCGTCATAGAGTCCGAGCCCTGGCAATACATTACAATGTCCAACTCAAAGTCATATCCCTTTGGGCTTATTTTGCTATAAACGTTGGCAAGAGCGACGGAAGAGGGGTTGAAAGAATGGTGTTAGTTTTGATTTTTTTTTTTTCGAGGGTGATGAATTCAAATTTGGGTAATGCAACTCTTTAACACCTGAGGATCTTAGGATATCCAAAATCATTGGTTATGTGTGCACATATTTCTCATGGTCGCTGTTGCTTGATAAGGCATTCAGGACACATAATGTTATAAAATGTGTATTCATAGAATTTATTTTAAAAAAATGAGATTACTTTCCTTGTATCGTATTCATCCCAGGTACTATATCATGTCTGAATGGAGGAACGGTCATACAAGGAGCATCGCAAGTAACCTGTCATTGCCCATTAAATTTCAAAGGAGGACTTTGTCAGTGTGCGTAATCTGTTCATTTCATTTCAATTAATTTCATTTATTTTCAACAAAGAAGATAAGTCTACAAAACATATCATGCAAAAAAAGTAATATACATATTCAACATAACATCGAAACATAACATACCTACTCAATCATGAATCCTAGATGGATGATATTGACTACATAATGCTAAAATGTTGAAAATGAAGGGGAAGTTAAGAAGTACAGCTTGTCATATGCGATTCCCTCAAAAAACAATATCAATAAGGTACAGAAGCATGTTATCATATACCGGGAAAAGAAACGTATATAAAACTGACACTTCTTTAACGCCATAAGACAAAAAGAAGAAGAAGAAAAAAAAAAAGAAGAATGCTTACCATTCAGTGCAAAACAACTTATTTCTAGTGTGAGCCTGACAGACACACCTGTTCACACAAAATACAATTATCATCAACGTTATTAACGTTCACTGAAATATCTAAAGAAATTAAGCTATTTTCCATTCTGATTTCTTCTTCACCATAGACCATGAGTTGCAAATCTCCAAAGAGGAACCGTACACCATTGACATAGAACACAACGCAACGGACATTCACTTCCTCATTCGAGGGCTATACTTTCAGGTGAAACTGTCTGCAATGGAACCGAGTGGGTCTGAGGTACTCATTAGTAAGTGCAGCTCTGTGTGTTCCTTAGTCTTATTTTTTTTTCTTTAATCAATCACATTATATCAATCCAACGAAAAATCCGTATACTGCAATGTATAGACCTATGTCAACACTAGTTCAATCAATACATCAAAACATTCTTTTTCTTTTGGATGATTGAATTAAAGGTAAAAAATAAACTTTTACATTTCTTTATTTTCTGACAACTGTATTTCTTTTTCGAGCCAACGGAACTTTAAATCCACAGATTTTAGTGGCCCACCAGCCCACAGGAGAAAAAAAAAATACAGCAAGCCCTGGTACTATATCACGTCAACATATTTGTAGTTGGATATGCATTCATTGTACATACACTACCCCATACTACTGATCTGACCAATGATAAGCTGAGGATTGCTTAGTGAATTCCTTGGAAAGAATTCAAACACAACTCGATGGATGGTCATCTGCTTGGGCAGTGCATTGAGACATCCTTCATAGATTGTGCATGAATGAAATAGTTACATGTCTAGGCATGGAAGGGAGCTTCAGTATTGACATTTCCTTGATATTTCAGAAGAAAAGATATTTTGTACTCGTGCTCAAGAAGAGAAATATTGGAATAATTTTCTTTTCTTGTCATATCCGGAGTATTATTCTTTGAATAGATCATTTAAAAACTGCAACTTAGTTTACGTAATGATATTATTTGGAGAGAAAATAAAAGGGTAATTCCAAAGGGTTATCTTTCGAACAGTATTAATAAACACGATTTCACATATTTTCATGATTTTTCATGTTACGCACAAGCAGCGATCAAAACATGGAAAACATGGTGAATACATGTTCGCTTTAAAAACACAAGATGAAATGTATTATATGAAAAAGCAAACAACCCACTTCCTTGAAAATAAAAGCAGTTTTTTCCCTTAACCTCGACATCTAGCGCTAAGAGAGCAACGTCCCCCTCAAGTCTAATTTCTTTCACTATATGCTACATAACAAAGAGGCACCGCGTACGTTTTGGGAAGGGAAAAATCTCTCGCACTAGCTATACATGTATATAGTTGTATACATATATGCCACTGGAATGCAAAAAAAAAAAATGTGGCTCTGTTCCTTTTTTCCTGATATGGTTTCTCAGAATTACGTCTTATCTTTAAACAAGGTTTTATTGTTATGATTGCCACTTGTGACCTCTAGCAGTATTTTTTTTTTCAGCATTTTGCGCTAACCAGAAATCGAATCGTCACAACATCTACAAATATAACGGCCTAACTGGAAGGGCAGTTGCATACTCAGCATCGACTATCGCGTGTTCAACGACCAATTACCTCTCCATGTGGATCGGTTTCGCCAACGGGATGTACCAGGCCAAGGCGTCGGGTAAAGCGCCATTTCTTCAATGGCTAAACCCAAATCCGCTTCCACTTAAGAGAATTCAGTTGATGTCTGAGTTTCCATTCCCAACCTACTGGCTTTATGATACCCGTCAGTAGGTAGGCCTTAATTTTTTTCCTCTTTTTTTTTTGCGATTTTTTGTTGTTTGTTTTTTGGTTGAAAAGAAAAGATTTAATCGTATTTATCCATCATCAGTGATAGATTATAAATTGAACATATCGTGGCATTTCAAACATTGTGTAACTTAGCATATTACAGAATAAATTATGAGGCTGTCATTGTGTCAAATTTCCAATTATTTCATTACAACAATATAATACATATCAACTGCAATCATAAATTCTTCACAGCAATAATCATTAAACAGTGGCATTAATTATTGATATCACAGGGGTAAAACAAACAAACAAAGCGTGATTTTTTTAATGTAAATAAGCTATATGTACACATGTATATCTGTACATAATTCATGCCTATAGAACGTTGTTACCATTCCATCGCCCACCTCATCAACATTTCCTCTCCAGGCACCACAACTATACCTCACATAAAGCACATATGCACAAGCACACACACACACACACACACACACACACACACACACACAAACAAACAAACAAACAAACAAACAAACACAGATATCTGTAGGGTTCGATTTGTAGATATAGTTATGTCAATGGCAATGAATCCATGAAAAATTACTTTAAGAGATCGAGTTTGAGGTTGATCTTATGATTCTAACGATTGCATATATAGTTTGCAAAAAGCAAAGTGATGTCATTTTTAGAACTGAAATAATTATATGAACGAAGTTCTCCACGGAATTGGGCTTCGGGTTGTGATAGGGTTCTAGGTAAGTTGCATGTGAAAATTAGGATTAGGGTTATGGGTATGTGTATGGGTAGAATGTACATGTAGTGTGCAGATATTTTATGGGGTTAGCAGGAGCAAATGTCATGGAACCTTATGAAAGACTCTCTTGCTTTCTTAATTATGTTCCTTATGTTTACTATTTTCCTCTCTACCGTGCTTGCCTAGCTACTCTGACTCCTAAGTAAGTAAACTGATCGGCTTCGATTGCTGACCATCTATACGACTATTCTGCTGTTGGACTTACAGGTTATTCGCAGTACTTCTGTTTTCTCGATATTGATCTTGAACCCAGTTTAAGCAGTAAACTCATTAGTTTAGATACTTTGGACTGCATATTATTATGCTGAATGTTTGATGAGAAAATTGCAATGTAAAAAGCAAATTCCAAATCTTCTAATTTTGACATAAACTTTTACCTCACACCCGAGTTACATCTTTTTGTATTATTCTTCATAGCCCAATATATTACAATCAGAAAGATGAAACCAGACACGACATGACTTTGCTTCTTTCTATGTTTCTTATCTTCACTTGGAATCATTCAGACTCCTCCCCTTCTACTCATACAGCATATTCATTATCTCCTTTTACAATTTCCAATGTTTCTTCATGATGCTTTCACAGCCATCATAACCCTCACCAAACATCACAATAAGTCTGTCATGTTCATGAATACTGTCTCCAACAGTACAGTCTGCAGCTGCTCGCAGATAGCATATTGTCTTCATCACTCTTGCTTCATTTGTAGGTGCATATTCCTGAATAACTGTAATCTGTATGAATCTAGGGGAAACGACTGTCATACATTATGATCCTTTCATCAAGAAATCTGCTTTCTTAGATATCATTACTTCAGCTCCATGGTGGTGTAAATTATCATCACGACACCTTCCAGAGAAAATCACACTCTGTTCTGTCTTCAACCTGACTTTTCCGCCATGACCTGTCCATCTGCTTTCACTAACACTAAAATGACAAGTTGGTTTTTTTCCATCTCCTTGGCAAGTTAAGAATTTTTTTTTTTTTCAATTGAGTACCAGGTATAACATAGGAATAACATTCCAACACCAAATATTTGCACTTTCTTTCGGCCTGGTTATCGACGTAGTCGGTTCAGCAGGGTTATAAAATCCACGCACGTATTATGTTGTCATCTTCTGGTAGGCCTACCTGCAATGGACCGTCCGCGTCGCCTCCTCGTAGCCAATTCCAGCGCCAATTGATGTTTGATTGATCCAAGCAAGGAGGTTTAAGAGTTGGAGTTCCAACTGGCTGTAATTATTCAAACAGTTGTCAGATTTCTATTGATGTACAAAAGAATTCCATAGGTGCACTTGTGCCTATGATGATCGATGTTCCAAGCCGCCGTCTTGCTGAGCAATCTGAAGATTAATTTTGAACGTTATCATAATGTTGGCCATATTTTGCTTATCTATTTATTAAATGAAATGAAATTTCACTTAATGATAAAGCATGTAAAACAAAAGTCAATTCCGTCCAGAAATTTGCGCAAAAGTGTAAATCAGAGCTGTATCATGTGAAAATGTTTAAAACTATACCATCCTGGAAAGCTGGTTTTATCGCTTTTCCGCTTAATTTCCACAGATGAAACTAATATGGAATAATCTTCAAATATAATTCTTTATTGATAGATATATCAGATTAGTGCCCGGGTATGCCCAGTAGAGTAATTTTCATCTTTATTCCAGCATTTTTTGCTCAATTTCTATTCGCGCATCCTCGTGTCAGCACCACCTACCTTTTATAAGAAGGGATAGCGAAAAGTAATTACCATCACAAAGACATATCTTCCTTTGAAAGTGGCTGGTGATTATGCAATGAGACACGAGTCAATTGTCTCCGTATCTGCGCGGCAGATCCCGTTTGACACATGCTTCAAATATTTTTGAGCGGCGGCATCGAACATCTAGCAAAGGAAATAAGACGGTTGTGACTCCATTCTCTTGAACCTCCTTGGTCCGCCACAGCAGGTTTCTATTTGGGGGTTTCCTTCCCTTTAGTCAATAAACAGAGCCTCTTTAGCCTAGTACATCACGGTACAAGTTCACAGGGTGCACCTGCGAGGAGGTTAGGCCCTTGCTGTCACTCCTTTCCGGGCAAGCCTTGCGTGCGACTTGCGAAGAACAACTTTTGCTACCCGGAGGTCCCCGCAGATGACCCGCACATGACAGAACCTAACATGTGTCTCGCCCGTAGTTACCTAGGGTTGCGCACGCAAGTCTTTTTTTAACCGCAGATATATATGTTTAGACCCTGCAGTCACACCTTTTCGGGCAAGCTATGCGGGCTGGTTGCGTGTGGGGATTTTCCAGCACGTAGGACAATTCTTCTTTTTTTTTTTTCTTTTTTTTCGCGGGCGAACAAGGATTTGGGCGAGTATCGCGTGCGTCCTACCTGCTGGACCCGTGCTACTTTCGTTCTACTTACGCGCATTCTGTGTGACCTTCGTATCAGGCGTTGGGGTGGCGAGTGAGGCTTGACAACTTGGTGAAGGAATCCCTCTGAAGGAATTTGATATGGCAGAAGTCCCACAGAATGTCATTATCTTGGTCGCAGCCGACTCTCAACTAACCAGCAGAAAGGCAGCAACTGACCCTCAGCATGCACGCAATTGCTTGTATAACTCGCTTCACACCCGCAGAATTGACCAGCTACATATATATTGGCAGTTTCGACGCCGTTCCTTGACAGTAAAACACCCGTATTATGCTCGTAGAATGCCCGCAGATTACACGCACTTCCGGTGCATAAGCATAGATCCACGGGCAACTTACGTACTTCAAGCGGGTCAACTGCTTGTGACTTGCGGCAGCAACGGGTCTCCTACTGGTCTTTTGCGAGGACCTCTGCGGGCAATCCCCTCTACTCACCCGGAAAAAGTTTTGGTGATGCTCAAAACTTGGCTGCGGGTAAACCGGACTAGCGTGCGCAGCTCCGGGCTACTACGGGCGAGATACTTGGTATAAAGTAAAGGAGCTCCTGGTGGCAAAAAAAAAAAAAAAAAAAATCCCCGCAAGTCAACCGCAAGGCTTCCCCAAACACGGTTTGACAAGGCCTTGAGTATGCTCAAAACTTGTTCCGGGGGAGTCGCGGGGGTTTGCCCGCAGAGGTACACGCAGAAGACCAGTAGGAGGCCCTTAGCGGCAGCACCTCGCTGGCAATTCCCATGCAGGTACTTCGCAATCCCCGTATGTCGCTCGTAACTGAAAACGAATCGGTTTCGAAGCTCTCACGCAGGTCACACGGACTACACGCAAGTATCAGGTAAGTAGCACGCGTCTAGCAGGTAAGACGAAAGTACGGAACTCGCCAACATCCTTGTCCGGTCGCAGAAAATGCCCTTGCGTGCTGGAAAATCCCTCCTCGCGACAAGCCCGCGTAGCTTACCCGGAAAGGTTTGACAGGGCCTTTACTTGGTGTCCGACGATTTACTGGTGCCCAGCTTTACATACGTTACTCTCATTACTGTCCTCGCACCTTTCGCCCAAAACTGGACTACCTGTCTCAGCACCACTTGCTTTGGTGTTGGGCGCTGGACACGCCATACACCCCAATAGACTTAAGTTTTGTATGTTGCAGTTTGGTATACTTAAAAATTTGTGTAATACTATGAGCTATCATATATTATATTATCGTCATTATATGAGGCAACTGTACAATGTCTTTGATGCATAAGCTGTCAGAGCAACAACGGTCTTTTAATAGAGCACATACGTACAAATACAATATTATGTGCCATTCTTTCGTTGTACCTTTTCCATGGATATAGAAGGATCCGTCATTTGTACTGATTTACCAGGGGCCCGTTGCATAAAAGTTACTATTATGGTAACTTTGCCATCCTATGGTAACTACCATGGCAAAAATACTCAACAGCCAATCAAAATCAAGAATTCCATGGTAGTTACCATTGGATGGCAAAGTTACCATAATAGTAACTTTTATGCAACGGGCCCCAGATCTGTTAAGAGAATGTTTAATAGTATGTAAAATCAAGCGTATACAAAAGTTTGAATATTTACATTTATTAAGTTACAACGTACCTGTATGATTTTATACATTTAATATTGCCTGTTTGTATAATTATACAGATTATAATTATGTTCATATTTATGTATGCTTTGACAGTATGCTAGCATCTTAGTTGTATTATTTTTCTAATCCATATCATGGTTTTTGTAGAAACAAAGGAGGACCACACTGACAGGCCAATGATCTTTTCTGGTCATTCACATCCCTGCAAAACCCATTTAACTACTGTTGCTGTACAGTGTTTCTGTCGGACATGTAATAATTTTGATGTTTGTATGCACTGCATTTATGTTTGATTGTTACACGTTGTTTTTTAAGGATATGAAATAAACCGAATGAATAAACGAATGAATCAGTCAATCAATCCATCAATCAATCAATGAAAAATTTACTGCCACAAGCATCTTTCCTTCCTGTATTCTGGTGCGTAAAAGCACTGGCGTGTATAGTAGCCTACACTGTATGCATCATTAGATGATGACCCTTGTGTTAACCATAGTGGTTTCATCATGAAAGTTTCCCCCTTTCCTTTGTTTGTAGTTTGTTCGCATGACTTATGTTCTCGCTAAGAACACAGACTACTAGTTGTTTTTTTTTTTCTCCTTTTCTTGAAAGCTTACAGCCACGTTTTAACAGTCCCCGCAAAATGTTACTCCGTCGTTGTCGCGGTAACTTTTGCCAAACTCTACCCGAGCCAGCTACGGTTATTACCACGACATTACCCTGATATTAACCACGTTTTGTGTACTAACACGATTGTCTACCTAGACGTGCCCGGTGGGCGGGGTAGTCTCATCAGTGAACACACCCCCTTCGTGGAAACCTACCCGGATAAGGTTTCCCGTGTGTGTCTGTTAAAACGGTGCCCTTCGCTGTCTCCTGAAGTTTGAATTTATTGTCCGAGGCGAGGAATTTTGTTCTCCGGACGTTACCGCGATGTTGTCGCCGTAAGGTCCGTTAAAACAGGGCTTTAGAGTCTAACAGTATAGGATTCTAACAACATGCAAAATATTTCCATCTTTCTTGTAATTCATAACTGGTTATCTTCCTTACCTTACGGCATAGAAAAAAAACTCAAAATGAAATCCATTTGCCAATTAGGAAGATACTGAGAAAACGCTGCAAATCTCGGCATCAAAATGAAAGTGAATTCTCAGTCGATATCTCATGAAACACCCACATGATAAAGAGATACAGCATCAAACCACTAAGGTGCGGTGCTTCCCAGATTGTTACCAGTATTATAGATGTAGGGTGACTAACAGACAAAATCCACAATTGCTCACATTTATAAGCTACATTGAAAGTAATTTTCTAATCCTGGTAATGCACGTATATTCACACACACACACACACACACACACACACACACACGACAACAAACACACACAAACACACCACTCACAGATTATGTGTACGATACATATAATTTACATCGCGTTTTTTCTGTACCAACAATCAATATCAGGTCAACTGAGTAGATGAACAATAAACACAAAACAGCTATGGCATTAATAATGAATCATCAGAACGTACCCCTTGGATAACAGCGATTTACGACGCAGAAGAAAGTCATTAACTTTGAAATTAGTCGGTATCAAGGATTGAGAAAGCGGAAATGTTGCCACCAAACGTGACTATTGAACAGGTAACCAAATCATATACTGACCTTATTGCCAAATATCAAACTTCGTTTGGTATTAGCAAGGAGGTTCTAGCTACAAACCTGAAGTTCGCTCAAGGGCACGAATTGCCTCTTATCAATATTGTTGGCTGTCGGAATTGTTGGGATGTGCAGGGAGTCGATTTATTGGAGAAAAACCCCCAAAATAAATCATATGCTGTTTCGCAAGCCGTCCCGCTCTCTTGCGTTGATGAGTGAATAATGTCTGTAGATTATTGAGTTTTCTTATCTGTATTCGTTAAGAGTAAAAAAGTTTTGATTGTTTTTATCCCTAACACTTAACATGAGAATATATATACTTTACTTCATGCTACTGCCGTTCGACGTAAAGGGGAAAACATTCAAACAATGAAAATTAATTGCAACTGATTAACAAATTGCCCTTCATCGACGTAAACTCGGTGTTTATTTGATTCGATGGAAAGCATTTTCAAACGTGAAATAAGATTAATTATTTCGAAACACATAAATTCCGTACACCGAGATGTTCATTGATCCGAAAATAAAAAAAGGATTCGTCAATCTGAGCATTAATTGGGCGTTATTTCAAAGGCTCGTTTTTCCGAAGGTTCGAACATCGGAAATAAAAAAAAATAAAGGGGTTTGTTTATCCGAAAATGACAGAAAAAAGGGAGCATACTGAAGAACATTAGGAATTACGAACCTTACTTTCGTTTTCGGATTAACGAAAACTTTTTGGATTTTTCGAGGAAGAACCTTACTTAATTTTCGGAATTTCGAACGGTGGGACTCATCTTTTATGAGGTCCAAATTGTTTTTTGATATCTCAGCCATTTCAAAACCTCTTTTCATCAAATTAACTTTGAATTCCTCTTAGAATTGTACACTCTTTCATATATAAGAAGTGGTTTCTCATTTTATCTTACAAAAAATATATATATACCATCCCTTTGAAAGGAAATCGAATGGATTGACAATGATGACCACTTCTTTCAATGACTTATTGTTGCAAACTATGAAAGAATGCAAAGGAATACAAAAAAAAAAGATAAATCTCTGTGATCACAAACCCCATACACAAACAGTCACGCAGAAAGGATATATAATTTATTTATATATTTTATAGTATGTATATATATATATATATATATATATATATATATATATATATATATAATGCATATATATGTACACATTTTTATATAATGAATATGTTTATAATATATACATATTTATACATATTAATGTGTGTATGTTTGTGTGTATGTGTGTGTGAGTGTGTAAACACACTATAGAGTACACATGTTTTATGCTCCCTCATAATCTATTGACCTCTCTTTGACAGAACATGTAATTAGTTTGCCCTTCATTTCTCATATATACATATTATATACATGTATGTATATATTTTTATGTGATAAATATGTTTATAATATATATACATATGTATACATATAAGTTTGTGTGTGTGTTTGTGTGGGTGTGTGTAAACACGCTATAAAGTACACATGTTTTATGCTCCCTCATAATCTATTGACCTCTCTTTGACAGAATATGTAATTAGTTTGCCCTTCACGAAAAGTCAGAGTCAAATCGTTGCTACACTGATCGTAAACCACGGATATAAAATCAGGTGTAGTAGGGTAACTCGCACAGTTTTAGACGAGTCTACTTTACGTGACGGAACAAGATGCTGACGAAATCAGGTCCGACAGTGTGTATTGTGTTAGGTAAGATCTTGCAGCATGAATTTTGTTAATTTGCACCAGAAACTTTAATCTCTCGGCCCTATGTAAAAAGTATATGAACAGAACAACTTTGATTAATTAAAATTACAAAATTATCATCACAAATGCAAATCCTGTATCATGAACTTGACCATTCAACTGCCACACAATACCGGCAATTGTAAACTCTCCTCATGAGTGAATTAACTGTCAGGTATCTTATACTTTGTACAAAGTGCATTTCACCCTAATACTAAAACCAAGTAGATTTTGTAATCTACTTTTGATTCAGTTGACATGTAACAATTACATGGAACCGGTCGTAGCTTCATTATTGTCTTCCTTGTCATAATTCATCATGAAATGGTACAAGCGTGTACATTTTCTGATTTCGTTTTTAGTTTGTTTTGATAACTGTATATTATAGCTAGTATTTGCACAGCGCATTCTAGTCTTTTTAAGAATTTTAATGCATTTCACAGACTACATTATTTCATATACATTGCTTCCAACCAACCAGCACTGACAGTGTTCACTCTCCACTGCCTGGGGAGCATTCCAGCCAGTCGCCTTTTACAGGCGGGCACATGCTGATCAACCAACATAAATATTATCATCCTACCAAGTACCCTATACTCCTGGGTGGCAAGCAGCAATGTGGACCAAGCGCACTGCTGAAAGGCAAACGTACTGTTAGGCTTCGTTCGAACCCATTTTACACATTTGAATTATTGCATGAATAATAAGAGAACCTATTTCCAGTAAAAATGATCTAAAAATCAGCAGTTTTGTGCAAACACACTAACCCAGACAAACAAATGTTTGCTGTTGTTCTTTTTTTTTTTTTCAATTGACCTGGGATAATACATGTGTGTCCAGGGTTGACCTGCATGTACTTCAATGTGTACTTTCCGATGTCCTCTCCTTATTCCTGCAAGTAATCATGATTTAAAATACATCAACAAATTTGAAGTGCATGCACATTAAAGCAAGAAAATTATTAAAAAGTGTAAAAAGTGTTGGATTGTAAATTCAAAGACGACCGAATTTTGAGGAGATGCGTCTCAATAAACAAACAAACAAACAAACAAACAAACAAACAAAAGAATAAGATTGAAGTATGCTTTCTTCTCCTTTTTTCCCACCACAGGCATGATCCACCTGACACTAGGAGGCCACATATCAGTGGTGACTCTTCGAGAGAATAACGCTCACTCACACGTTTGGCTTGACATAGGCAGTATCAAATCGGCTGCCATCAGAAATGTCTTAAGAAGTCAGGCCAAGATTGCTTCATCGACTAGCTTCTTGCTTTGCACCAAACAAGGTTACCTACTGTTTTCGCATCAAGTATTCATATTTCATTATTGTGTGCACTTTGAGAGAGTATTCGTAGAACTAATTAATAAGATGAAATGTGTGTGTGTGTGTGTGTGTGTGTGTGTGTATGTATTGATCAATCGATATGGCTGTATATGACTGTTACTCGTTCTCTCATTTCTCGTCCTGTTACACTTCATTAAAGTCCGTGTTTCTGCGGTGAATGTAACTAGAAATCCCTCTGTTACTGGGTCGTTTCCCCTCCACTATTTCCTAGTTGTAAGAAGATCATATACGTGCGGAATAATGGGGAAATGTCAAAGCTGAAACATATTCGTGAGGGCTAAAAATTTATCTGTTACCAATTCGAATTTGCTTGCAATATATCGGAAAGCTCTACCAAAAAAAAAAAAAAATAATAATAAATTGTCTTGCTGACGTGATTTAACGCTATGAGCAAGTGATGAGTTATTTTTTCCATTTTTTTTAAATATTAGTTTAAAAGCGTAAAATGATAAAAATTTGACACCGACTTTTATTCCGGAGGCACAATCCCCGTTCAGTAGTGGGAGTGTGCAGGCAAAATCAATAACTCCATGAACAGTAAGTAATGTATGTCTGGTAAAATGTAAGCATGCCTTCACCTCTGTCATGCGGGTGCACATCTATGTGAGCATGATTGCGTGATCGTCATTTTTTCTCTCTTTTTAGTCACTGCGTTTGTTTTGCCTTTTGTTATTAGAAACACGTCGCTTTCAATGTACCAGCTACGTCGCAGCGTACTAAAATTTCAATATTTCCCGAGTATTTTCTACCATGATTGACTACAATAGTTTTGTGTGCATATATTTCAGACAGTCATCGTTGCTTGCTGAGGAAACTAGAACACAAAATACTCAGTCATGCTAATGAATATTTATGTAAGCTGTCTTCAACTTAAAATTAATGTCTGGCGACCTTTTTTTTGGGGGGGGGGTTGGTTTTGAGGTGCAGGGTCACGAATACATTTGTAAACAAAAATGAGAGGATTTTCCATGTATCGTATTTATCCTAGGTACTGTATCATGTCTGAATGGAGGAACTGTCATACATGAAGCATCGCAAGTAACCTGTCAGTGCCCCTCAAATTTCACAGGAGGACTTTGTCAGTGTAAGTATCATGAAGTAATCCTTGACTTTATGAGAAAACAGAAAGTGTGCTTACCATTCAGTACAAAACAAACAATTTCTATTGTAAGCCTATTATAGACGTGTTCACACAAAAGGCAATAATTCCGAACGTTATCAACGTTCACTGAAATATCTAAAGAAATGAAACTACTGTATTTTCTATGCTGATTTCTTCTTTGTCATATAGACCATGAGTTGCAAATCTCCAAACAGGAACCATTTACCATCGACATAGCACACAACGCAACGGACATTAACTTCCTGGTTCGAGAACTATACTTCCAGGTCAAACTGTCTGCATTGGAACCGAGTGGGTCTGAGGTACTCATTAGTAAGTGCAACTCTATGTATTTTTATTTGATTTCTTTAATAGTAAATGATGATAATAATAATAGTGATAATAATGATAATAATAATAATAATAATAATAAAAATAAAAATAATATATACATATATACTCTATAGGCCTATTGACACTTGTTCAATCAATAGAACTTCCACACATACGCACACACACACACACACACACATATATATATATATATATATATATATGTGTGTGTGTGTGTGTGTGTGTGTGTGTATCATACATTACGTTTCTGCAAAGAACGATGACGCTCTTTTCTCATACACTATCTCTAGTCATTTACAAATGAATGCTTATTAAATTACCAGTAAAGAAGAAATAGTGTAGATGAATGGTCAGTCCATTTAGGAATAGTGAATTTAAAATAATCATTTCATGGATTGCTCATGAATGAAATATGCACAATGGGAATCCCAAATATAACGCAACTAAGTTATTGGTAGTTTCGGGGTTAATACTTCCCTTATATCTAAAAAAAAAAAAAATACTCTTACTTGTACTTGAAAACTAGAGAGCCCTAGGAATCATGTTTCCTGCTGATAAAATTCTTCCGCATCCAAATTATTTTATTTGAGGCACGAGTGTCATGATTTGAAAGCTGCAACCAAATCTAGGGAATGAGATGCTATTTTCAGAGAAAATCACGGATGAGGGTTACTTCGAACGCAATTTCACATCGTCATGTATTTTCATATTTTTTCATGTTGTAAAAAAAAAAAAAAGCAGCGGACAAAACATGCAAAACATGGTAAATACATCGTGTTCGTTAAAAACAGCAAAGTAAAATTTGTATGAAAAAGCAAACCCCAATTTCTTATACAATAAAAGCAATACTGTTTTTTTTTTCTTCACCTGGACACCTGTCCCATGCCAACATAATGCGAAAGTTGTTACTACGTTCCTTTTTGGGGGTGATTTCTCAGAACTACGTCTTAGCTTTTAACAAGGTATTGTTATTATTGTCATCTCCTACCTGTAATTCTGATATTGTACAAACAACGGAATTTTATTTTTTATTTTGCAGCAATTTGCGCTAACCAAAAATCAAATCTTCACACCATGTACAAATATGACAACCACTCTGGAATGAACGTTGGATATTCAATATCGAATATCTCGTGTTCAACGACCACATACCTCCCCATGTCGATCGGTTTCTCTGATGGGCTGTACGAGGCGAGGGTGGCGGGTGAGCAGGCATTGCTTCAATGGAAAGACCCAAATCCGCTCCCACTTGAGAGAATGCAGCTCATGTCTGAGTTTCCATTCCCAACCTACTGGCTGTACGACACTCGTCAGTGATAATAGTGGTAATGATTAATGTAAGATCCCATATGTAAATACGCTTTATGTAAATGGCACAGAATCAATTAACACTGGCCTTTAAAAACGCGTGTTGAGATTGATTCGAGGAAGGGAAAACAGCTTGCAACGAACGTACAAATAATTTGTTAAATGTATTTTTGGGAAGTCAAGAACCGTTTATAACATAATAACATCATTTATAGTTATAGGAGGTATAAAGATGTAGACTTGGTTACTATCATACATACTGGAGGGCGGAGGCACAAGTGAGATTAGCCTGACCTACATCGATAATTCTAATAAGGCTTTTTTGATCACGACATTGTCGTCCCTTCGCTTTTTACTTGTTACATCTTTTCGAGGGAGAAATATTATTCGTCTGTTTGTGGTAATAATACCCCCAATTCGAGACCTTTTTTTACGGAAAGGAATAGAAAACATGCTCTGCAGGTAAATACTTCCAAGGATAATGCCAGTATATTCATTGTTCGATATTGTCGATGGTATATCTGTGTTTTCCCTCAAGTAGCAATGCTGTATTCAAGTGTCATGGACTGCATGAGAGAATGTGTCACATAATGGGCCCTATCGGTTGTAGCGTCACTTAACATGGATTTGGGGTAATTTGGGGCATTAAGATTACAGCAGGTGTCTACATGCGTTCTGAACAGTAATTGGTTCTGATTTTGGACTATGTCCTGGCTAAAATGTAGTGCCTTCGATATTGTTTTTCTTTATATACTGTACTGAAATTTGAAAAACTTTCAAAATTGGACGAGACATTCTTCCCAAGCATTCTTCCCATGTCTCCCATGAAGCAAGAACTTGTTGTTCCAGAAATACTTCAAATTGAACATCACCACACGCGTTTATAAAGGCTCGCCACAAAACATCTATCTTGGGTGGCCCGTTCGTTCCACCACAATCACCAAATTTCAGTCATTGGTGGCCCGAAAGAAAGATATAAAGAATATCACAAAATTTATAATCATTTAATGAAACATTGATAGGATAAAATAATTCATGATATTCATGCAAAAATTGTCAGGTATGATAAAGTGCTCCAAATACCACAAACTCAGTGTGACTAAGACGTAAGAAAGGAAATCATAAAGAAGTGGAATAATACGAAAAAAAAAACTTATGAAATTGAAAACAAGACGTGAATATTGGCAAGTATGATAAAGCGCCTTGAAGACCACATTCTGTGATTAAGTTTACTATCAAGTCTACTACCATATTCATTTTCAAATCTATATTCAAATTTGGCCGTGAAATTTGGTAGTAAGGAAAAACAGTTTTTCAGAATTTTCCCGCTGGTCGCGGCAGCTAAATAGCTATCAGGCACGGAGCCGAAAGTTATCCTCCAATATTCTCAATGAGAAAAGCAATGTAGACACTCAATATATGTTGGTGACCCGATTGGGCCAACAAAACATTTCTTTTTCGGAAAAAAAGAAGTGGTGGCGCGACATCTTTCAGGTGGCCCCGGGCCACCGGGATTCAGGCCCTGCACACACACACACACACACACACTTGTGTGTGTGTATATATATATATATATATATATATATATATATATATACAACCTAAACTTTGTTTAACTGATGATCCTTGAGTTTTTAGGGGTTTTTTTTTGTCATTCCGCTTCATTTGAAACAATGAAATTAGCGTGTTATGGGGGGGGGGGGGGGCTATACAGATTGTTGCGATTTTGGGGTGGACATTTTTGGTTTCTAGGCAAAGTTTGTTGCCTAGAAATATCTTTGTGCCAAAGCTTGCAGAGTTGACGTCTGTGATCATCAACACTAAGGCACATGCCACTTGTCTGGTACACCGAAATAATGCTGTCAAATCTGAAAACATCAATTAAGACACTTCAAGACTTATGAGTAAAAGTGTTTGTAAATAAATTTATTCTGAAATAGATATCAATTCGCCTATTATACAAGTTCATGTTTCGATTTGAAAAAAACAAAACAAGATTGTCATTGAAATATCAGGAAATGATTTGTTTAAGCAGAATATTTCAGTAAATCTAATTCAATAGGCCTACATATACATTTCTATCACTCAACTCATAACCAATTGGTGGGGGCGCTGTGGCAAAGTGGATAAGACTCCCGACTCCCGAACGGAGGACCGTGAGTTCGAATCCCGCCCAGTGCTTACATCCTTGGACAAGATGTTTTTACCTACAATGTCCCTCTCGACCCAGGTGTATAAATGGGTACCTGGCAACGCTAGGGTAATAATACTAAAAGCAGGGCCCTCTGGTAGAGCAGTGGCAACACTGAAGAGGCTACCCTGGGTAAATAAGACCTTATTATTGTTATTATTATTATTATAACAAAATATGAACACTTCTTACCTAAAGAAATTGAGTTGACGAGAGATAGCACATGTACCCTGAGATAGCCTTTCTACAAGTCTACTCTCGTTGTATGTCATAATAATAATCAATTTCTAATGTAATGAGAATATGTGCTGTTTAAAGCATAAAGTTCATATATTATGTATGTCTGTCAGGAGCAAAGTTGATAACAGCATAAGAGAAAGTGACAGGCGATGCAATGTAGCATTCTGCGATATTTCAATCCTTGTAATTACCATAATGTTTAATGGACATGAGTGTTTTATGGAACTCAGAGTTTACTTCGTTATATTCATGTAAGCTTGCCAAGATTGATTCTCCTAGTCAAAGCTATCAGTGAGGCTGCAAGCCTTATGTATGTCTAATATCAAAATGTATCATTCTAGTATGAAGTAACACAATGTTATTACTCCGCACAGTCTACCTCTATATTCTATGTGCCACTTGTGATAAACTGTTTAATACTAGTAAACAATAAAATCACCTATTATTCAATTATCTTTGTATGGCTGCTTTATTCCTTCAATCTGTACAAGCAGCTAAGTTATGATGATTATCACAACATGTAACACGATCAGGATGCGAAGATAGACGGCGAGAGTTATAGTGTGATTTGTTTCAATCAAAATTTATGAGTTGATTTATGTACTTACTCACTTCAAGTAGCATGGCATGAGATAGAGATGTAGTGACCATGTTTTGTATATGTGCCACTGTTTAGACGACGTTAAAGACATGAGCAAAGTCTTGGTCATGCACTTGCGTTTTGGTCATCCAGTTTTCGTTCATATGTTTTTATGGTGCTGGTGTGCTATTATACTGTTATTGTTTTTAGTTTTGTTTTTCCATTTCTATAATTTTACTCGTAAATATGAGAACATGTTTTTTGGTCCTCCGGTGTCTTTTCTTTTCACTGCAAAAAATTAATTTCTCTTCAAGATTTCAAGAACTCGACACTTTTTTTTTTAAAACGTAATGTATATTGCTTATATTTTGACATTCAAACACCATGTTAAAGGGACTGTACAGTACTGGTTGAGGTGGGGATTCATGTTTTGAACATTCCTAAGTGAGATAATGAAAAGCCTCTATGAAATTTGAAAGAGCATGTAATTTTAAGAAGGATTCAACGTTTATTTGATGAAAATTGGTTTTCAAATGGCTGAGATATCCAAAAAAGTGTTAATAATAAAAGGCGACATGCCACAACTTTATTAGGATCTCTTTGTTTCACCTCGTTTTTGGATATCTCAGCCATTTCAAAACCGATTTTCATCGAATAAACTTTTGATACCCCTTAGAACTGCATGCTCTTTGACATCTCATAGAGTGGTTTCTGAATATCTCGCAAAATGTTAAAAGCTAAATCCTCACCTTGACCAGAACTGTACACACCCTTTAATGCCGACCGAATGAACATTGTCACTCTTCATGTAATGTTTACACTGTTTTCTTTTGACGGTTTGTTGTGTCATGTCCTGCTTTCTAAATTCGTTGTACATTGTATCGCGCTTCTCTACAGTAGAGACCTTGTAGAGATAGTAACCTTTTCATATTTTTCTTCTCTTCTTTGTGGTGTCGAGTTATCAGTCCGAAGGATCACTTTACATCAAGCCTTCAGCTTTCATTGTTTATTTCCATAACTATCTTTATCATAATGATACCAATCGCAGTGGTTTATATACTATCAATGAAATCAAAGTTGACTATCATCCAAACATCTACAGTGTACGTGATAAATTTCATTAACATCTTGGTACTACGCACATGTACAAATATTCCAGCAAGGCCACTCTTAAAGTTAAGTATGTCAGATTTGGCATCACGTTTTCGAACGTTGCCACGCAAAGTCAAATAGATTGAATGCTCCGAATCATCGTGAAACTAATTGCATGGTTTCTTTAATAGCTGACACAGATGCAGAGTTAACTAACCTGTTAATAGGAGTACATAATAACCTGCATAGATCCTTCACACTTTTGGTTTACAAGCAAGAAGCCACATTCAGCTGTACAGTAGGCTCGCTTTACCTTCAGTGTATATGTCTTACAGGCCAATCAGAGCTGGTCTTTCATCAGGCCCTTACGGTGACGTAATTCTTACACTTGTCCAAAGGCTTGGAGGTGAGCTGGTCTATGATGGTAGTCCTCTGTCCCTGCTCTAGGCGGAACTCAAACCTCTGAAGCAGTTTACTGAGGAGGACGCGTGCTTCGATCTGATATAGAAAGTTAAAAGAAACATTGTGATTGGGTAAACGCGCAACGCATGAACTCGGAGAGGCCTTAAATCTTTTGATGATAGCTTGTACCAACATGTTGTTATCACCATAGTCTCTCCAGAATTGTAGTAAGAAGTGGAACTCCCACTCTCTCTAATCCTGGCTATCATAACTTCTCCGTACTGAGATGTGTGCAGAAGATGATGGCTTGTGACCCGTTTCTTGCCAATTTCTGTCAGCTATCTGTTCACCAATGTCTGCAAGGTTCTGCGGACTCTCTCTTCTATTCGGCTTCATAATTCTGGGCTAAGCAAGGACTATAAAAGCAGTATAAACTATGCTATCTTTGACCTTAATTGGTATATTCAGTTCAATTCAATTAAAATTTTAGATTCAGTGTTGGACAAAACATACTCCTTTTGTAACAAAATAATGCAGACGATTCATATACAGGATGAACATAACATGCAGCGAAACACTTTAGCGCAACATTGTAATTTATCATCAAAGTGAACACTTTGTAATGTACGAAAAATGATGGATGGGCCCACTGAAAGGACGATGCTTGTAAAATGTGGACCCCTCTGCAGTCTAAGAAAAATAGGTTCAACCTTACACCTTTAACAGTCTCACACTGGGAGCACCTTTCCGGGTGCAACTTTGCACCTTTCAGATCAGAAAGGTACAAAGTTGCACCCGTACATAAGGTTGGACCTATTTTTCTAAGTGTGAGAACAAAGATCAGCACCAAAAAAAAGTTCGTAACCCCACTGAAGAAAAGACTGATATAACAAATTAGACTACAGAAGAGAAAAGTAGATCCAACGGAGACAGCTTATACCTTCGGAAGTATGCCCAGAAAGTGCAACGTGAAAGGGGATAGGAAAATAGAGAAATGAACTAAAGAGAGACAAAGACTAGACAAGAGCGGTGATAGCTGCACTCGAGCAATAGTAGCAATGAAATAATAGGGAAATGTAGATTTTGCTGGAGAACAATAATAGGTCTACAGGCTAATTCGATTCTGTGGCATCTGTGGCATCATAAGATTGTACAAGAAAGAAAAGAAACACGTCAAATTCTTTTTAATCGCGTACATCGAAGGATCAATTCTACTATCGTTATTCAGGGAATTCCAAAAATCATAAATAACCGTGATCTGACCTAAAATAAAAACTTTTTGTCATTATTGTTGTTGCCCATACTCGATATGCACAGTATGAAGGAAAATGACAGCAATACCTTCATAGCTAATTTCAAACCTGTTTACAAAGTAAAGTTCACCACGGGTGACACTAAATATACAATGTATACAATAGGGTGATATTGGGAAAAGCTTGCAATGCACATTTATCTACTCTCGTACTTTTTCCGAGAGTCTATGACAATAATTTTAACAATATGGAAAGCAGGTGGCATTGGTGTGAACTTGTGACCTATACAGCACACCAAATTGTGACTTACGAGAGCAAACTGTTGACCAATGCAAGAACGCTGACCCAGAGAAAATGGGAAGTACGCGTACATGCGTCGTCGCCTGTACAGGACATAAATGAAAAACATGAACATCACAGCTTTAGACAGATTCTTCTTTTTTTCTAAGATTACAATACAAATAATATTGTGTGCAACAGCTTGTATTTATGTATGTGAACACACCTCTCCATCGTAGTGGTAGCATTCCTGTGAATAGAATACCTTATTGTATAGGGGGATTGGTCCAGTGGGAATAAATCAGTGATAAGCGATAGGAGTGGCCTTTATGAAAATCTTTACACAGCTAAGACAGGTTTCCTCTCCATACCTTGCTAAGTCGGATGTATCAACACTCCCAATTTCATAAATATGCCAGTTTCCATCACACTTACAGGCTATTGGAGAAGTTTACTCCTCTTTTTCGATTTTCTTTTTTCCGAAAATGAGGAAATACATACCTCACGTATTTATAATGGTCCCCTGACAAGAACATTGTTCATGAGGTCTTGAAAAGTTCTTCGTAGATCATGATTATTATATTCCACTATGATATACCTTTATTTGCCAAAGCTATCAGAAGAGGATGTAAAACCACCCGCCGTTTCAAACAGGACACCGAGTACTTACATTCCTTCCTCGTCCGATGTATCAAAACGTTCAGGATTGAAGAGCAGGGGATCGTCGAAATACTCCTCCATTCGTGACATGACACTCGACAGAACCTATACCAAAGCAAAAAAAAAAAAAAAAAAAAAATTGTCCGTCTTGCATTATCAAACAGATAGTGTATGTGCATTTTTTTTTTGGGGGGGGGGTGACGATATGCGAATATTGTACACACACACACACACACACACACCCTTATACATCTTATGTAAATAAGACGAATATATACATACATCATTGTATATTTAAATGGAACAGCGTACAGTGTATGGATATGCATGTATACACATTTCGTATATCACATCTAGTTACAATACCATACGTGATATAGGTACATGCAAATAGAATAAAACAGACAAAACAAAATCATTACGATCAACGAAATTCTTGGAAATCCACCAAATGCATGTCTGGCCTTGCGATATCAAAAGTTGTGCAACAACATCGACAATAACGACAAGAAGAGACCAAACTTACTGAGACGCTGGTGCCGGTGGGGATGGTGAAGTGTTTGTATTGAATGGGACGAGCGGTCTTTCTAGTGGTACCTCCAACAGGTGGGTATAGTCGAAGTGTCTCCTTGAGAACCTGAATGTTTGCATTTGAAGTATATACCCTGATAATATGGTGTGCTCTTTGAACACACACACACCCCAAATCGAATTTGTCTCTACCCATGTCCGCCGCCTGATGTTGCAGTAAAACATCTTCAGCACATTTGCTGAATTCAGTATAACAAAACCATTATTTCCCTTTAATCAACTTAATTTCAGTTTATTAAGTCTTATTCATGGTTATCTAAAATTTGACATTTGATGCTACCTTCCATTCCTGTATACCATACCGTTCAATATTTCATCAGAGCTTGATTTGATTTGTGAACAAATCTATTTAGCCATAGATCTGGATATAATCATATACATATATAATCATAATCCCATCATATATATATAATCATATATATATATATATATATATATATATATATATATATATATATATATAATTCTATATACATATGTATATATATATATATATATATATATATAATCATATGCTAGTACCGTATGATCATATCATATATATATATATATATATATATATATATATATATACGTATATGCACTTGCCCACGCCATTGTATTCTGCAATGTGTTTCTTTTTTCACTAATGTTACCTTGTACTCTCTCAATGATATCGTTTTCAATAATAATGATTTCATAAGTTCTGGATTTCATAACCTACCTTCATCATATACTCTAATTTGGCCAAATCGTCGTATTGTACAGTGGGTTTCTGTCCAAGCACATCGTCTACTTCTGCACGCAGCCTGCATATGAATAATGATGAGAGATGTATGGCACTTATCAGTAACCTTTGGGCTTTACACTCCAAAATAATTATTATAACAAAAAGTGTGCCTACCCCCCCCCCCGCATAAACACATACATTTGTATAATTAAAAAGTGGGGGAATCGAAAGAACAAACGCTTGCGAATTCTGTCACCAATACGGTGCGCAAGGAAATTCATATCGTCCTGTAAAATGTGTACACAAGTTAGTGTGAAAGAGTCTTGTCGTTCAATCCACTTGAATTTGGTTTTAATACAGAATGCCTTAACCGTTGAACGGCTATGACAGGAAAAAATGTTTTGCATATTGAAATAGTTTCAAAAGTTCAAGTCACAGTCAGATGAACCTTACTTCTTAGCAATATTTGGATGCCTCCCGAGCTGCTGTATGGTGAAGGCAAGAAGATTGCTTGTAGTCTCTTGACCTAAAATGTGAATGGAAGAGATAAAATAATAACAATTCATATGGGAAGCAACCACATCAAAGCAAAGACCAAATAATATTACCCATTGTGTAAATTAATCATAAAGACTTTTGATTATCTGAGCCACGTAGTTTTATAAAATATGATTCAATACGCACCTGCGATGAAGAGAGTGACGAATTCATCCAGCAGATTTTCCATTTTGAAGTCTTCACTCGACGTCAGGTCATTTGAAGCCGTCAGGATCATAGTGAGAATATCCATGGGTACTCGCTCTCCCTGCTTGCGGGCACTCATGCGTTCCTCTACGCACTTCATCCCCGTTTCCCGCACCAGATTGATGCAGGATATGACTCTCTTACGGAGATTACGTGCTTTGCTCCTCACGTCATACTAAATCATAAATGATATAAGTGAAATAACGGAAACAGGAACGATGTCAAGAGTGTCTGGATGGTCTACACAATTTGACTATAATCAATGATATGAACAGAAACTACTTACATCCACAAAAGGACTGTCGAAGAGTTGTTGCATGCCGTGAAGCACAGTTGTAATTGCTGAGGGAAAGGGACAATCTGGATCAGTTATTGCATTCGTGTTGAGGCTGAAGCCAACCTGTAAGAGGGAATGCAAAGTACATCAATAGTCGATCTGAATTTTTGCTTTGCAAAATGTTAGTAAAAATCATCCACCATTCTTACAAGTTAACAACATGAAATCTAAAATATCGCTTTAAGAATGCAATGTGTTTGAGCATGTCACAGCAAACATGAAGAAACAACATGAAACAACATGAAGAAACAAACATGAAGAAACAACAGTAAGGAAACATTATGAAACAACCATAATTCAATTTCAATATAGTGAAAAAGAAAGATTAAGATGCAAGAGGAGCAGAAGTTACTCAGTATGTATACAAACTCATGTCTCGACTCCATTTGAATCTCCACCCTACCTTGGCGATGACGTCAAGCGTTACGTTGTTGAGTTCGTCCAGCATAGCGACTTCTGTCTTACCGTCTGCCCTCTCCAGTAGTTTTTGACACAGTACATCGGCACTATCGTTGAATTGCTCCATCATTCCGATCAGATACCTGGTGGAAAGTAAAGCCTGTAGGTATACGTGGGTCTCGTTTGATTGAATAATACACATCTGAACAAAATGGGATATGTACTGACTGATATTGTTGCAGTTGTAAGAAACTACAATTATCGGTTTGCTCGTAAATTCGCCTGTTATAGTGGTCTATCTCTTGCTGTAGTTTGACGGATAGTATCCAGGGATCAATGATCTAACCCACCTGAGAGAGTCGATATGAACCTATCTGACTATGGAGTGTCGAGGGTCATGCCAACTTTTCGTTATTTTTTTTTTAATTTTTCGCCAAACTGCAATGCTCTATTTCGTTAAAATCACATTCCAGTTGACATGATGGCTGAAATATGCATTGACTGAAATTAAGTCCTGGCGTTAATTTAAAGCGAATTAGGCAATATTATAGTTATTCCTCTCTCCTCCGTCACGTCATCCCTCTTCCGTCACGTCACCCCTCTTCCGTCACGTCATCCCTCCTTCGTCAAGTCATCCCTCCTTTGTCAAGTCATCCCTCCTTCGTCAAGTCATCCCTCCTTTGTCAAGCCATCCCTCCTTCGTCAAGCCATCCCTCCTTCGTCAAGCCATCCCTCCTTTGTCAAGCCATCCCTCCTTTGTCAATCCATCCCTCCTTCGTCAAGCCATCCCTCCTTCGTCAAGTCATCCCTCCTTTGTCAAGCCATCCCTCCTTTGTCAAGCCATCCCTCCTTTGTCAATCCATCCCTCCTTTGTCAAGTCATCCCTCCTTTGTCAAGCCATCCCTCCTTCGTCAAGCCATCCCTCCTTTGTCAAGCCATCCCTCCTTTGTCAAGCCATCCCTCCTTCGTCAAGTCATCCCTCCTTCGTCAAGCCATCCCTCCTTTGTCAAGCCATCCCTCCTTTGTCAATCCATCCCTCCTTTGTCAAGTCATCCCTCCTTTGTCAAGCCATCCCTCCTTCGTCAAGCCATCCCTCCTTTGTCAAGCCATCCCTCCTTTGTCAAGTCATCCCTCCTTCGTCAAGTCATCCCTCCTTTGTCAATCCATCCCTCCTTTGTCAATCCATCCCTCCTTCGTCAAGCCATCCCTCCTTCGTCAAGTCATCCCTCCTTTGTCAAGCCATCCCTCCTTTGTCAAGCCATCCCTCCTTTGTCAATCCATCCCTCCTTTGTCAAGTCATCCCTCCTTTGTCAAGTCATCCCTCCTTTGTCAAGCCATCCCTCCTTTGTCAAGCCATCCCTCCTTTGTCAATCCATCCCTCCTTTGTCAAGTCATCCCTCCTTTGTCAATCCATCCCTCCTTTGTCAATCCATCCCTCCTTCGTCAAGCCATCCCTCCTTCGTCAAGTCATCCCTCCTTTGTCAAGCCATCCCTCCTTTGTCAAGCCATCCCTCCTTTGTCAATCCATCCCTCCTTTGTCAAGTCATCCCTCCTTTGTCAAGCCATCCCTCCTTCGTCAAGCCATCCCTCCTTTGTCAAGCCATCCCTCCTTTGTCAAGTCATCCCTCCTTCGTCAAGTCATCCCTCCTTTGTCAATCCATCCCTCCTTTGTCAATCCATCCCTCCTTCGTCAAGCCATCCCTCCTTCGTCAAGTCATCCCTCCTTTGTCAAGCCATCCCTCCTTTGTCAAGCCATCCCTCCTTTGTCAATCCATCCCTCCTTTGTCAAGTCATCCCTCCTTTGTCAAGCCATCCCTCCTTCGTCAAGCCATCCCTCCTTTGTCAAGCCATCCCTCCTTTGTCAAGCCATCCCTCCTTCGTCAAGTCATCCCTCCTTCGTCAAGCCATCCCTCCTTTGTCAAGCCATCCCTCCTTTGTCAATCCATCCCTCCTTTGTCAAGTCATCCCTCCTTTGTCAAGCCATCCCTCCTTCGTCAAGCCATCCCTCCTTTGTCAAGCCATCCCTCCTTTGTCAAGCCATCCCTCCTTTGTCAAGTCATCCCTCCTTCGTCAAGTCATCCCTCCTTTGTCAAGCCATCCCTCCTTCGTCAAGCCATCCCTCCTTTGTCAAGTCATCCCTCCTTTGTCAAGCCATCCCTCCTTCGTCAAGCCATCCCTCCTTTGTCAAGCCATCCCTCCTTTGTCAAGCCATCCCTCCTTTGTCAAGTCATCCCTCCTTCGTCAAGTCATCCCTCCTTCGTCAAGCCATCCCTCCTTTGTCAAGCCATCCCTCCTTCGTCAAGTCAACCCTCCTTCGTCAAGTCATCCCTCCTTCGTCAAGCCATCCCTCCTTTGTCAAGCCATCCCTCCTTCGTCAAGTCATCCCTCCTTTGTATATTTACTATGTTGAGAATGTTGAAAATGGAGAGGAAGCTAAAAAGCAGAGCTTGTTCTATGCATTCCCCTCATAAAATCGTTCCTACTCCATCAGGTCGTCTTCTGTATTCCATGCCATGTTTGATATTCGTAGAAAAAAAAAGAAGGTATGCTGTTATTTCTCCTCATACTCACTTGCGCCTGAACGCTGGATTTATGATGGCTCTTCTGTGAAACCACTTTTCATGGTCGATTTCAGACACCAGTCCATGTCCCATGAAGCGTGTTCCAAACAATTTCTGGAAAGCCTTGTATATCTCAAACGGCTTAGTATGGTGACTGTCGAGTAGGAGTTCCTATCGGAAGCGGTAGAGAGAGAAGGGTGTTATTTTTATCATCATTATGTAAAGTTCTTCAAACAGTTGCTGCGAAAGAAATCAAAGTGAAACACACACACACATACACTGATACACATGTACGTAACATTGAAGAGATAACATCGTACGGTATCAAGACTGCTTGAATGCCAAGTAATTGTTTCATATCGCACATTACATACATCATCATAATAAAAAAAAAAGAGAGATCATCTCCTGTTGCCCATCTAAAGTACAGGTTATGTAATTACGTTCTGAATGCTTCATATAGATAATCGAGGAGACGAATCTTCTCTCGGCGTCAGGAGACTGCGATACCTCATATAGGTTGTTGTTGTTGTTGTTGTTTATATATTAACAGGTGCATACATCAGCGCAATCCAAACTCGTCCTGCCTATTTAGCGTTATCTATTGAGAACGATGAATATTACAAGAAGATCAAGTATCAACAAGAACAACACAACACCAACAAATCCACTGCAATGACGCTCATTAGAACCTGATGTCCAACGTTTGTGCTACATGTTACAGACTGTTATTTCTAGCAATCAGTAACGAATTGTCTTACTTATGAATATGATAATACAAGTTGAAGCAGGAGATCTGTAAATTCAAAGGAGTCATCTTTAAACATCAAAAATATCATAGCGGAACACCGTTTGCGTGTTAAAAAGAAATAAACCGACATCATTATTTAAGACATATCAGTGGCAAAAGATCATCTTTGCAAGTGATTCTTGTTTTTTTTTTGTGTTTTTTTTTTTAGATTTTTCAAAAGTACTTATTCTTCTGTTTTCAAGAGTCTGATTTTGAATTGCAGTCACTCTCAATCTTGCCTTCACAATATCCTTCGAGCATGCCAAGACATGCGGCATCCAAAGAAATCGCACCCAGAAGACAGGTCCATGGGTTTGAACCCTGTATCGCAAAACAACAAAAATACGAAGAGTTATCTTTCCATGAGTAACTTCTGTTTGCAACGTTGGTTGATTGTATTGAATACAAAAATGAGGGAACTACCTCGAAGGACTCAAGTGAGAAAATACACTGGACAGCAAGAGAAAGTACCCACTTCTGTCAAAGGCCGCACAAAAAATTCACCCCCTAGAAATATACAATTTTTGTACACAGGTGTGCTACAATGCCCCTTATTTATCACATGCACATAAGCAAGTGGATGTCTTCATAACAAAGAAGAACTTGACATGTACAGCATCTTGGTCATTTAATCAAAAGTCCCACACAACAGCACTTTCCACCATGCAAAAATGGCCACTGAATGGATAACATTTTTAAACAACCAATATGTCAAAGTGAACACCTGTTTCGTCAAAATGATGTTAATGAGTGTATTCTGTATTTAGAGATGCTATCCTTCCTGATTATGCTAATTCTCATAATAAAATCAGTTAGCTCTTTAGACTGGACTTTACTGTACGCTGGTCTAAGCAAGCTTCCATCAGGAAAATTAAGCCACGTCTTATTAGGCTTGTAAGGCTCATTCTGTTACATTTTGTGACTTTTGATTTAGTGACCAATTTGCTGTGCATGTCATTTTTTTTCTTTGTAATAAAGATAATCACTTGCTATTGGGTATGTGATTACTAATGAATATTGCAGCATACCTGTGTACAAAAATTGTTTACTTCTAGGTGGTGAATTTTTGTTTGCAGCCTTTGACAGAAGTGGGTACTTTCTTTTGCTGTCCAGTATATAAGTAAATGCACATGACTGTATATTATTCCTAAATAAAGTGAATTCCTTGATAAGTTCAATTATTTTCGACAGCACGTTTTCTCCATTACAGCGCTCTACAGCTAGGATATTACAAAGTATTGGAAGTGACACATACTTTCATCCATAATCAAAACAGTACATCAGATGTTTCAAATACAATTTCTACAGGGCTTACGTAATAATTCATTATATATATATATATATATATATATATATAGAGAGAGAGAGAGAGAGAGAGAGAGAAGGGGTCCCGATCATGAATGCTCTTATCTTCTCGCACTGTATATATATATATATAATCATATACATGTGATCTTACAACCTTATGGTGTCTAACAACAAACGGACCGTTAGTTTTCAGATACGATTTAATGTAAAATGACAAACAGTGAAGACTCTACTCGCATACGCCAGCCTTACAGCAATTCGGACGTATACTTTAGTTACAATTATTACTGTGAACTCATGATGAAGACCACAAGCCCTCCGTCTGCAATGTATGCACGTTTAAAACTGCCGAACCTCGTCAATTACAACATTATCATTAGAACTGCACCCCTGGCATACATAGACTTTGATACGCTTTCCTTGTGCTACTTCTGACTCTCTATATTCCTTTTTATATCATTTGGACATTGGCATGCTGTTAAAAGTATATCACAGGACTAGGTTCACTCACAACAGGTGTATGTTCTGGCCGTTACATAATGACAGTTTCTCCTTCCCTGAAACAAGATCGATGATGTTTCCAAATACAAAGCTGACGGGAAAGAGAGGTAAACGAAAGACAAATCAAGAGATTCAGTGAACATGGTGTTAATCAGGAAGGAAATACGAATGAGTAAGAATGTATTTTACAAACGAAAACTCGAGGATGAAAATAAAGTCATTATACATGTAAACATTAAGAACTAAATGAAGAAACATAAGGAGAAAACGAGTGACATCTCCATATCATTTCCTCTTACTGGAAGTGGCCCATATCATTGTACATGTTACTGTCATCAGGATCGGAGGTTACGAGTTTACCAGGCCATTATCGTTGCTAACCGAATATATACGCTGACGAAGAAAACAAAATGTTAATGTCCATTGTCGATGCCATGCAGGCAAGCATGCACTCCGCTGTTCAACATGGTAAAACATTCAAGAGTTGTCTCTGATTATTTGTACATGGCAAGACATCTAGTCTTCTGTAGCCTTCCTACATTATATTCCTCCCACTTTCACTCTCAGACTATACAACAACAACAGCAGCAACAAGAATTCACATCCATACAATAAACTACATGTTGGTCTTTGCCGTAAACTCTAGATGTAATGAGAATGGGCCAAGCCAAAATCGCCGTCTTCGTGTTGTCATACGTAGCTACGAGCCTGTTCATGCATTCCCAATTTCGGACACGAACACACATTAACACAATACGCATCCCTACAGCAAAATCCAAAGGCTTCTATGTATGCATAATGGTAATATATATCTCACGCATTGGGTTGGAATAGGAATATGCAGTTGTGATCGAGTGAAGATTGAGCAATGACTGTACTTCACCTCTTCCTCTTGGGACCTGGGAAGCCTTTGAACCGACGTTCCACACGGAGCACTAGCGCTGAAAACACGAGAAAAGCTACAAGCAAGAGACCCATGATCATCAGAACAGCATACCCGAGAATTGTCAGGAAAAGGCTCGCACTTACAGGCCAGAGAGACATATTGAATCAGATGTCAGTTTAGACGAATATGAATCAAACGGAGTAATGATATGACCTACATTAGGCTGAAAGTTATGAGCCGAAGAGCGCTGTATAATACCCTTTTCGTGAAAGCGTGATTTTTGATAGTCTGAGGAAAGCCAGTATTCTTGCTGGGTGACCGAAATGGAGTCTGGGTATTATGTATAGGACAAGAACGTGCGACGGGATTGTGCGGCAAGGAGACGGCGGTCAGAGTCCATTCCTGACAATCAATTTTTTTTTTTTTTTTTGTCGACTTGCACCTAGTTGCAGCACGCTCGCTTCATGCAAAAATGACCTTTATTCACATTTGTTTGAGTAGAGCGAAATACGATTACTGAGTTTTCATATCTCATTGATACGAATAGTACGTGCGTTTTTGTGTGCTATATAAAAATGAGATTGTGAGACGTAATTACCTTCACCTGAGATACTGTCCTTGCAAAATAAATTGCATTGACATACATCTTAAGTGTGACAGTCAGTAAGAACTCAGCCCATCAGAATGGCTGAAATGATGAAATCATGAATGGATATAATGGACCAGCACTTTGCCAATAGGTCTACCAGTGGGAATAAGAATTCTGCTGAATACTAGTATCCAAACGCAATGTATGTCTTTTTCTTGTTATAATGGATGGTGAAATTTCTTTTTGCAGGAGGCTGACTGGGAAGTTGACAGTGTTAAAGGGTGTGTACTGCAGCTCTGGTTGAGGTGAGGATTTAGCTTTTAACGTTTTGCGAGATATTCAGAAACCACTCTATGAGATGTCAAAGAGCATGCAATTCTAAGGGGCATCAAAAGTTTATTTGATGAAAATCGGTTTTGAAATGGCTGAGATATCCAAAACAGAGTGAAACAAAGAGATCCTAATAAAAGGTGTGTCCTGGTCGCCTTTTATTATTATCACTTTTTTTTTTTTGGATATCTCAGCCATTTGAAAACCAATTTTCATCTAATAAATGCTGAATCCTTCTTAAAATTACATGCTCTTTCATATTTCGTAAGAGGTTTCTCATTATCTCACTTAGGAATGTTAAAAACATGAATCCCCACCTCAACCAGTACTGTACAGTTCCTTTGATGTTTGTTTCATCCAAATTTATTTCAGTGCGTTGACCATGTTGACGGTTCGCTCTCGCGAGTAAGAATCAATTAAAGATTGCTTCTGCTAAAGCCTAAATTCCATTTTGCTCACATCTGATTTCACACAAACCAAGGAAAGAACATAATCTATTAAGACTATGCTTTATAGATTTATGGATGTGCTTTCTAATTGCATATTAGCAAAACTACCATGCAGGGGTCCAAAGTTTGACAACCATGCTGCTAGTCTTACGAATTTTTCAGGTATTACACACGAGAAGATGGTGCACATGCCTTGCCTAAATTCACTCTTAGTATTTATGCAGAGATTTTTTTTTTTCAAAACGAGCGTTTTCATTTGATTTAACTCCAGAGCTGCATTAATCCCTATGACGTCTTGATAATCAAAATTTTCACAAAGTTTCGTCGTAGCTTATAATAGACATGACAAGTATGTTATTCATTATGCTTTTAGGCCCTATGCTTGTTATTTTTACATGCCCCAAGTTTTGTGACAGGAGATTACACACTAAAATAGTCTCAACTGGTTGAGGCTCAACTGGTTGAGATATTTTGAATCCAAAGGTTGTAATAAAGGTATAGGCCTATAGTGTTTGATATTCGCCTTTGAATAGACCACACCGAACTTAGACAATGAGGTCAAATAAAAGGGGAGATATACACCCTACCCCTGGGTTGTGACACACTCTTGTCTACTAGACCCCTTAGGCAGTGGCGTAACTACGGGGGGGGGGCATGGGGGGGGGGGGCACGTGCCCCCCCCCCCCATCCGCTGGTAAAAAAAAAGAAAAAAAGAAAAAAAAACTACCAAAATGGTAATTCAATTAAGGGTTAGTAAACTGCTTTTGAAATCGACATGAAAGGGTGATCAAGCAAAAAGATATTTTTCTAAGATTTTTTTAACCATACAATAATGAGGTACTTATAGTGAAACATTGTTCAAAAAGCCCGGAGACGACAAAAGATTGTGATTCAGCTTGATTCCTGGTTGGTATTTTGAATATAAGCAGGATGTGCGCAGTGTACTCAGAACATCGGAACGGCAAAAAGAGTCGCTGCAATGTTGCGCAATGTGATGTAGGTTGTACACATTTGCTATCAAAGCTAGATCACTGATTTTGCAGTGTTGCTTTACATACTCGTCTGTATTAAAATGCCTTGCATTGCCAATAATAAGACTTGACCTTGGCTATTTCCTAACTTTTCCATCTACAATGTATGTGAAACACACACACTCACATTAAGCAATTAGGGGATGCTCTATATAAAGTGCAGATTTTGGACATCCTTCTCCCGCTTGGTCACTTCGACGCCCCCTCGCTGGTCATACCTCCCCCAATCATGAACATAAACCGACACCCTTGACTACCAGTGGCGGATCAAGGGGACGCACCGGGCGCCCCCTCCCTCCAAAGCGAAAAAAAAAAAAAATATATATATATATATATATACATGATATTGTAGCTACAAACGACAGTGTTTGGACTGTAAAATGTCAATATTTTCAAGCTCGCTCGCTTCGCTCGCTCGCATTTAACCGTTATATGCCATTCTCCTGATGTTACTGCCAGTATTAATGCCAGCAGTTGCGCCCGGTGCGCCCCGCCCCTGAATTTCCAAAGCGAAAAAATATAGCTAAAAACCGGCAGTTTGGGGACTGTAAAATGTCAACATTTTCAAGCTCGCTCGCTCCACTCGCTCACATTTAATCCTTATGCCATTCTCCTGATGTTACTGCCAGCAATTGCCAGCAGTTGCGCCCGGTGCGCCCCCTCCCCTTAATTTCCAAACCGAAAAAATGTAGCTACAAACGACAGTTTTGGGACTGTAAAATGTCAAAATTTTCAAGCTCGCTCACTTCGCTCGCTCGCATTTAATCGTTATGCCATTCTCCTGATGTTGCTGCCAGTATTAATGCCAGCAGTTGCGCCCGGTGCGCCCCCTCCCCTTAATTTCCAAAGCGAAAAAATATAGCTACAAACGGCAGTTTTGGGACCGTAAAATGTCAACATTTTCAAGCTCGCTCGCTTCGCTCGCTCGCATTTAATCGTTATGCCATTCTTCTGATGTTGCTGTCAGTAATTGCCAGCAGTTGCGCCCGGTGCGCCCCCTCCCCTTAATTTCCAAAGCGAAAAAATATAGCTACAAACGGCAGTTTGGGGACTGTAAAATGTCAAAATGTTCAAGCTCGCTCGCTTCGCTCGCTCGCATTTAATCGTTATGCCATTCTCCTGATGTTACTGCCAGCAACTGCCACCAGTTGCGCCCGGTGCAACCCCCTTAATTTCAAAAGCAAACAAATATATATATATATATATATATATATATATATATAGCTAAAAACGGCAGTTTGGGGACTGTAAAATGTCAAATTTTGAAGCTCGCTCGCTCCGCTCGCTCGCATTTAATTGTACCGTTATGCAATTCTGATGTTGCTGCCATGAGGTGCCCCCCCCCCCAATGTCTTGACCCACGGTACGCCACTGCCCTTAGGTAAAGCAGGGAGGTGAGAGTCACCTCCCTGGGTAAAGTCAGGGTAAATCAAACTCTGTACGTTATTGATAAACCATATTATATTCCACATACTAAGTATCTTGCTATAGGATTGGTCAAGAGCTGATCACGTGATAAAGCCTAGTTGAGGCTGGGCTCGGCCGCGGCTCGACCGCGGCTCGGCCCAGCCCCGCACTGTTCGTTTTTCCGAATTTCATTTTCGGATGAACAAATCTTCGGAATAACGAACCTTCGGAATAACGGCACAAAGTTCGGATTAGCGAACCCTTTTTCATTTTCGGATTAACAAACCTCTAGGTACAGGTAATTTGCGTGTTTCGGATTAACGAACCTTCGGAATATCGAACCTTCGGAATAACGAACAGCACCCATTTAAACAGGAACGCTGTGTTTCAACAAAGCAAGAAGGTTCAAGAGAATGGAGTCACAGCCGTCTTATTTCCTTTGCTAGATGTTCGATTTGAAAATTTGAAGCATGTGCCAAACAGGATCTGCCACACGGATAGGAAGACAATAAATTGACTCGTGTCTCATTGCATAATCACCAGCCACTTCTAAGGAAGGTAATTATGTCTTTGTGATGGTAATTACTTTTCGCTATCCCTTCTTATAAAAGGTATAGGTGGTACAGACACGAAGATGTGCGAATAGAAATTGCGCAAAAAAAAATCTGAAAAAAAAATGAAAATTACTCGACTGGTCATATCCGGGCACTAATCTGATATATCTATCAATAAAGAATTATACTTGAAGATTATTCCATATTAGTTTTATTTGTGGAAATTAAGTGGAAAAGTGATAAAACCGGCTTTCCATGACGGTACAGTTTTTTACATTTTCACATGATACAACTCTGATTTACACTTTTGCACAAATTTCTGGACGGGATTGACTTTTGTTTTACATGCTTTATCATTAAGTGAAATTTCATTTCTTTTAATAGATAAATAAGCAAAATATGGCCGACATTATAACGTTCAAAATGAATCTTCAGATTGCTCAGCATGACGGCGGCGTCGAACATCGATCATCCAAGGCACAATGCACCTGTTGAATTCTTTTGTACATCAACAGAAAACTGACAACTGTTTGAATAATTACAACCAGTTGGAACCCCTCCCGTGCACACGCGGAGCTTTTGCATTTTTAGAATTTAAATAGAACGATCTGATGCATTGCAGTTCTGTGGAATGTTACGAAAAATTGTCAGTCCCTAAATGTGCCGAGTCTAAATCTGTGGGTAGGAACCGAGCGCGGGAGGGGGGGGGGATAAAGAGGATGAGGGAACTTTTGAATATATTTGAATTCAAGTGACAGATAAAAACATGCTTTTTGATGAAATATTCTGAAATTTGCCAATCCCCCCAAGTTTGCTAAGTGTATGATTGGGGAAAGGTGGGGAAGGTGTGGGAGTGTGGGAGGGGGTATCCCCCTCCCACAAGACGGAGATTTTGCATTTCAGAATTGAAATTCAACAATATACACTCCGTTGAGTGGAATATTTGGACAGTTTTCTATCAAAAACAAAACAAAAACAAAACAAAACAAGAAAATTTTCTTCATTTCGAGAATATTGGGAACAAAATGACATGTTTGCTCCCTTGTCCTCCGGGATTGATGCCCGTGCATACGAGGGAGCTTTTGCATTTTTAGAATTCAAATAAAAATAGCTCATATCTAGAAATTTTTGATGGAATTTGAGAAGCTGTCAATCCCCCAAGACTTTTAATGTATGAATAATATGAAGGGAAATCAAGAGGGGAAGGGGTTACTTGAAAGGAAATAAAGATCTCCTCCCACCCGACGTAACTTTTGCATCTGCATGGGGCACACTTTTGATGAAACATTGTAGGGCCTAAATCTGTCAATCTAAAGGTGTGTTAAGTCCATTGAAAATAGATCGAACGGTGAAGGGCGTCTGAAGGGGTATCCCACCCCCCCCCCCCCCGACAGAGATTTTGCATATTTAGAATTGAAATTCAGCAACGTAGTGCACACTTTGGGTGAAAAATTTGGATAGTTTTTTTTTATCAAAAAAGCTAGAGAATCTTTTCATATCGGGAATTATGGGGAGGCAAAATGATATGTTTGCCCCTCAAGTATTTTTATGGGGGCAATTAACTTCTTTTTTTTTTCTATCAAAATCTATCTATCGCCGCCGGTGAGCTGAGGATGAGGTTCGCACTTTGGCTCGCATTCTCAATTTGGATTGGTCAGAAGTAATGTGCTGTACATTATTAAAGACCTATACATTATTGTAGTACACACACACTTACATATATTCCGTACCGTACGGGTGTACAATACAACGGCGTAAATCCATACTGAGGAGCGGGGGGGGGGGGGGGAGGGGGGGGGGATGATCGGCGATAGTCACCATCACCACGATTACAAGCCCATAACCGAACCGGCGCAGCCTTGAGGGGGACGGGGGGAGGAGAAGCTTGGTAAACCCCCCCCCCCCCCCCCACACACACACACACACACACTTTACAGGGATCGGATGTCTCACTCTTTTGTATGAAATATAAAGTGGGAGGAGAGTGATATATTTCTGACAAACTGTTACAAGCGAGCTTGAAAATTGTGACATTTTACAGTCCCAAAACTGCAGTTTGTGACTGTATTTTGTCCGCTTTGGAAATTAAGGGGGGGGGGCACCGGGTGAAACTGCTGGCAATTACTACTGACAGCAACATCAAGAGAATGGCATAACAATTAAATGCGAGCGAGCGAAGCGAGCGAGCTTGAAATTTTGACATTTTACAGTAAAAAAAAAAAAACCTGCCGTTTTGGGCTGTATGTTTTTCGCTTTGGAAATTAAGCGTTAAGGGGGCGCACAGGGCGCAACTGCTGGCAGTTCTTACTGGCAGCAACATCAGGAGAATGGCATAACGATTAAATGCGAGCGAGCGAAGCGAGTGAGCTTGAAAATTTTGACATTTTACAGTCCCAAAACTGCCGTTTGTAGCTTTATTTTTAGCTTTGGAAATTAAGGGGTAGCACCGGGCAAAAACTGGTGGCAATTACTGGCAGCAACATCATGAGAATGGCATAATGATTAAATGCGAGTGTGCGAAGCGAGCGAGCTTGACATCTTACAGTCCCCAAAACTGCCATTTGTAGTTATATTTTTCGCTTTGGAAATTAAAGGGGACGCACCGGGCACAACTGCTGTCAATCACTGGCAGCAACATCAGGAGAATGCCATAGCGATTAAATGCGAGCAAGCGGAGCAAGCGAGCCTTAAAATTTTGACATTTTGCAATCCCAGACAATGTCGTTTGTGGCTGTATTTTGTCGCTTTGGAAATTAAGGCGGAGCATCGGGCGAAAACTGCTGGCAATTACTGGCAGCAACATCAGGAGAATGGCATAATGATTAAATGCGAGCGAGCGAAGCGAGCGAGCTTCAAAACTTTGACTTATTACAGTCCCCCAAATTGTCGTTTGTGGCTGTATTTTGTCGCTTTGGAAATTAAGGCGGAGCATCGGGCGAAAACTGCTGGCAATTACTGGCAGCAACATCAGGAGAATGGCATAATGATTAAATGCGAGCGAGCGAAGCGAGCGAGCTTCAAAATTTTTGACTTATTACAGTCCCAAAAGTGCCGCTTGTAGCTTTATTTTTAGCTTTGGAAATTAAGGGGGCGCACAGGGCGCAACTGCTGGCAGTTCGTACTGGCAGCAACATCAGGAGAATGGCATAACGATTAAATGCGAGCGAGCGAAGCGAGTGAGCTTGAAAATTTTGACATTTTACAGTCCCCCAAATTGTCGTTTGTGGCTGTATTTTGTCGCTTTGGAAATTAAGGCGGAGCATCGGGCGAAAACTGCTGGCAATTACTGGCAGCAACATCAGGAGAATGGCATAATGATTAAATGCGAGCGAGCGAAGCGAGCGAGCTTCAAAACTTTGACTTATTACAGTCCCCAAACTGCCGTTTGTAGCTATATTTTTCGCTTTGGAAATTAAGGGGGGAGCACCGGGCGAAAACTGCTGGCAATAACTGGCAGCAACATCAGAAGAATAGCATAATGATTAAATGCGAGCGAGCGAAGCGAGCGAGCTTCAAAATTTTGACTTATTACAGTCCCAAAACTGCCGTTTGTAGCTATATTTTTCGCTTTGGAAATTAAGGGGGGGGGGGGAGCACCGGGCGAAAACTGCTGGCAATAACTGGCAGCAACATCAGGAGAATGGCATAATGATTAAATGCGAGTGAGTGAAGCGAGCTTCAAAATTTTGACATCTTACAGTCCCAAAACTGCCGTTTGTAGCTATGTTTTTCGCTGTGGAGAATAAGGGGGGAGCACCGGGCGAAAACTGCTGGCAATTAATGGCAGCAACATCAGGAGAATGGCATAATGATTGAGCGAGTGAGCGGAGCGAGCGAGCTTCAAATTTTTTGACTTATTACAGTCCCAAAACTGCCGTTTGTAGCTTTATTTTTAGCTTTGGAAATTAAGGGGGGGGGGCACCGGGTGAAACTGCTGGCAATTACTGACAGCAACATCAAGAGAATGGCATAACAATAAAATGCGAGCGAGCGAAGCGAGCGAGCTTGAAAATTTTGGCATTTTACAGTAAAAAAAACTGCCGTTTTGGGCTGTATTTTTTCGCTTTATATTAACAGAGGCGCACAGGGCGCAACTGCTGGCAGTTCGTACTGGCAGCAACATCAGGAGAATGGCATAACGATTAAATGCGAGCGAGCGAAGCGAGTCTTAAAATTTTGACATTTTACAGTCCCCCAAACTGTCGTTTGTGGCTGTATTTTGTCGCTTTGGAAATTAAGGGGGAGCACCGGGCGAAAACTGCTGGCAATTACTGGCAGCAACATCAGGAGAATCATATGGCATAATGATTAGATGCGAGCGAGCGAAGCGAGCGAGCTTCAAAACTTTGACTTATTACAGTCCCAAAACTGCCGTTTGTAGCTACATTTTTCGCTTTGGAAATTAAGGGGGGAGCACCGGGCGAAAACTGCTGGCAATAACTGGCAGCAACATCAGGAGAATGGCATAATGATTAAATGCGAGCGAGCTTTGACTTATTACAGTCCCAAAACTGCCGTTTGTAGCTATATTTTTCGCTTTGGAAATTAAGGGGGGAGCACCGGGCGAAAACTGCTGGCAATAACTGGCAGCAACATCAGGAGAATGGCATAATGATTAAATGCGAGTGAGTGAAGCGAGCTTCAAAATTTTGACATCTTACAGTCCCAAAACTGACGTTTGTAGCTATGTTTTTCGCTGCGGAGATTAAGGGGGGAGCACCGGGCGAAAACTGCTGGCAATTACTGGCAGCAACATCATGAGAATGGCATAATGATTAAATGCGAGTGTGCGAAGCGAGCGAGCTTGAAAATTTTGACATCTTACAGTCCCCAAAACTGCCATTTGTAGCTATATTTTTCGCTTTGGAAATTAAAGGGGACGCACCGGGCACAACTGCTGTCAATCACTGGCAGCAACATCAGGAGAATGCCATAGCGATTAAATGCGAGTGAGCGGAGCAAGCGAGCCTTAAAATTTTGACATTTTGCAATCCCAGAAAATGTCGTTTGTAGCTGTATTTTTTCGCTTTGGAAATTAAGGGGAGGCACACCGGGCGAAAACTGCTGGCAATTACTGGCAGCAACATCAGGAGAATGGCATCATGATTAAATCCGAGCGAGCGGAGCGAGCGAGCTTCAAAATTTCGACTTATTCAAAACTGCCGTTTGTAGCTTTATTTTTAGCTTTGGAAATTAAGGGGGAGCACCGGGCGAAAACTGCTGGCAATTTATGGCAGCAACATCATGAGAATGGCATAATGATTAAATGCGAGTGTGCGAAGAGAGCGAGCTTGAAAAATTTTGACATCTTACAGTCCCCCAAACTGCCATTTGTAGCTATATTTTTTTGCTTTGGAGATTAGGGGGGGGCGCACCGGGCGCAACTGCTGTCAATCACTGGTAGCAACATCAGGGGAATGGCTTAGCGCTTAGCGAGCGAGCGGAGCGAGCGAGTTTTAAAATTTTGACAGTTTACACCCCAAAAACTGCCGTTTTTAGCTATATTTTTGCGATTTGGTTTGTCCCACTTTTATGGGGGAACCATCCCCCCCCCCCCATCGACGCCTCTGCATATGAGGGACCTTTTGTTAAGTGAAAGATATGCTGCACACTCTTTGACAAATTAGGGAAATATACGTCAATCTCAACAGTGTACTTATCGAAAGGGATCCAGTATAGCGGAGCTTTTGCATGTTTATGATTGCAATTCAACGATTTGGTGCATAGTTCTGGCGGTATTTGGACAATAATTCCATTAAGAAAGTTCGAAATGTGTCCTCATCTCGGAAATTGCTTGGGGGATAAATGATTTGCCTGCCTAAACACTTTCGTAGGGGCGGGGCAAATGCCCTTTGCCCCCCCCCCCCCCCCCAGATATTTTCGACGCCCCTGATCTTCCCTGGGTATACCCATAGATGTATCTTGACTGAATTATCAGTCACTGTCGTTCCTCATGAATGATTCAGGAAATGGAGGGGGTTCAATAATTATTATGGCAATATAGTTTTGTTATTGTTTGTTTGTTTGTTTTCGTACATATTTTGCAGATGGTCCCAAGTTACTCTCGTCTTAGCATGTTTACATGTACATGTAGGCCTACACTATTTGACGTTGTCAACGTCTGAGCCATACCTTACAGTGTATGTCCATGTCCCCGAGCGAGCGAAGCGAGCGAGCGCTTGAGAAAATTATGCATTCGATTTCCTACAAGATAGAATACTGTTCAGCTCTGTTACCTGTCTGAAGGCCGGCGTACAAACGTCATGCAATATGCCAAAATTGATACAATCACATTTCTGCTTCCTCCATTTTTTTTTTCTTCAAAATTCAGGGGGGATGATTGTACAGGCCATCCCCCCTCCTCCATTTCAGGGGGGGGGGATATAACCCCCCATCCCCCCGGGATTTACGCCCATGCATGCAATATGCCAAAATTGATACAATCACATTTCTGCTTCCTCCATTTTTTCCCCTCAAAATTCAGGGGGGGGATGATTGTACAGGCCATCCCCCCCTCCTCCATTTCAGGGGGGATATATCCCCCCCCCCCATCCCCCCCCCCCGGGATTTACGCCCATGGTACAATAGCAGGAAGGTGAGATTTTGTAAAGCCCACTAACGTCAAAATCGACCACTAATGTCATAACACGTCGACGGCAAATGTCATAAAAACCACTAGTATCATAGTCATATCACGTCGACGACAAATGTCATAACAACCACTAATGTCATAACACGTCGACGAAAAATGTCACAACAACCACTAATGTCGTAACACGTCGACGACAAACGTCAAAATCGGATTAACCACTAATGTCATAACACGTCGACGACAAATGTCAAAATTTCAAAATTTACTGCAAATGTCATAACGCGTCACAGGGGCGGATCCAGGAATTCCACAAAGAGGGGAGTCGCCTTTACAAAATCAAAGGCTGGCGATTATTTTGTAAAGGCGCCTCCCCTTTACTGAATTCCTGGATGCGCCCCTGTAATGCAAACGATGGGTTTTGACATTAACTTGTGGTTGACGCAATCTCAGATCGGGGGGGGGGCGCACCCCCCTCTATTGCCCCCTATCTATTTGTGTGTGTGTGTGTGTGTGTGTGTGTGTGTTAAAACAGCAGAAGTAAAAAAAAAACAAAAAATGGGGTAGGGTTGCGGCAGCTTTAATTTTGTAAAGGTGCCTCCCCTTTACGGAATTCCTGTATCCGCCCTTATAATGCAAGCAATGAGTTTTGACATTTGTGGTTGACGCAATCGCGGATCGAGAAGGGGCGCACCCCCCTCTGGTGCCCCCTCTCTTTTTTTTTATACTTAAAACAATAGAAAAAAATGGGGGTGGGGTGCGGCAGTTATAATTTTGTAAAGGCGCCCCCCCCCCCTTTACGAAACTCCTAGATCAGCCCCTGAGACGCGTTATGACATTTGCAGTATACGTTTGGAAATTTTGGCATTTTGGCATCCGCCCCTATAATGCAAGCAATGAGTTTTGTCATTTGTGGTTGACCCAATCGCGGATCGAGAAGGGGGCGCATCCCCTCTGGTGCCCCCTCTCTATACTTATTTTGTTAACGCAACAGAAATAAAAATAAGAAAATGGGGGGGGGGGTCTCGCCATAACAGCCTTTGATTTTGTAAAGGCGCCTCCCCTTTACGGAATTCCTGGATTCGCCCCTGTAAGGCAAGCAATGAGTTTTGACATTTTGTGGTTGACGCAATAGCGGATCGAGAAGGGGGCGCATCCCCTCTGGTGCCCCCCTCTTTTTTTTTTCTTTACTTAAAACAATAGAAAAAAAAGAAAAAATGGGGGGTGGATGTGCGGCAGTTCTAATTTTGTAAAGGCGCCTCCCCTTTACGAAACTCCTAGATCCGCCCCTGTGACGCGTTATGACATCACGTACGTTTGGAAATGTTGACATTTGTGGTCGACGTCTTATGACATTTGTGGTTAATCCAATTTTGACATTTGCGGTTGACGCAATCGCGAATCGAGAGGGGGCGCATCCCCCTCTGGTGCCCACTCTCTATATTTTGTTAACGCAACAGAAAAAAAAAAAAAGAAAATGTGGGAGGGGGGAGGGTTTCGCCAGCCTTTGATTTTGTAAAGGCGACTCCCCTTTACGAAATCCCTGGATTCGCCCATGTGACACGTTATGACGTTTGCAGTAAATTTGGAAATTTTGACATTTGTCGTCGACGTGTTATGACATTTAGTGGTTAATCCGATTTTGACATTGTCGTCGACGTGTTATGACATTTGCAGTAAAAATGGAAATTTTGACATTTGTCGTCGACGTGTTATGACATTAGTGGTTAATCCGATTTTGACATTTGTCGTCGACGTGTTATGACATTAGTGGTCATTATGACATTTGTCGTCGACGTGTTATGACATTAGTGGTTGTATTTTGTCGTTGACGTGTTATGACATTAGTGGTTGTTATGACATTTGTCGTCGCCGTGTTATGACATTTGTGGTTGTTTTGACATTAGTTGTCGATTTTGACATTAATGGGCTCTACAGACCTCCCTGATGATAATAGTAAACACTGTAGACATGGTAGAACAGATATGTATAAAATCAGTGCTGCCAGAGTCCGGGGTGCGAACTTTTTGAGCTAGCGTTAGGGAGTGACGCCACTCCCTATAGCGCTATGCGTTCAGCTAGCTTTTTGTTGTTATTATTTGTATCTTGGCAACTTATGCGTCTCCTTAGTTTCTTGCATCTATATCTTTATGTTCGGATATATACTTTGATAAAGGTCTTTGACCGAAACGTCAGTCCAATTTTTTAAGCTCCTGCGGTGTTTTTATACGACTGTTTTTACTCTTGATATACATAGGGCATGTATATAATATATATATATATATATATATATATATATATATATATATATATATATATATACGTGTACTTGGCCTTGAGAGTTTCTTGTTAAAACTATGGGCAGAGGTGACTCCAAAAGAACTATTCACTGAGGGGCGCATTGAGGCACCGACTCGCCTACAGTTTTAACAAGAAACTCGAAATTCTCTGACAAGCGCGGCAATGCGCAATGTCAGAATTGTTTTTATGACGTCACAATTGTTTTGTTAGAAATTGACACATCTCACAGAGTGACGGTGCAAAGCTGCGCACAATTTCAGAATTACTTTGTGACATCATTTTGCAAATACTAGTACAGTAGTATAATATTTGAAAAATGTCATCATAGAAGTGACGTCGTTTTGCATATAGTAGGCCTACTTTGATTTAATTATATGGAGTGTCAACTTTCTGATATAGCTGAAAATACCTATAATCACGTGAAGCTCTTTCAACCAATAAAAGAGGATAAATTTTTTATCCAAAATATAATGGGTGAATAAAGTAGGCCTAGTAGGCCTGTATTACTAAGTACATGGTTAGGTAGGGTAGTGAGATTCGTTTTTTCTTCGGTCATTGCTGTACTATTGCCATTTTATTTGTTATATTGAAACATGAAAATGTATAATTATTTCAGTTAATAGATCTTTAAAAGATTATGTTTGTATAGTAGTAGATTCACTAGGCCCCTACAAAAGAACATTGATGTATTTTGTATTATTTGATTGAAGTGAATGATATAAAAAAAAAGTCTTGGGATTAGATCCGATGCATGTTGTGATCACTCTAGTAATGTAGTATATAGTACACGGTATTTCACAAACTGTTAAAATCAGAATTGTTTGGAACAGAACACTTAGCAAGTATGTACACGCGCAGTGACCAAGTGCAACATTAAAAAAAAAAAAAAAAAAAAAAAACGTTTGTACCCTCGTGGCGTCAGGTGCAGCTCTCTCTCGTCCCCATACACGACTTGACTGTGTGCACATTGTACACGTACCGCATATTACCGCAATTAGTACCGCAATTTTGCAAGGCGTCAGGACCTGTACTATTTTCTGCCCAGCTGATCTACCAAAACAAACAAAATGTTCGCGACTATGTATGATGAATCTATTTCCGGCAAACTCATTAATTCAAAACAGACGCCTTGATTACACCTGAGCAATACATTCACTGCTAAACCTATACTTGTGTATATCTTCGGCCTGAACTCTTACTTAGTAGCTGGATATGATTATCGGATGAAACGAAGGCGCCAACTCAAATTTGTCTTTCGCGCCAAAGTATGCAAGGTGCCGTGCTGGCCGGCGGTGGTGCTGGACAGTCTATCACCCAGCCTCGGCTCAAGTATCAAGCCGCCTTTCCACCTGACTATTCCAGTTTGTACATTAACAGGCAATTCTAATAAATCTCATTCAGTCTGATATCGAAACACGAGAATGATGAGATAGGCCAAACAATGTTAAATTGATGATGCAGGGAAAAGCATGTAAACAGTATGAAAGAACACATTGGTGTACTTTTTCTTTTCTGCCTTAGCGCAAGGTTAACTTTTGACCGTGTGAACTCAAAGTAAACCGGCCGATACGTGCGCTCGGATCGCGCTGCACGCGCGCGATCGCGAGCTCTATGCAAGCCAGCAGCTAGCGCGCGAAAGGTTACGTTGCTCGTAAAGTGCGCCCAGCAGTCAAATGAGCGTAATATCGAGACTCGGAGTCGAGTTGCCTCGTCCTGAAAAGGAACAGAAAATGGTAAAAACCCGTCATGAGGTGGACATGGACGCAAGTCCTGGTAGTGGATTTCTCTCTCTTCGAACCAGGAGCTCTAAACGACAATCTAGAAGTGATGCTGAGGTAATGTGAAATGAATAATTAAGCATGTGTACCACCAAGTACACATACAAGGCTGATTACCATTTTGCGTGTATTTTACATGCGTCGCAACGTACATTGATTATGACCGAAATAGTATTGTCGGAGAGAAGGGACAAGAGAGTGTCTGCCGAAGTATGTGGACACTGAAAATCGACGACAACGTAGCCCACATGATAAAGCCGGCTAGGTTCCGGGCAGATACTGTCCATTCATTCTGCTGTATGTTGGGCGCGCTAGGAATAGGATAGTCTTCGCAAAACTCGTAAATTTACTGTAAGCCTCGAGCTAGCCTAACCGTTCGTAAGTTCCGTAAGGCGTGTGCCGTCCGGGTTAGTAAGCAGTAAAACTAGACTTGTAGACACGTCTAGATCTAGATCTAACAACTAACTAGGCAAGATAGGCCTAACGTTTTAGGCCCTACTGTAAATTTAGTATAGTCTGTAGCCTACACAAACTTTCTGTCGAGACGAAAGAGAGAGAACAGTCTGGAGTAGAACTGCAACTGGAAATGCTAACCAGTGCGAACTTAGTTACGTTATCTAGAACTAGATCCAGTCAAGATTCTTAATTTCTAACGTTAGGATAAGCCCTAGGCCTACTGGCCTAGCTACAAGATTCAGAAGACCCTAACTTTACACCCCACCAATCTTCAGGTTAACAGTAACACTAGAGTTCTATCATTAAACTTGAAGTTGACGTTAGGAGCTCACTACTAATGTTGTAAGCCGGGTTAATGATGACACTGACAGTCTCCAGTTGACGTTGCATAGATTTTACTGAACAAATCAAACAGTCTCAGTCTGCCGATACATTGTATAAACTCCGTTACTCCGTATTATACTCATGCGTACATTCAATGCGCCAGTAAGACTAGACTCTACACAGAATAACAAATATAGTTGAACTTTTGATTATTCGACACCAAAGAGCTCGCAGAGACTATGTCCACGTCCATTTGTCTCACAAGTCAGAGTCAAAGTCAAGAATCAATTAAATCTGCGTCATCTTCTCATGAAAATAAAAGTTGCGTTGTGCCCATGCCAACCGTAACCACACGCACACTGCGCCATTGGCATGGACACAACGCGCATCAACGCATTGACGCAACAATAACAGATCGCATATTTCCATTTACCACAAACTTCCCCGCGATTATATAACACAACCATGGGTTATATAATCCCAATTACATCATATCATTTTCATAACATTGTACATAATAATACATAACAAAAAATTCCCCGCTCTTCATGTCAAATCATTATACACTTTACAGCAATCCCATATAGAGCGGATTAACAGTAGATAATTACAAAAATATATTTCAGGAAAGCGTGTGTTCCCCGCCTTTCCAGTCAAATATACAAACGCGGAAATACTACAAAATCGAACATTATTTTTGAAATCTGCCAAAAGCTGAAACTCTTGAACCTTCCAAATTAACAGTAAATCATACAAACTCAGATACATGGCATAAAGGTTCGGGCCAAGAGAATAACACATCAATACGTTATCTTCAGTTCCGCTTCAATGTATAGCTCAGTTGTTCCACATTGTCAGTAAGCAATGTTCAGATTCTCCGGGAAAATGGTCTTGGTATAAGCCCAGAATAACGTCAAACGTGCCGTAACAGAACAATGTTCTGCGTCGTATATAAAACCATACATTAATGTCTGTATCAATTAAGATTTATATCGAGGCACAACATAGACAGGTCTCTTAATACATATGCAAATGGTACATACAACACGACAACTTCCCCGCGATTATATCATACGACCCGTATGATAATAATCTATCTTCTAAGAGTAATATTTCTCAATTACTCAATATTACACAATTATATCAGGAAATGCAACACTTAAAACAAAGTGAAGTCACGGAATATTAGAATTCACTACTAACAGAAATGAGCTTCCCCGCTTTAGCAAGCATATAATAATAAAGGTAACTTCCCCGCTTTATGTGTCATATCGTCACAGTCAACAATTTGCTCATTGACAAAACTTCACACAAATTAAGGGATCATTCAAAGCATGAATTTTCGACCATCTATTCTCATTATCAAAAGTTTCTGACTCACTGAACAACTACTAATATTGTCAGAATGCCATGTTGTTCAGCTGCCAACAAAACAATTAAAACAATAGCCATAGTTCCTTCGTTTTTCCGCGTAATAGTGATTTCAAATGCTTTCATATCACTATTCCAATATCTCATTAAAAACTTCTTATCAATCACATATCAATTAAAACAACCATATTATATTGATAACCATTTCTCGCATTGCATCTCTAAATTGGCATATAGTTCCTAATTCCATTGCTACTTGAGATGGTACACAAGTTTCAGCTGCAGTCATGAACGTATATAATTATATACACTGTAAGCGAATCACGTCACAACGAATTCCATGGACGGACAACGAATTTCTAACCTGCAGCGACCAAGCTTTCATGAAAATTCGGTCTCCAATTGGACTCCCAGGGCCCCCATACCGTTCCCTGAACATGACATCCATTCTTCCACACGTTACAGATAGGTATGCATGCCTCCCTTGTTATTACATCATTGACAACAATGTTACCATGAGTAATATTCCCCTCTTTTGAAATTGACCACTCCTTTGGCGCTACGTGAGTGCTTGGTGGCTGCACTTTTGCATGCTTTTGGACATCCTGACCTTCATGTGATAATTCGGGACCCCTCTTGGTACCCTCTCCCACAGGTTTTGCAATTAGAAGCGACCCAGCATCTAAATCCTTTGCATCAACCTGTTCATCACATGACTCATGTCCATGTCCCCCAGCATCAATTTCTGCACCACCCTCATCTACATCAACGCAACCCAGAATCTGCGATCCCCCATCCAAAAGAGTAGATATGGCATCCTCCTTCTCCTGTCCAGCTGTATCTGAGGAAAGATCTAGCTGCTGAGCAACCGGGTCAGTGAACACTACTTGCGTTCCAGCATCAGCACTCCCAGTTTTCAACCCATCTCCCTCTAGCATACAGTCATCACGGAGAACTAATAGTGCTTCTCTCCTAAGCACTTCAAATCGGCATCCCCGATTTTTCATGTGCAAACGCCTCAACAAAATCTGTTCCCTCTCATCCCGTGTTCCACTGACAAACTGGCTGGACAGAGCTTCGTCTCTAAGCTGCCTCAGAGCCGCAGCTTCCTTCTCATCGTCTGCAGCATCTACCAATTTTGCATAAAGACGCATGAGAGCCCTACTGAAGCCTGCCAAGTCTTCATCATCACGTTGAACACGTTTATAGAACAAACACCGCAAATAGTGAGAATTCTCTCGACTAAAACACAGGCGGAGAGCTTTTACAATCTCTGTAAAACTCCTCCGCTTCTCGTCCGACAGACAATAGCGAATCTCTTCTCTTGCTGGCCCTATGAGGTTGTTCACTAAAACTCTAGCCTTTTCCTCATCACTTAAACTGAAAGGCTCAACAGTGAGATTGAACATTTCCATCCAATTAGAAAAAGGTGTTTCTGTGCCATCTTCACAATACCCACTAAACTTTTCAATTAGTGCATGGCCTAGAGCGAGATTTACACACAATCCTTTCATTGCCTGTCCAAATGAAGAGAAATTATCAATTTGCGCATCCTTATGAACAAACTGTTCACACATGACTAATTACGCAGTTAAACTGACCAATTTCAAACATGAAACGTAATGCCCAAATAATGGCATCATAGGTCCAAAATCTGCATGAAGTCCAATCGGTTAAACGAAAGTTCAGCATCATCCATTATTTCAGTTACAAAATACTTGCTCAGTGCGTGAGATGCCATATCGCAGCTCTGTAACCGTTGATTTCGCATCCCGATTGATGTTCAGCCGCCCCCAACGCACGCCAGCGCACTCCGACGTCCACAGCAAAACTCCCGACGGACCATCATCAGCTCCAGTCTCCAGCCCACCATCGACGAGCCTGATCATCATGAAGCTGCCTCACAGAGTAGTGCTGCTCTACCAGGGCTGATCAACGTAGATCGATCTACACCATCAAGATCAAGATCAAGATTACCCAGCACTCCTCCATACTCCTGCCCGCTACCAAAGTGTAGTCAAAACAGCAGGTCTCCTCGGAGCGAAACGTGGACCATTATTCCGTCATACTCGAGGCTGTTATTCGTCGAACAGGGTTCTTCAACTGGATGAAGTGGATCACTCCGTCAGGCTGTCATCATCCCACTCCTGACACCATTTGTTGTAAGCCGGGTTAATGATGACACTGACAGTCTCCAGTTGACGTTGCATAGATTTTACTGAACAAATCAAACAGTCTCAGTCTGCCGATACATTGTATAAACTCCGTTACTCCGTATTATACTCATGCGTACATTCAATGCGCCAGTAAGACTAGACTCTACACAGAATAACAAATATAGTTGAACTTTTGATTATTCGACACCAAAGAGCTCGCAGAGACTATGTCCACGTCCATTTGTCTCACAAGTCAGAGTCAAAGTCAAGAATCAATTAAATCTGCGTCATCTTCTCATGAAAATAAAAGTTGCGTTGTGCCCATGCCAACCGTAACCACACGCACACTGCGCCATTGGCATGGACACAACGCGCATCAACGCATTGACGCAACAATAACAGATCGCATATTTCCATTTACCACACTAACGAACGTTAGTAACGTTAGGATGGTAACGTTAGATCCAATTAACGGACGCATTTTTTTCGTGGCTTTGAATTCTGTACTCAGAGTCAGAGGATGACATTTCGGCTAAAAATAACATCACTTATTCACAGACTCCTGGAAATTACGAATTCAGCCAACTTATGCCAATTGTTCATTCCAGTTTTTAGAAAATATGCTTCAAACACACCCCTGTAAAAAAGTTGTCTTTTTGTGCGGTGCAAAATCGCATTGTATTACCGACCAGACACGATTTTCGCAATGAAATAACATCTGATCTTTTGCACCTAGTCTGTCCTAGATCTAGTCCTTGCACCAGAATCACAATTTATCCCACAAATCACTTTATTCACTGTACACATTCTCACCGAGCGGATGACAAAGAAAAAATTGGCAAATGACGCTCAAATTTCGTATTTTATGGTAAAATGTTTGTCTTGAACATTTCGAACAGTTCACGCAATAAAACCTTGTGAGAAATAGACGACTGGTTAGACTCTAGGCCTACTTCTAGTTTACGTGCTTTGTCTATGGGAGCTGCACGCGCGGGTGACGAGTTGCGGGGCCCCTTAGTGCACAACTATTCCGCATCGAAGGAGACAAATTGAAGAAACTCACACCTGAACCTCCGCCCCTCTGAATAAAATCTTGCTTTCAAGATATCAAATGGTCGGGATTTCAAGTATCACCTCCCCATAATTCACCAGGATGGTGGATCTTGCTCATCTTTCGTCACAGGACTATAATATCAAACAGGTTGACGTGAGCCACCCAACTACATACATGTGTACATCAGATACCATACTCAAGAACTGAATCACATCGCCATTCATTCTTTCCGAGAACAGTAAGAAGATGGAATTCCCTGTCCTTAGAAATTGTTGCAGCATGATCTGTGGGAGCATTTCGAAACCAACTAACAATTGATCACAGTGGCTAGTCTTTGTTCTTCATATTTGCTGTGTGCTTGTAAATATCTGTAAATAAACTGTATTATAATGTAAATAACACAGTCTGCAATAATCTCCAGCTTATTGAAGAAGGAAGACTTAACCAGAAGAAAAAGAAGGATGAAAGCATAAACAGTGGTCATATACTGTAGCATGTAGGTATTGGAAGATACTGATACATATGACAACATCCAAAAAGCAAATTAAAGTCCATGGAAAGGTATAAATTTTCTGAATATTAGTCCTCTCGAAAAAGTTGTGAAAAAAAAAAATGTGTGAAATGTACAGCATAGTATGTGTGTACATGAATTCTCCCTGCATTAACTCCTGGGATTCCTGTGCTTATATTCTTACAGGAGAATTTCCTGTCCAGTGGAGATGAGAACACTCCAAGGAGTAAGCGGCAGAAAATGGTGTCAGTCAGAGCTTCAGGGATGAGCTCAGATACCCCCACTAGAGCTACACCGCGCAGGAGGTGCATTTACCACTTCTTTTTTTTTTCAACACTGTTCTTACTAATTTAGTTTATTGTGCTTTCCTCAAAGAGGTTTGTGTGTGTATGATTTTTTTTTTCACTTACAAAAATGAATGCTGTTGTGTAAAAGAACTGGATTTACAATGTATGTGACATTTTGCTGAAGTATTTAACTGTATTTAGCACTAAATTCATTAATAATAATGACAATGATACTAACAATCACAATAATAGTAGTAGTAATAATAATAATAATGATAATAATGATAATGATAATAAACACTAATAATAATGTTTACATTTGCCCCTCACCGTTCTGCTCAAAGAGAACAAAAAATTTCTCACATAGCACAAAGAAAACATGACCAGAAATACAAGAAGCTAAGAAAGGATTTATTTACTAATCTACTGAAGGAAATACAATTGAAGGTATGTTTTTCAGTGCTGATTAACTGAGGAAATAGTGTGACTATTAAGGGAACATTGATCCAGGGAGAGGATCCAGCGTGAAAAAAGACCCGTCGCCCCACATGGTTTTAGGAGTAATGAGGAGGCCCGGGTTAAAGGGTGAAGTGACCTTACTGGAAGCATGGTTGAAATAGGGAAGTATATTGTGGAGCAGATTTACTTCAGCAATGAAAAACTAGAAGTAAGTGTTTAAAATGAATGCAGTACTTAACAGGTAACCAGTGGAGTGACTGGAGTGCGGGAGTAATATGGACGTACAAATATTTACATGTAGATCTTAAAGTAGTAATTCTGGCTGCACAGTTTTGCACTAAAATTATAAGTTGTGACAACTGACTGTGAGGTAAACCAAACAGAAGGGGGCGTTACTGAAATGTGAGCAAGAGGAGATTAAAGAGGAAATCCGCCCCAAAGATAAAATAACTTCAAAAAAAAAAAAAAGAGAGAAAATATTCTGTACAGAAGGATACAAAAATGACAAAATCGGATAAGAAATAAGGAAAACATGACATGATGTCATGCTCTCACAATTTATTAATTTTGAGTGCTAAAATGACAAAAATCTAATATTTCAGCTGTATAGATATGAAACTTGCCTAAAACCACCCAAAATAATTTAAAAGAACAAATGTTAATTCTGATATTTCTTGTTGTGGGAGCATGCTTTTACTTTTATTAGCTAAAGATAACAAATTTTTCCGAATTTCATGTATATAAGATATTATATGAAAAATTGTGAGCGTATAACATTGTCAACTTGCTCATTTGAATATTCATAAGGACTGGTCATGAAATGTTTTAAGAAAAAAAAAAACTTGAAATTTTAAAGTGTCATATCTTCCTTATTTCTCATCTGATTTTTGTAATTTTTGTATTGTTCTGTAGGGAATATTTTTCTCTTTCTTTTGAAGTTTATTTTTGGAGAGGATTTCTTCTTTAAAGCATGAGCAGTAGCTGTAACACAGTGAGGTACTGAAATTCCAAATACAGCTGTACTTCAGTTTTTATGCCTCTGCCACGAAGTGTCACCGGAGGCATTATGTTTTCGGGTTGTCCATCTGTCCGTCCGTCCGTCCATCCTTCCGTCTGTGGTAAATTTTGTGGACAGCGTAACTAGAAAACTGTTTGAGGTATCAGATATCCTAATGAAACTTGGCATGTATATGTGTATGAGTGGGCGAAGTTGTGCCTATCAACTTTTGGGTGCACATGCTCGAGGTCACAGGTCAAAAGATCAAGGTCAAATGCTCAAAATTTCATGATTTCCCTCATATCTATGCAATGCCTGAGGGTATTTTCTTGAAACTTAGTTTATACATGTACTACTGAATGAAGATTCTCTAGAGAGACTTTTGGGTCATGAGGTTGAAGGTCAAAGGTCAGAGGTTTAGTGAAAATTTTAGAATATCACTTTTTTCTCCAAATCTTGCAAATGGTTTGAGGTATCTTCATGGAACTTAGTATATGCAAGTACTGACTGACAATGATTATGTTGGGAATTTTTGGGTCATGGGTCAGAGGTCAAGGTCAACTCCTCAAAATTTCACTACTTCCCCCCTCATATTTATGCAAGTGTCTCCAGCATTTTTGTTGAAACCTAATATATGCATGTATTACCCAACAGAGATTCTCTGGGAAGTTTCTTGCCAAAAGGTCAAGTAAAAGTGCTAAATTTCACTTCTTCCTCCGTATCTCGAAAGTGACTCAAGGTACCATCATGAAACTTAGTACATATTTATGCGTGTTCTACCTGACAGTGATTTTCCTGGGAATTCTAGGGCCATAGGGTCAAAGGCCAAGTGAAAATGCTATTATTTTACTGTTTAATACTGAAATTACACTTTTTGCTCCATAACTTGAAAATTACTCAATGCATAAACTTGTAATAGGGTCAAAACTCAAGTGAAAATCCTCAGATCCCCAAATACCTGCACTAGTAGACAGTATAGCCATTGATCCAATTAAATCTAATTCAAGTGAAACATTTGACACATCGGTGACAAACCTGTCATTTTAATATTTTACCAATTACACTGTATGTTAAACTGTCATCACACATTGTCAAGACGTACTATTGACCTATTAGGAGAACCATGCATTATGGCGGAGGCGTACAATTAAGCGACATTTCTATTTTTTTTTTTCTTTTTATAAAGACTACGAGCTAGATATGGTTTTGATGTGGTATACAGACACAGAGGATGTGATCTTAACTCTCATACCTCTTACATGTGCATGTCTTACACAAATTCCTGTGGATTTTTGTTGAGCCAACCAAAGGTGAGGAGAGACTTTTAAGGGATCGCCTGCGGCATCTGTCCATCCGTTATCCGTCCGTCCGTCCGTCATCCAGCCGTAACGCTAGAAAAACTTAGATTACTTTGTTCTGAGTGCTTCAATGTCAATCAAACTTGGAGTAAAGAGTGTGCATGCAAAGTCACACATGTTACCAAACAGGAAGGTCACCTTAGGTCAAAGGTCATAGGCAGGGGTCAAGAAACTTAAAGGGGCCAGTGTTAAGTTTTTACGGCGCGTTTGGATTATGACTTGTAACTTTTGCTTGGTAGGATCGTTTGTGACCAAACTTTGGTGGTAGATGTCTCTTGGGGAGTTGAAGGTCACCACAAGGTCAAAGGTCACAAACAGAGGTCATAGAACTTTTAGGGGCCAATGTTAATTTTCAAATCTCTTGTTGTACTAACACTTTGCCTTGATTCCACTATATAACAATCAAAGTTAGATTTTTACAAATGTGTTGTGGTACATTTGTGGGCAAGACACATTTCGGCACTTGCCTTGTTTATTTTCTCTTTTGCAGCTATCGTAAAGATGAGGAGGAAACTCCAGAAAGTAGGGTACAGGAACACTACTCAACACGCAGTAGGAGCAGAACATCTGTGGAAGCAAAAGTGAGCCGTGGACAAGCACCTTCCGCCTCTATGAATCAATCTCCTCCCACACCTGTCTTATCCCAAGAGAGGAAAGAGGCTGTATTAACACGATCCAGAGAGTACCGCAGTCTGACAAGTGATGGTCTGGTGGATGTGATTGAGAACAATGAGGATGAGGATGGAATCAGACGCAGCAGGCGAGCCCGTAAACAGATCTATGGCACAATGAACCAGAACTTACTAAGTACGTTCTTTGACCTAACTGATTGTGCTACATTCAAAGCATGTCATGCAAAGTAGATATTTGTATATCTATTACTATCCTTTTTAGATAAAGTATCAAAACTTAAAGGACAAGTTCACCTTCATTAACATAAGGATTGAGAGAATGTAGTAATATTAGTAGAACACATCATTGAAAGTTTGAGGAAAATCGGACAATCCGTTCAAAAGTTATGAATTTTTGAAGTTTTTGTGCAGTCACCGCTGGATGAGAAGACTACTGCAGTGTATGATGTCACATGCGTACAACAATATAAGGAAAATATAAAGAGAATTTCACAAAATTTCATCTTTTGAAAAAAGTACACATTCCCTTGACTCATTACTGACATATGTTATGGGTAATATTATTCCCATTGCCTTTAGAAAGAGGTCAAGTGCTCTTTTATTATGCAGAAAAAATGAAAATATGTTGCATTTTCTTTATATTTTCTTTATACTGTTGTAATCATATGGCATCACGGGCCTTAGTAGTCTCCTCACTTAGCGGTTCCAGCACAAAAATTTTAAAGATTCATAACTTTTGCATCGATTGTCCAATTTTCCTCAAACTTTCACTGATGTGTTCTACCAATATTGCTGCATTCTCTCAATCCTTATGTTTATGAAGGTGAACTTGTCGTTTAAAGCCAAATTCCCATTGTGATAGTGTGCGATTTATACCTGCGTGAATTAATTGCGACTTCAGATCAGTGTGAATCTCACCAGTTTCCCCCAAGTCAATCCGATTTCATACGATTGAGGTGATCTTTGTGTGCTATGTGCTACCAATGCTAAGTCAGAGGTTGCAAAATTTTAGAACATGTTGAAAACCTGGTGACCACTACTGACACCATCCCTGCGAATGTGAGTTGTGGGGATCAGGTACAACCATTCGGGTGCCCATTAAGCAACTTTTCACCGATTGGAGGATATTGATCCTTCTCTGGTAAGATCTCTCTAGATCACTAGGTGCAAGTTGCGGAATGAGCGTTTGGCTTAACCCTAAAAAGATTGGGCCGTTTTGATGCCCAGCAAGCTTGGGGGGAGAGTATCATGCCCATTGACCGCTTGATAGCAAGGGAAATTGGCACGCGCATCACCAGTACAAGGTAATCTACGAAACTGAATAGGTAATTATTCCGCAATTATTGCACCCTTAACACTCCAGTGTATGTTCTGATTTCGAAATATGTACTGTGATATTTGTGAATGAAAGCCAAATAAATAATGATAATAATAATAATAATTGAAATTTATTTTTATGAATTAATTATGCTAATATATGCATGAAATTAAATAAATTGGCTGTAAATCTGTAAATAAAGGTCCAATACTCCTAATTTTTGGTCTAGGTACTCTTTTTAGGATTCTTATTGAATACATGTACTGTACATAAAAAATTGTGGTATCTACATTTTTTTTTCTCACATATTTTATTGTTTTTTAAATTTCAGTGGAAATCATTGGCGACTCTATTCCGATCATAAACAACATGAAATTAATTGATTTTAAACAGTAAAAGTGAAAATAATGATAGATTTATAAATTAGGGCTAGAAACAGAATTTGCATTGGATTTGTACATGAAATCACGATTTTGAGCAATTTTGGATCTGACATGCACAAATTACAAAATATTACGTAACTTCGGAACTGGGTACCTGGCCAAAAGTTGCACAAGACTTTTAAAAAAAAGTCATGAAACGCCGTGGCCAGAGACTTTTACATTACAGATTTATTGTGAAAAATGTTGAGGGAGGGTTAAGTTAGATTTTTCAAAGCACTACTATTGGTCGCTTGGTCTCAATGACATGTGCTTGGTAGAAGAGAGTGATCTAGTCATCCCACAAGTCTTAATTTCAAGCACACAAACCTTCTTGAAATTTTCTTTCTGAAACTGAAATGAAAAAAGTATGCGCTAAATCCATCACATTTTACAATTGCAGAGTTTAACAAGCTAGGAGTGGTGCTAAATCATTGTACCCCCCTGCATGTACGGTATGCCGGAGGATACTTTGGATTCAGCAGCATTACGCCACCGCCGCCGCCGCCGCTGCCGCCGCTGTCTTTTCTTGATGGATTTTTTGCATATTTGGTATGAAGGTCTACCATGATATAATCTGCAAGCCTATAGATTTTGGATCTGCTGACCCCATCTTTTATAGGGTCAAAGGTCATATGTGACCCTGCATCACAAAACCAACAAAAAGTCACCAGATATGGATATTTAGTTAAGAGCAGATTCTGAAAGAGCACACTTTAAGCTTTAGATTGTGTAACTCAATTCAAATGGACTCTCCTAACCAAATCCTAATATTGGAAAGAAAGCACACACTTTGGGAAGTTTGAACTGAGAAAAGAGGCTCTGAAGTACAGCATCTATTCAAGCGCTTAATATTTACCAAACTGGGCTAGCTGTGCGATGAAAGGAACAAAAAACAAGATGTTAACCACTCAACCAACAACACTGAAGAGATTATCAGATTAAGTTGAAATTGAGCATGATTTATCAACACATCCTGTAGATGATTAATGCCAATTTTCAAAGCAATAGCATCATTCTTTTAAAAGTAATTAGAGTTGAGAGTGAAGATTATGGACAGTGTTCTTAAGAAATGAAAAAAGGACTCTATAGGACACACCTGATCACACTATTCAACCAAAAATTGTTCGAGAAAAAATGCTAAAATCACAAGTTCCTGTTCGTTTTACGATCCCAAACTTCAGATTAGCGTAGAAGAAGACTTGCTCTTTGAGGAAATATGAAAAACTTGAGATTAGCTGGGTTGACCCATTTCACCTATTTTCAGTCCTAACACAAAATCAGTACATGCGACTTTTTGTTGGTTTTGTGATGCATGGTCACATATTGTTGTTGGATGGTATGTGTGCGCTCTATAGGCTACATTTCTTAGCGGATTTTGTTCAAATTTGATATGAAGGTCTACCATGATATGAGCTGCAAGTCAAAAGATTTTGGATGTGTCTATACTTAATGTAATGCTCTTATGTATTTTTTTTTACAGGGACTAGTATCACATTTTAATTTTTGTCTTGCTTCCTCTCCGGCAATCCCTTTTTTTTTTTTCCTTTTTTTTTCCAGTTGATTCCATTCAGATTTGTAAGGAATACCATACATGGACTTTAATCTACCTAATTTTATTCTGATGCTGCCCCAGTGTTCCATCTTTTACAGGTCAAATGTCGCATATTGGTTGCTGTGTAGCATGCACTTGACAGTCACATTCAAGACTGACTTCTTCCAGATTATATATAGTGTACATCATAATTTACTCTTCACAGTTTTTGATGCTCCTCCTGATGTTCCTTATATATGGTCAAATATCACATTTTTGCCCCAGTCACACAGGTGCTCAAACAATCCTCTGCGTCTAGCGTTGAGTCCAAAAAGTGCATTTAAAAATTACACTTTTTACAATGCAATGCCAGACGCAGAACATTGTTTGAGCAAATGTGTAACTGAGGCATTAGCGGCTATCCTGCAGCCAAACGTGAAGATGAAACAAAAGCTGCTGCTGGTGCTGGGGATGCAATCGCATTGCGCGGCAATGGACAGTCCTAGTTGACAAGAACATTGCTTATTGAATTATGATTTCTTTTTTTAATGTTGACACTAATAGAAGAATTGTGAGACAATAAAATGTCTAATTTGGATTTGTGATTTTTATGTGACACATAGAACTGTTTCATAAAAATTAAGTGAAATTTCAAGTAAAATATGCTATTCCATGTTTATCTTTCATAAAAAACAGTGTCTTATGTATGATGGTACTCTGTATTCGACATGAGCTTACATGGTTTTTCTTTAACCCCAAAGGGGCCAGGCTTTTTTTGGCTATGCTCAGACCGGGGGGGGGGAATGGATTCCGCCCCCCCCCCCCCCCCCCCCCCCCTGAGATCTCGGCCATCGGAGGTGCGACTTGAACGAAGAAAGTCAAGAAGCCTTGCGACGAGGCCTTCTCGCGTTACAGAATTATAGCGCGAAACGTCGAGGGGGTGCGGATTCCGCCCCCCCCCCCCCCCCCCGGCCCTTTTAGGGTTAAAGCTGTGTAATTGATTAAGTGCTCTGAGATGATGTGTTAACTTACTGTAGAACTCTTACACATGAAGTAAGTACATACTTTTATTAATGATATGATCTGTGTTTTTTGCTCTTCTCAGCTGAAATGATGCTAGCGGGTGGTACCAATCCAAGTCCTGAGGAAGTTATTGTTGGTAAAAAGAGGCAAATCCGTCCACCTCTGAAACAAGAATCTGACAATGATGAGGATGATGAAGAAGATGAGGAAAAGGAAAAAGAGGTAGGTGTCCTGTGTGATATTTTATGTGTGCTGTTTAGTGAAGCAGGTTATATGTGGACATGGAGAAAATAAAATGTTCCATATACTGTACGGGCTGAAATTTTGTCAGAACTGGGAAACACACACAATGTGCAAGTACATGCATTGTACACTGCACCAAACACCTGCACTGTATGCTTAACATGGGTGCTTGCACGGCACATTATACTGTACGTACCTTACACCTGCTCAGTCATGAGCAATAGTACACACTCTTTTTATGGACAAATATGTCTTCAGAAAACTTTGTCGTTTGACTATAGACTCTGCACTAACACATGTGTGTTTTCCAAACGATCACAAGGGGCGCAAGTGTGTTCAACACATGTCTGTCTATGATGCAATTGTGAGTGCCAGCTACATGTGTGATGTTCGTTTACCGGTACGTGTGGCAAGTCGGTATGTGTACATGTGTTTTCATGTTTTATACATGTAACTCCCCAAATGATCGGTCTTCTTTGCAAATTAAGCAGAGAATGCGATTAGCCATGAAAAATTTGGCATTCATGATTTCTTAAAGTGAAATATCTGTGATAAAATGTGGGTAAAATTAGAAGAAAATTTCTTACGAATTGTTGAGGTATCCAAACGAAACTTGACATACAATATGAATGTATGAGTGGACATGAAAATTGATGTATAATTGCCAATCATGTAATGTTGTTGTCTCACATTGGCAGTATATTTGTTAGACCTATTGGGAAAATAATGCAATGTGGGAGAGGCATATCAGTCACTATAGGGACATTTCTAGTTTACATTTGCCATTGTACAAGCTGTTATTGTTTTAAAAAAAAAAGTAACTTGTCGTTGCATCATTGGAATGTTCACTTACATTGTAATGAGGTAAAAAGATGAATATTGTGTACCAGATTTTGTAATGTAAATAAAAATTTCTCATAAGGTTCCAACCCTCTTTGTTTTCAGAGTGAATCTGGTCTTGACATGTATTCCAGTATCAAGAATCGTCATATCTGTAAAAAGATGAATATTGTTTTACCAGATTATGCCATTTGTTCTTACTTGAATGCAAAATGTAAATTTCTCATAAGGTTCCAAACTTTTTTTGTTTTCAGAGTGAATCTGGTCTTGACATGTATTCCCGTATCAAGAATCGTCATATCAGTAAAAAGAAGCGAGAACAAGAAAAGACAAAGGAGCTGGAAGAAGGAGAAGAGGAAGATGATGAGGATGAAGATGATGAGGATGAAGAGGATGATAGCGATGAAGATGATTCTGATGAAGATGATAGTGAAGGTCAGTCTGTAGGTGATGGCAGTGATATCTTAATGATGTCATCACCGCATTGAACATGCGTAGTTGGTTGCTGTCTCTGTTTCATGAAAATATGTGAACCTTAGATGTCCCATATCTTCATAGTGTATATGTGGTTCTAATTCTGTTTGTGTGAGAATTTACACTATTGAAGTTAACTTGGGAAAAAAAAAGTGTTTTAATAGAAAAACAATGTTGGTGTCGAAGATTTATCAGAATTATATACTCTTTTATTTTATTTTATTTTTATTTTTTTTTTTTTGCATTATCTAAAGATAGTAAGGAAATAATCAATGTTGGTGAAGGTGATGGGACAAACTATCACTTCCGAGGCGATCTGGATGTAGCTATCTTTCCGAAGTGCAGCTGAGGAAAGATAGTGTACACATTCAGATCGCCGAGGAAGTGATAGTTTGTCTCATTGCCTGAAACTAAAAGTTGATTATTTGCTTTATATTCCACATTTAGGGTCCTAGATATTCCCATTTTATTCCACATCTGAAACCGTTTTAGCTATCTTAGGGTATCCTCAGGGCTTAGGCTACATAGTTTACTTTTTGACATATGCGCGTAGATGACAAAACAACAAATTTGCTCCGCGCCCCACGCGTGGCACCGAAATAAAAGTGCGTTGCACTGTGGTCTATCAAGTTGGGTGACCCAGGTCAAATGATAGACCACAGTGCAACGCACTTTCATTTTGCGCGTACTCAAAAGTGTAAGTTATATCACGCGTTAGGACTGTGTGGACTAAGAGATCAGCGAAACAAAATGACTATCATCATAGAGTGTAATGAACTTTTCTTCTCAGGTGATGTGATGGGCAAAACTACACTTTATCACCTGATCAGCTCTTGACCAATCCTATAGCAAGATTCTAAGTATGTGGAATATAATGCAGAATATATAAAGTCACAATAAATATCTGTTGCCAGTGTCCATCTGATTTTTGTTTATGTGTGTTTACATGTATGTGTTTTTTCCCCAGGTATTGCAGTTTTGTGCATTTTATATGTATTTTCTTCTGATTTTTTTTTTTCCAGGCCACCTCCATCTACTGTCATTCTAACGCATGTTCTAGTTGGGATTGGTGGTACTCCATTTTTATCAGTTCAGAACAATAGATTATGATACCCTTAAGAAGAAGTCATTGAGATTCCATAGCATATTTCTGTGATACATTTAATAAATTGATACAAAATGTGTGGTTTATTTATACTCCATATACAGAAGAGGAAGAAGAACACACACCACAGTATTCACTTCGCCAACATCGCACTATTACTGACAGATATTCTGCACCTCTCTCAGGTGAGATAGTCTACAGATGGTCCCATTATTTGTTGTAAAGGTATCAAGCAACACATTAAGATGTTCTTTTGACAGTTTTTTTTTTTTTTTTTTGAAAGGCAATTTTAGAAAGGTATGTAATTGCCATACTGTGTAGATCAGCTTGTATTGTTTGTAGCTTTCCCGCACCCTGGCCTACACTCAGCTGTAATTAACAATAACAAGGCATGGCAAACGAATTCCACAACTTCCTCCTTTTGGCCATTTTCACAGGACAACAAACCTTGTTCTTCTTCAACTATCATAGAAAGGTTAAATGAGAACTTACCTGTTCAAAATTTGATCTTTATTTTACAAGGAATTTGTAGGAAGAGAATACATTGAGAGACCCACTTTTCACACATGCCATCATTTTTCAGAGCATCCAATATGGCTGCTGAAAATTTTAAAGATTGTGGAGAACTTCACATCAAGTTTAAAAACTTTGGGAAGGAGAGGAGGGAAGGTATTCTAATTTTGCAACTCCCTCGTAAAATAAAGATCAAAATTTAAACAGGTAAGTTGTCATGTAATCTTTCTATTTTACTTCTGGATTCTCAAAAAGAGACTACATTGAGATTTTGGAGCCCAGCAGCCATATTTGCTACAATAGAAGAAAGAAATGACTCTTAGGATTTGTCATTTACCAATTGGGTAAGTTGTTTACCTTGTCTGGTCATTTCTTTAAGAGAGCAGTTGTGAGACACTTGCTCCCATCATCTTGCAGAGGTTTATTACAGAACTTTCTTACAGAACTACGAAAACATGTGGAGAGAGGGAAAAAATGGCCCATTTGAAGCAAGATTTAGGAATTTTGAGTGTAAAATCTTATGCACAAAAACATGCATAGATTAGCATAATTAAGAGGAAACAACCATTATAAATGATTCATTCCTAGAGATGATGTGATGGGCAATATTATGTGAGTGTTGATTTTTTGCCGCGATCGCACAGTTGACGGCTGAGATCTTGGGGGAGGCCACTCGCTGTGTGAGATGGTGGCTGTATGCTGTGTCCCCCCTGGGAGCGTTGGCCTTTAAAAGGCCTGCTGCTACCACCAGCTGTTGGTCTGTGTGTTGAAGCCCCTGAACTTGCAGTCTAGAAAAAGAGAAATCTGCTGCCCTGTTAAGGTGGTACGTACTAGACTGTGAGCGTGACATGCTTTTGATTGGATTTCTCATCACACCTGATGCGGCTTTTTGTTCCTCTTTCAGGTCTTTCATCTGCTTTCCCAGTTCATCACTGAACAGGAATTTAGTAACTGGTGTGGTAGGCTTGCAATAAATAGCGGCCATGTCCGGTTTGATGAGCTCTTTTCTCAACGAACCGAGTTCAATATTAGCATTGCACAGCAACACCAGTGGGTCATGCTGTGTGTGGGTCAGCAGAGTTGATGGAAAGGACTGGATTAGTGAACTAAGCCCCTTCATCAGTGGCTTCTGCACGCGTTGTAATTTAGCATCTCTGCTGCAAGTGTGTTGCGGTAGATTATCCCATATCAGGCAGTTCACCCTCGGAGTAGCAAGGAAGACACAATTGCTAGGGGCTGGGTACATATATGCAATCTCTTCCAGCACATTTTCCTCTAGCAGATGGCCGATGAGGGAGATAGTAGAGCTAGCTATGTCCTCATTGACTGGCTGCCCAGTATCACTTAGCTTTGCAAGTTTTGCTGAGAGGACAGGAATATCTAGTACGTCTGCCTTGTTGGTAGCAAATTTGCCTTCTTTCTTGCCGGCTTCTTCTGTGACCATGTCATGCTTGTGTGGCTCCCCGCACTGCTGAAAATTTGTTTCCATAGGAACATCACATGGCCCGGCTCTTTGCGCCTCATCCTATGCCACAAAATGGTGTGATGCCAGTTTCAATGCATTGATCACTTTGATGAGGGAGCTTTCCATCTTAGTAAGTCTGTCGTAAACATCTTGGGAATTATTGGCCATCTTTGGGCTGTGCCTTAATACAGCAGATTGTGGCGCTTTTGATATACCCGCCCTGTTTATACATGTATTCGATTTCGCAGATTTCTTTCTTGGCTTGTCTTTTTGTCTGTTGTAGCTGCTGTTGCAGGAGTGAAATGCTGTGGTTCTTGGTGTACAGTCCTGATTTCCGCTGTTCTGGACTTAGCCGTATGATGCAGCTGTTGTGCCTCCATCACAATTTAGCCACCCTGTGACTACCTTGAATGAGACAAGTATAAAGAAGCTGTGCTTACACACAAGCTAAGCACCAAGGAGATTATAGCACGATCCAGGAAGATTGTGGAAAAATGAATTCCTCTACTACTGCTAGATCCAGATCCATTGGTACCGCGAAAAACGTGATAGACAAGCAGATAATTCGACTGCGATAGGGAAGTTACTTCCTAATAACTTAGCATAGAAAAGCGATATAACTGAGCATGTGCAAAGCCGGTCTCTCAATGTAGTCTCTTTCTGAGACTCCAGAAGTAAAATGTGATATAACTCTGGAGACATTACATTCCTGACAAAAATATTTTTGTGGGCAATATGTACCCAGTAACAGGGCCAGGCAAATGTCAGAGATCAATGGTAGTAAAATTATTCAGCTGGGAGCAGACATCATCATGTTGCAGGTTTGCTTCATTTGGATTTTATCAGTGGTTGTGATGCCAACTTCTGGTATCATTCTGCTTTGCCATTCTAGCTAGTCAACACTATTTGGCCCATGTTCTCAGTGATTTTGGAGACATAGTGGTAAGTTCATGATTACCTTGATAGATTGAAAAGATAGAATAAAAAAGGAATGGACGATGAAGCCTTTAGGGTGCAAACATGATCTTAATCTTTCTGCTACAGAGTCTCAAAGGAGGAGGCCCAAGAACTACGAAGAGTTCATCAATCCTCACTCCCCGCTGAGGCGTCATAGACTCAAGCACAAGAAACACCTCACACCAGTGAGAAGCCCTCAACTCCAGAGAAGGTAGGTCTTTGTGGTTTAAACATTTTATCAACTCATAACTGCGTACAATGCATTTAATACGACAACATCAGACCATCAGCATGTAATTTACGGAGTCTAGCAGTCATCTTTTAGAGCCTCATGTCGTCTGTTGAGAATGAGAAGGGCGTTAAGTCATCTTGAACACTATGGGTTTTGTGACAACTTAACGCCCTTATCATTCTCAACCGACGATGTGTAATCACTTCATGTGATAGTCTGAGTAGCATAAGTGCATTAGGATACACTATGATAGTGCCAAATGCTGATGTGTTTGGAGAGTAGATTTTATGGAGAGTGGTCTTGTGAAACAGCGACTAATTTTTATGTGATGAATAGATGATTCTTCAAAGAAATGCATCGTACTTGTAGATCCGGAGTAGGTTATTGTTAGGACTATAATTTTAGACCAGAACAAATTGCACAAAATGACATAGCAAGGAAAGTTAACACTGTTTATTAAGATGAGTATTTGTCCTTTTCAATAAAGGTTTTTGCACAAAGAAAAGGTAAAATTCCAATGATTACAAAATGTGCCGATTTTTGCCAGCGCTGATGATGAGAAAATTGTCGCAGTGACAACATTGCATAACTATATGATAATGGACATGAGATGGCGCCATACAATGCCGTACCCCAGGTTACGACAGTACCTCGGAGTACTGCTTGCCAAATCGTGTTTAAGATTTGTGGAATAAATTGTAGTCCTTGTAGTCCTTGAGAAGAGAATTCAATTCTCTGAAAACCCCAAACAAGTCACTGAACAAGGTAACAGTTTCTCCATAAGAATGCATGAGTGGGGGCTCATGATAAGAATGCATGAATAGCAGGTTCACATATTTCAGGTGTGTAGCAATGCAACCCATCACAATATCGCTTGCTTTTAAAAAGGTCACCTGTGTAGAATTTATGTATGCTTTCTTCTTTTTTCTGCTACCTTGAGCAGTATCTTACATCTTACATGTATCCCCTCTTAATGTGAAGCTGCTACATCATCATCCTTGGTCATTGTGATTTGTTATAAATTTTGAAAATATTCTCATTCCCTATTCTGATCACTATCAATTCGGAAACTCCGTACCCAGTATAACCAATGTATAGTTGTTCAAATGTAAAAGTCTGAAAATCAGGCGGAATTCTGTAGCAGGGGTTGTCAAGATGAATTGATCGAATTCCCTGAGAATATTAGAGATAAACTTGTTTACGTTTTGATACAAAAATTCATCTGATTTTATGGATTGCAGGAAGCATCATGCTGCACACAATCTTTCTTCTACAAGCTCTGATGATTCAGATGATGAGCGTCGTTTTGAAAGAAGGAAGAATAAGAGTATGGCTCGAGCAAGAAACAGGTGGATGCATGACATTTGTACTGAAAGACTTTTAGTTAAAAAGTCCCAAGATAGATCTGCAAAATCATGAAAAGGAATGTACATCCTGGTATCATGTTGCTTTGTATAAAACAAAAATTAAAGGTGGATATCCAGTGAAAATTTTGGGAACAAAAGCAGGGTGCTACATAATTTATTTTTTTTTTTTTTACCACTTGCCTGGTCAGACAAGCAGATTTTCAGATTGATGCAGAACACTTGCCTGTACATTAATTTTACTTGTTGGAAAAGAAAGTCCAAAAATATAAGAAAATGATACAGAAATCTGTAAGTCAAGGGCTTAATGAAACACAGTCATTTGAATAAAAAGCACACATTTGATTTTTTGCTTAAACACATTAGACAATGCTGTACACTAGCACTGGTCGTACGGTCCGTAAACAGTAAAAATCACTCTCTTGACCAGTAATTTTTTCAGGAATGGGCCAGCAAAAAATGGAAAAACTGGAAATCTACTGGTCTGATACACAGGTCGGACCAGCAGAAAAAATGGGATAGTGTTCAGCCCTGCACTAGAGTAACAAACTTGGTTCAATTGAACACTTCATTAAAACTTTCTTGTGTGTGTCAAGTCCCCCCACCGAAAAAAAAAAAAATAAATAAATAAATAAATAGATTAAAAAAAATACAAAATAAAGAATTCACTGATCTCCTTTTCATACAAAGCAAGAATATCAGGATGGAATTCCCCTTTAACAACACAACACCAAATTTTCTTTCATTGATATCCTTGTTTGTAAAAGCTAACTGCCTTACTTCTGTTGTGGCTAAATTTCTTACTACATTTGTACTGCAGGAAGTTTTACACTTTGATATTAAGACGTTATTGCAGTCATGTTTCTTTTCTCCCCTAATGGGTGCAAAGGCAATTGTCATCAGGAAATGCTAACCCATCCAAAGAACAAGACCTGTAATGACAATGAACAGGGATATAATGCTTATATTGTGAAATGAAAACAAAATGTAGTAAACACAAGTGTTTTCGTATCCAGTATGTACGTTAAATTTATCAAATACAGTGCCAAGAATGTCACTTGTTGGAGCCCTTGAGTAGCCATCCCTTCCAGTAGAACCTATAGTGTTGTTGTCAGTGTAATAGTCGTAGTTGACAATATCAACCCTTGTACACCATGTTCATTCCTAGAATTCTCTTGGAATTATGCTTGTGATAAATGTGTATATTGTTTGCTGTTTGCATGTGTTCAAGATGTTTGCCCATGAACCTGAATGCTGAGGATTTGGCGAGTGGAGTACTAAAAGACAGGCAACGAATTGGCGGTAGTCTTGCAGATGTGGATCCCATGAATATTGACACATCGGTAAGACAAAGATTGATGGCAACAAATCTTTTCAATATTTCAGTATTAATTATACATGTTTTCTTCATTTCTCTAGCCCAAATACTGTGCATTTATGAGGAATTTCATACCTAACCATCTGGTTACTGTTTACCCTGAAGGATTGTATAGTTTTGGTTGAGACCAAACTTAAGGTTTTTCACATTTTTGAGTGAGATAATGAGAAACCTCTGATGAATATTTAATGAAAACTGGTTTCAAAATTGCTGAGAGCAATTATGATAAAAGGTAGGACCCACCTTTCATTTAAGATTGCTTTGTTTTACTTTGTTTTCAATGTCTCAGCCTTTCCAAAACCGATTTTTTTTCAAATAAACTTTGAATTCCTCTTATAATTGTATGTTCTGTACTATTTCGTGAATAGTTTCTTGGTATCTCGCAAAAAGTTAAAAGCCTGATCCTCATCTCCACCAATACTATACCATCCCTTTAAAGCATTTATACAAATGCTAAGCATTGTTCTTTCCTTTTTTAAACCATCATTCTGATCATGAGTTAGTCCCTTGGTATTTAGCAACTTTTGTACTGATGTTGGTCCATCAACAATTACCACAGTGGTTTTCTTGGTTATGTGAGTCAAAGGCTCAAAGTGAGCTATTGTGATCATTCATCGTCCTGTGTGCGTTTACATTTTCAGCTTCTTGAAAAACCATTGACAAATTTTCACCAAACTCACCAGGCACCTGACTCCTGGGGGCCCCCAAAGCCCCCAAATTAAATTGTATATGCTGAATATTTTTATTTTTGTGAATTTTGTGAGTTGGGTGCTATTCGCGAATTGAGACACATGAAAAAAGTTGGAATAGTGTGCATGCGGTAACTATGGAATTTAGCCTAAACCCACTCAGCTTCGCCTCGTGAGTTAAGCATTCCATAGTTACCTTATGCACACAATTCTGACTGACACACTCAGACCTGTGTGTCATTTGTTTATTGCTGCATTGCTAGGTGTGGATCATTAGATTTGTCATGTGATTGAAAATAGATTTTTGACAAAAATTTGTCCATTCTATAAAGCAGATGATACACTGTCTTTTCGCAATAGGAATGATGTGTATAAGGTAATTATGGAATTGTGTAACCCAACCAAAGAGATTATACCACAAGAGGGCGTAGTCCAGTAGAGAGGCAGCCGCGCAAGGGAGCTGCCATTTTGCGTTGTGGGAGCCGCCATTGCACGGATCCTGTACAGTAGATGGCAGCGCACTGTTAAATGCGCTCGACTTGAATATTCGGCGCAGTGACCTTGCGTTGTTTTATTGTGACGTCACAATGGTCATGTTTAAGCGTCATAATGGTGCTGATGTTGTTTGATTTTATGGCGTGAGTGGGAATGTACGCGAAACAAACGTCATCGTGCTCAACTACTGTCTAGTCTACACCCAAGTTCCCACTGTTAATTTTGCGAACAACAAAAAGATCTGGACTCTACTAAATGGTTCAAATGATATGGTATCATCGTAGAAACTAATATTTAAACAATCAACCACATTGCGATTCTGAAAATGAAAATGTGTAATGAAGAATAACATATCACTCCAGATATGATATGAGAAGATATGACTTGAACGTAGACTTAGATCCAGTGCCAGGAGCCGAGTGTGCGCTCCCTCTTCAATTTTGGACGCACTATTTGTACGCACGCGTATGGCGACTACTTACTTTATAGGTATAATCTCTTTGAACCCAACCCATGAGGCGCAGCATGCAGACCTGTGCATCATTTTATAAAGATGGACACCATGCCCAGCTGGAGGTGTCCCAAAGTGCCCAAAGTTTGTCATGTTCTTCTGAGGTAGTAGTCTGCAAGAATGCATGGAAGGTGAACTGACGATACTCAGATGAGCACTAGACTCACAGAGTCTCTTGATCAGTGTCTTACTTTTGTCTCTTGCAAAGAAATTTAGTACTGTGATATTTTGCTTGCTGCCATTTTCAAGGCAGCTTACAGGAAATCACAGACATGCACAGCAACAAATCAAGTAGTTCTTATGCCTGTTTTCCAGATCTGTGTTGTAGATTTGAAAGATTTATTCGTTTAAAGATTTAGTGTTGCTCAAGTTTACATTTTCTTTATTCCTTAGGTGACCTTTGACTCAGTCGGTGGCTTAGGCTCACACGTCCAAGCCCTTAAAGAAATGGTCGTCTTCCCACTTTTGTATCCAGAGGTTTTTGAGCGCTTCAAGATATCTCCGCCAAGGGGTGTCTTATTTCATGGGCCTCCAGGTACAGGGAAAACTCTTGTGGCAAGGGCACTTGCCAATGAGTGCAGGCAGGGGAACAAGAGAGTGGCATTCTTCATGAGGAAAGGTGCAGACTGTCTCAGCAAATGGGTAGGAGAGTCAGAACGTCAGCTGAGGCTTCTCTTTGACCAGGTGAGGAATGCTGAAAGCCAGTGATGTGTCCTCTTTTTCTTCCATTGTTAACAGATGATGTGACACTGTGTTGCTCTGACAAGCATTTTTGAAGACTTTAAATTTTGGATTTTGGATTATTTTATAGCCATGTTTCATTTAAAGGGTTGTTAGATGTATGTCTATGAATGTGTTAAGAGGCATTAGGCATGTGGTAAAACCATAAATCTCAGTGATAACATGATAATAACCCGGTCCAGATGGATTTGGAGTCAAAGTAGCTGGGCTAATATTTTCCATCATCAAAAGTATGTGCTTTGTGCAGAGAACTATTTCACTTTGCCAGTTATACTTTCTACTCTGCATCAGGCTTTTACCATGCGACCATCCATCATTTTCTTCGATGAAATTGATGGGCTTGCACCAGTTCGGTCCAGCCGCCAGGATCAGATCCACAGTTCCATTGTGTCAACCCTTCTAGCTTTGATGGATGGCCTGGACAGCCGGGGAGAAGTTGTGGTCATTGGGGCCACCAACCGAATTGATGCCATCGACCCTGCACTCAGGAGACCTGGTCGTTTTGACAGGGAGTTCCTTTTCCCATTGCCCTCATTAGAGGTAAGCTTTTAAGTGAAGAATTGAATAGTTTTGATAGAATTCTTGCACAATTTTTTGAAAGATGAGCATGTGGCATGAACATTATGTAGCTTTGTCCCCTCTCCCTCCACCTCCATTTAGTCTTCTTTAGTGTATTCTTGCATGGATCTCTCGGGTTATAGCATTCCTGACAAACTTGTCTGAATTTCTTCCACAGGCAAGGTCCAGCATCCTAACCATCCACACCAGTCAGTGGAACCCACAGTTGGCTCAGCCATTCGTGGTTGAAGTGGCAGAGAAATGTGTTGGTAAGAGTCATGAATAACCTTTCACAACATTACAGAAGAGCACATATTTCATTGACACAATCTACTTTTGTTATAATCTCATAAATTCTTCCTCCAGAGTTCAAGTTGCAAGAACATTTGGGCACATTCTGTGTCAGACTTGCACGTTTTATATTAAAGCATGTGTTAATGTCATCATGTACAAATTAGATTATGGAATTTAGTCTGTTTGTATGCCTCTGTCACTAAGTGTCAGCAGAAATATGTTCTCGGATTGTCTGTCTCCCTGTAATCATTTTTGTGGATAATCCATGTATCCAAGTGAAACTCAGCATATGTACAGTATATATGAGGGATAAAGCTGTGCTTATCAAGTGTTGGGTGCACATGCTCAAGGTCAAATTCATAAAATTGCATGATTTTCCCTATATCTCTGCAATGCCCAAACATATTTTCATGAAACTTAATGTATACATGTAGTACCTGGTAAAAATTTTCAAGGGAAAGTTATGGGCCACTGGGTAAAAGTTCAAAGGTCAGGTAAAATGCTAAAATTTCACTTTTTTCTCAATACCTCCAAATTGGCTCAAGCTAGCTTCCTGAACTTAGTGTACATGCATGTACTGCGTGACAATCATCTTGAAAATTTGGGGGTCATTGGATCAAAGGTCAAGGTTCAAAGGTCAAGTGAAAATCAAAAAATCTGATGCTTAAATTGCCCTATTTTCTATAATACCTTGACAATAACTCAGTACATACACTTAATGAAACTAGTTGTATACAGCTTGTACATGCATCAATGCACAATGATTCTGTAAGGAAAGATTGGGCCATGGGTTCAAATGTTCAGTAACAATGTTAAATTGCCAATATTTTTCCCATATTTTGAAAATAGCTCAAGGTATTGTCCTAAAAATAAGATATTACCAGGAAATGATTATGTGAAGGAAGTTGTGGGTCAAAGGGCAAGGATCAAAGGTGAATATACTCAAATTCCAAAATACTTGCTCCGTGCAGCAATTTTGCCATTCAAATGAAGTTTGGTTCACTAAACTCATTTACGGTTATGCAGTCAAAATGTTCAAACATGTCACATGTTACCAATCATGTGAGAAACTGTTGTCTTGCACTGTCAAAATATACAACAGACCTATGGGAGAATAATGCGATATGGTGGAGGCATGCCAGTCACCATAGCGACATTTCTAGTTTAACCTGTCTCTTCCACAAATGTTCGCAGCTTTGGACTGTTCTTTCTTTTCCATGTTGAGGGAATATTCTTTCTTTTGAATGAATGAATGAATGAATGATTTTTATTACCAAATTGAAGTTCAAGTTTACAAGATTACAATCACAGATAATTTATACAATCATTGAGAATACAATAATAATAATACAAGACATGAAAGTATAGAATCAAACTTATCAACAATATGAATACGAAAGTACAAACATATTTACAAATTTGGTAAAAGGGTCCAACAAATAGCAACGCTAGTGGACGTTGGCCCTTGAATACAGGAGAAGAATATATAAATTCAACCAGAAAATTATTTACATTATAAACAAGTGTATTTACACTATGTACAAGATTAACATTTTGAAATTGATAAGTGTACTTACATTACGTAGTAATACCAGGTACTTGATTCCAGATGAAAAGTTGAGGTTGTACTATTTCATATGTATGAGACCAAAGCACATAATACATAACTGTGGGAGCAGATACTCACTGTTTCGTTGTATTGGACAAACTGCAGGTTATTGTGGTGCTGATCTAAAGGCTTTGTGCACTGAGGCTGCATTGTTTGCCCTGAGGCGTCGTTACCCCCAGATCTATACGTCGAAGGAGAAACTTCAACTAGATGTGAATGAGATTCAGGTCAGCGCGGGCGACTTCCAGCGAGCCATGGGTCACATTGTGCCTGCCTCCCAACGCTCTGTGGTCAGTCCTGGTCGCAGCCTGAGTGCCCGTGTCCGCCCATTGCTTCTCAGCCAGTTTAATGCTGCACTTAATGTTCTACACCGTGTCTTCCCAGAGGCCTTGTACCGAGGCAAGACTTCTTCATCAGGTAAAGAACTATAATTACGTGCTTTGACAAGTGTGTGAAAATAGTGCCATCAGTTGTCGGCTTTGTGTGGAAAAAAGGATATATTTTGCAGCTCTGACAGTGAAAAGTGTTTTACGTCTCGCCACAAAGCATCGCAAGGAAGCATCATGTTTTTGGGTTGTCTGTCCGTCCCTTTGTCTGTTTGTCCATCCGTCTTTTCACCTGTACCCCATTTTGTAAACAGTGTAACTTGAGTACTGTTTGAGATATATCCAAATGAAACTTGGCATATGAATGTATGAGTGGACAAAGCTGCACCTTATCAACTTTGTGGCATACAAGCTCAAGGCCAAAGATCACAGGTCAAGGTCAAATTCTAAAATTTCACTATCCCCTCCCCCCCCCCCAAAAAAAAAAAAAAAAAAAAAAAAAAAATCTCTGCAATGCCTGAAGGTATTTTCATGAAGTTTTGTGTATGTATGAATGTATCACCAGGTAAAGATGCTGTATAGAAAATTTTAGACCATGGTGTAAAAGGTCAAAGGTCAAGGGAAAATGCTAAAATTTCATGTTTTTCTCAATATCTCAAAAATGGCTCAAGGTATCTTCATGAACCTTGGCGCATGGACGTGTATTGCCTGGCAATTATTCTCTTCGGAAGAATTGGGTCATGAGATCTAGGGTCAAAGGTCGAATTGACACTCCTTGTGTAATTACAATATTTTCTCCATACAGCTAAATGTACCTTAGAAATATGACTATATGGGGGGGGGGGGAGAGAATGAAAACGGGCCTTTACACCCAGCAGGAGGCATTGTTCTATCCCAGAGTTGCATTGCCATTTTGCACAGCTCTTGCTCCATTGTCACATTGGACTCATACATTGGGTCTGATACACTATGTTGCTTTTATTGTGCAAGTCCTAAACCAGAGGTGCTTTATTTGTGTATATGTTTTATATGTGCCAGCAAAATGGGAAAGCCATGATTGTCAAATGTAACAATGAAAATATTGTGTTCAATGGTTATTTTTCAATGTCCTAACTGCAATTTTGTTATTTGTTTTTTATATGTAGAATTTTGATTTATGCCATGCTTCTGATTTGTGTTTTGTCACTTAATGCTATATATTTCTTTCCCCCCCCCCCCCCCCCCATCACAACAGCAGAGCCCAGAGATCCTCATGCTGACATGCTAAACTCTGATGAGCAAGCTGATGATTGGGTTGGGCCAAGTATATTCAACGGCCCCCTCTCAACCAGTGCTTCCAAGAAGCACAGCTCATCAGATACAGGTGCCAGATCATTCCTCAATTTCATGAGGTAGGTATCAAAAATTTTATGGCAGCCTTAGATGTCATACCTTTAGTATGAAAATAGAAGTGGAGGGAGGAGGAAACTTAAATTTGACATAATCTGGATGTGCTGTAAATTTAACTGTTAGAGTTATAGCTTCTGATGTTTGATGATATCAAGGAGATTGTCTCAATATGTGAGGTATACAGATTGTTCCTTTTTTATGCCTCCGCCAGAAGGGTGGCGGAGGTATTATGTTTTTGGGTTGTCTGTGAATTCCGTACGTCCGTCCACGTTTGTTTACGCGATAACTTGATTAATATTGAGTGGAATTTTACCAAACTTGGTCAAGGTGTAAAGTATGATGGGGCAATTACTTGATTGGATTCTGGGTGAAATCAGCTGAGGTCAAAGGTCATGATCAAATCATGAAATTGTATCCGTTTATGCAATAACTCAAGACTGGATGAAGCAAAGTTTACCAAACTGTGTCCAAAGATGACATGTGATGGGGCAATTACTTGATTAGTTTTTGTCGAGCCCACCGGAGGTGAGGGGAGACTAAGGGATCGCCTGCGGCATCTGTCCGTCCGGCGTCCGTCCGGCGTCCGTCCGTAACGCTACAAAAATTTCAATAACTCTTCACTCTGGGCTTCAATTGCAATCAAACTTCGAGGGAAGAGAGGTCATACAAAGTTTCACATTTTACCATATATGAAGGTCACCTCAACTTCAAAGCTCATAGGCAGGGGTCAATGAGCTTTAGGGCCCAATGTTAAGTTTTTATGGCGCGTTTCTATTGTGGGTCATATCTTTTAATCCATAACTCCATTTGTGACCAAACTTGGATGGTAGATGTCCCTTGGGGAGTGGATGGTCACCACAAGGTCAATGGTCACAAGCATGGGTCAACGAACTTTTAGAGACCAATGTTTAGTTTTTATGGCGCGTTTCTATTATGGGTCATAACTTTTGATCCATAGGTCCGTTCGTGACCAAACTTGGATGTTAGATGTCCCTTGGGGAGTGGATGGTCACCACAAGGTGAAAGGTCACAGGCAGGGGTCAACGAACTTTAAGGGCTCAATGTTCAGTTTTTATGGCACGTTTCTTTTTTGCTATAAATTTTTACCCTTTTATACCTCTTTTTATCTGTTATATCTCTTTTTTTTTTTTATCTGTTATATCCCATTCGCGTACAATTTCTTGTACGCAAATGGGCGAGACACATTATGGCACTTGCCTTGTTCATTATTTTTTTTGCCAATTATGTGGAACTGTCATCTCACATCGCCAAAACATAATCTAGATATATTTGGCGAAAAAGGCATTACGGCAGAAGCATACCAGTCGCCATAGTGACATTCTAGTTATGGAACCTAGCCTAGGTATATTTCATGAGATGTAGATGTGCCAATTATATTTTGGGCATTCTACCTCATATCTTGGTTGGCTGCAAATAAGTAGGCCCATGTCTTTTGATAGGAATCTTACAATGAATTCTTAAATTTTTTACGAACATCCTTTGACATTACCAAGTTCTCATGCAGTGTTTGAAGTGATGTATAGATTGTAGTTTGACAGACTGCTTGCTGTCATTTTGTTACAGTACTTCCCTCTCCCAGCCTTATGCACATCGGCCCCGCTTCCTGATCACAGGCAAGACCGGAATGGGGCAGAGTTCTCATTTGGCTCCAGCTCTGCTGCATCACATGGAGAGGCTGCCTGTCCACTGCCTTGATCTTCCAGCTCTGTATGCATGCAGTGCCAAGACCCCAGAAGAATCTTGTGCTCAGGTGGGTCATGTTGCACTCTTCTTTCTTTTCCTCGACCTCTCCCATTTTATACCCAGAACGGAACTAGTTTGCAGGCACAAACCCTTGTTGGTCGTATAGGAGTCTGCATGCGCCAAGACTAATACACGCACCACTACACTGCAGCCTCTCTGTTGGGAGAAGCTTCAACACAGGGCCTATGGGACAGTGCCAGAGTGGTGCATGTAGTAGTCTTGGCGCAGACTCCTTTACGACCAACAAGGGTTTGTGCCTGCAAACTAGAACGGAACAGCATAGATTGACAGGAGTTGAAAGAGGGAGATCACACCTGTGTACTTTAAATGTATGGACTCTGATCCTATAAAGCAAAACTTAGATCCTGCATATAACTGATACTGATGGAGAAATCCTCTGTATTCTTTGAGCATTTCTCTGAAAGGGCAAAGTAGCGTCGTCCGATTGCATATGGTCAGTTTTTATGAAAATTGGGGTCACTGCATCTGGCGCACTGTTTGATGATGTTCTCATCATGACGTCAAGAGCAGCCAGTTGTTGGCTTTCAGTGATAATTAGTGTGTGAATGTAATTCAGAGTTTGGAGAAAATTTACCTGTCATTGATTATGAGATTTATAAATTGGAGAAAATTTACCCGTCATTGATTATTAGATTTATGGAAGTATAAAAGTTCTAGATGTGCTTCACTTGTCCGTGCTTCTATACAAGATTTTACGTTAGTTAAGATATGAAAACTCTTTAAAAAATGTCTGAGTTTGTGAATGACAGCAGGGCATGACATTATTTTCATATGAAACTGCATCTATAGTCAAACTTTTCTAAATACAGTGTACTTGACAGGTATTTTTACCAGTGTGATAGAATATACAAAGGAACACCAAGCCCCCCTTGGAAGCCCTCAAAGCTGCCCCAAGTTTGCAAATGTTCTCAGGTAATACTCTGCAAAAATGTGTGGAAGATGAACTTACATTGCTCAGGTGAGCATGAGACCCCCTGTGTCTTTTGTTTTTGGTTTTCTCACACACTGTATATAACACTTCATGAATATATGATCCTGTATCCTACCAGGTATTCCGTGAAGCACGTCGCACAAGTCCAAGTATCATTTATATCCCTCATGTCAATCAGTGGTGGGAGGCCTGCACTGCCACGCTACAAGCAACATTCCTCACCTTGCTGCAAGATCTACCTCCTTCAGCCCCCATTCTCATCCTTGCTACCTCAAATCGTCCCTTTCAAGATACTACACCAGAAGTGAGTATGGGAAATATGTGATTAAACTGGCATTAAACATGAATAATAAATGACAGCATGGAATGTTATTCAGGTTTAAGATAAAACAATATTTGCATGAAAAAGAATTCTTGAACTCTTAAACTCACTTTTACTTCTAGAAATACTACACAGATCTCTTTCTCTGCATTTCTTTGAAACCTTTGCTTTAACCACTTGGCTGCATGCCACGTTCCTTGTGCTCAAATATGTTTCTTGAAAGTTACGAGCGCTCAGTACATAATATGACATCGTGGCAAGGCTGTGCGAACATCCCTAGCCTGAGCCCTGGCTTAGCTGTGTGATACTGAGCGAACGATGGACAAACGTACACTGTGTATGTGGCAGGCATGTGTGAGAGATCGAGAATACATGGAACCATTGTGGAGCACTGAGTACAGTGCGCACAGGGCATGCATGCTCCTATATCCCACAATGAATGTGTATTGTACACAGACAATTTGGGGAATCGGATGCACACTTTACCCCTGTGCGTACAGGACAGGTATGAATCCAATGCACACTCGCGCTCTGTAGTGTACTGGTGATGTGATGGTGTGATTGTTGTTTTTCGAGCACAGCAAGTATACTGCTTGTGTGGCAGTCCTCGCCTGCCAAGAGCTGCACACATGTTTATGTCTATTTCAATCTTACAATACTGCATACCAATTACTTGATGTGCAATATTTTATCACAGATCGATCATGGTGTTTACTGTTGATGTCTTCTTTCATTTTTTTCTTGGATTTTAATTATGGACATGTATGATCATTGAGGAATAACCATGGCATCCAAGTTGAAATCTACGGGTAAAGTTTTAGTTAACATGCATAGTTGTAGACTCCATTGTACATTGTATGTTTGCAATAGTTCGCTCTATCTTTGCAATAAAAATTTGCCACATTGGTACACTGAACATGTTTTTCCTGAAAGAGACATGGTTCCAATAGCATTAAATAATGAGAAAAAATGTAGAGCTGGCTAATTATGTTTTTTTCACCTAAAATACATTTTTTTTTTCTCAAGCTGGATAGTACATGTTTTGAAAATGACAGGTTGGCAGCTCTGCATGAATAATATCCTGTATTGAATAATTGTGCATGCAATGAACAGTGGTTTACCTACGACAGCGAATTCCTTTCCATGTACATTTATGTTCTGTCTGGTTCACTCTGCTTCAAGGTGAAGTCACTCTTTGCAACAGGCCATGGGGAGGTTATGAATATGCAATATCCTCGAATGGAAGAAAGACGCACATTCTTCCGGGACCTCATCCTCTCTCAGGCTGCCCAGGCACCACCCAGGAGGAAAAAGGCTTGTAAGTGGATCCCGTTGCTTTCATGGTGTGCTAGTGGGGTGTATGTGATTTAAACCAAAGACGTATCAGAGACAGTGCCTGGCAGTTGTCACTGGTGTGGATTTTTGTGTGTGTTCACTTACTGTACCTGTCATGCGTGCACTGATGATGGGATATGCTACGAGAGAGCACAATAGGGGGAAGTATAGCCAACTGACAGCACTGGTACACAGTGGTATGATAGCTTTTTTGCTAGTGATTAATTTTTTTTTTTTTCTGATGAAGTGTCGTCAGAGGCATTATTTTTTGTGTTGTCCATTCGTCCGTTCTTCCATCAGTGATCAATTCTTTGTGACTTAAAAGCCATTTGAGATATCCTTATAAAACTTGACATAGATGTCTGTATGAGTGGACAAAATTGTGCCTATCAACTTTTTGGTGGACATGCTCAAAGTCAAAGGTCAAGGTCAAATTCTTATAATTTCACTATTTCCCCCATATCTCTGCATTGCCTGAAGGTATTTTATTTAAACTTAGTGCATACATGGTTTACCAGATAAAGATTCTCTTGGAAAAGTTATGGGCCTTAAGGGAGGAGGTCAAGTGAAAAGGCTGAAGTTTCACTTTTTTTCTCCATACATTATCTCGTGAATTGCTCAAGGTATCTTCATGAAACATGCATATACTACCTGACAATGATTATCTTTGGAATTTTGGGATCAAAGGTCAAGGGTTAGAGGTCATGTTAGATTGCTAAAATTCTGATATTTAATGCTGAAATTGCATTTTTTTTTTACATACCTTGGAGATTATTGGAGATTACTCAAAGCATAAACTTAAACTAGGCATACACATGCATTACTGCACAACGATTCTTGGTTTTAATTCTCGCTATCGCCAATGACGTAAAAAGTACCCGGCTGTTGATTTAAGCGTCATTTACGGTGCATTATGGGATAGTCCGGTAGCAAAATCACTTCCGTTCGTACGCGCGTGATACGTGACTAATGCTATTTACACACACAACCGACCGTATTCTACGTGTACTTCCTGTTTTCTCGACTTGAATTACAGCTTTAATATGATTTGAAATTTCTCAATTCTTACGAAATTGCTGTTAATACGACTATTGGTTGTTGCTGCGAAGCTGTCATGTGTTGTTCGCACGACAATAAATGAAAAAAATCTGCAGAAATAGGACCCTTACTGGCATGCGAGACGTGACGTGGCGGCGTGGGTGAAGTTTGCGGGTGACTCCACAGCGCAGTACGTGCACTTACTAGTACATAGTGTACTGGTAGTAGCACTAGGTAGTAGGCCTAGTGCCTACGTACATTGTACGTACAATGTACTGTACTTACTTGGAAGAAGTTGCTTCGGAGACAGGATAAGTTTGAGATCACTGTTCGTTCCCGATTGTGTTCACGACATTTTGACAGAGAACAAATAAAAAAAAGATGGGCATTCTATGACAGGTCGGTGAATATTTTCCAGCATATTTTCAGCGTATGCAGAGATGACTGATCTGTGATGTGCACATCGATCGCATGATCAAGCAGTACGCTGTACCGGTATGTGTTTGCTTATGCGCTGCGTGCAGCGGTGCATATGCTAATGCAGGGGACTCGACTACAGTGCAGTGTACGAGTATGACAGGCCTGGCCACTCGCTTGCTCGGGCGGTACAGCCGCCTAAAAATGCTAGTATCCGTGGTCGGCGCGGCGCTATAGGTAAGGTACACGTACGCGCACGCTAGCGTTGTGCAAATTATGCTCCGCGCCGGAAGTGCCCTTGCTACCAAGTGCACTAAATCTTGACGAAAAAGCCACATCCGGGTACTTTTTACGTCATTGGCGATAGCGAGAATTATAAAGTCATTGTAAATGAACCTTTTAATTTTACATGGATTTATAGATATCATTTGTAAATATCCTATCTTCCCTTACCCTCTTATGTTGCTTGCCAACCTTGGATCATGACACATCCACCAGTTCACCAAATTTATCTGGCTTAAGCAAGCAAACACTTTCGCACGCATGCTCACACATACACACAAATGCCACACACATCTATGTACATGTACATGAAACTTTACATATTTACAAACTTGAATGTTAAGGTTTTTCCAATTTTAGAAAGTGAGTGTTTTAATATGCAGAGTATGTAGATCGGGCTAGAGCCAGTACAGCATTTTCATTATGTACTATTCTGCTTTGATGAAAGTGGTATTTCTATCTTTATTTGCTTAATGCTGCGTTTACACCATGTTTCCAGCGGTCACGGCAGCCCCATTTGCCCAAAGTATAATGCGTCGTGGGTAGATGAGACATTCTCCTGTTCTCCCCTCTTCGTATTCTGACATCTCGTCAGGCTAGACTATCAATACTTTCCGTCTTGTACTGCTGCAGACCGCCTCCAAGTTTTGTTATGACCTATTACGGGCCCTTGTGTTTTGGTGCGTTCACCCCATTTTATTACTGGATAAAAAGGTTTCTCATTGGCACTGGGACTGCAGTGGCAAATTTTTTGACAGTTTAAAAATCTGACAAGACATCCATGGCAATCATGGCCTGTCACATTTGCCTATCCCGTCTCACTGCATCGTCTCATGTCCATCTTGTTTAGTCCACAGTGGCCCGAAATGTGGTTGCCGGGAACATGGTGTGTATAAGACTGCCCACATGCTGTAACTTGTCATGAAGCATGCACAGAAGTCATTGTATCAATGTTAACTGTTTTTCCTTTTTTTATGCCTCCGCCACGAAGTGGTGCCGGAGGCATTATGTTTTCGGGTTGTCCGTCCGTCCGTCCGTCCGTCCGTCCGTCCATCCGTAATGAATTTTGTGGACAAGGTAACTATCGAAACCTGTTGAGGTATCCTATTAAAACTTGGCATGTATGTGTATTAGGGGTGAAGTTTTGGGTGCACATGCTCAAGGTCAAAAGGTCAAGGTCAAATACATAAAATTTCACTATTTCCACCATATCTATTGAATGCCTGAAGATATTTTCTTGAAACTTAGTGTATACATGTATTACCCAATTAAGATTCTCTGGTGAAAGTTTGGGTCATGAGGTCAAAGGTCAAAAGGTCAGGGTCAAATACATAAAATTTCACTATTTCCACCATATCTATTGAATGCCTGAAGAGATTTTCTTGAAACTTAGTGTATACATGTATTACCCAATTAAGATACTCTGGTGAAAGTTTGGGTCATGAGGTCAACGGTCAAAGGTCAAAAGGTCAAGTAAAAATATTAAAACTTCTTTTTTTTCTCCGTACCTTGGAAAATTGTTCAAGGTATCTTCATGGAACATAGTATATACATGTACTGACTGGAAGTGATTATCTAGAGAATGTAGGGTTCATGGGGTCAAAGGTCAGGGGTCAAAGGTCAAGTGCAAGACTTCAAAATTTTACTGTTACCCTCATATTTATGCAATGCCAGCAGGGTTATTTTTTTACACTTGGTGTATGCGTGTGTAACCTAATAGAAATTCTCTGGAAAGTTTTTTTTTTTTTCTCTCTTTTTGCCTCAAAGGTCAAAAGGTCAAAGATCAAGTGAAAGTGCTGAACTAACTTTTTCCTCCATATCTTGGAAGTGGCTCAAGTTACCTTGAAACTTAGTACATATTATGCATGTTCTACCTGAAAGTAATTATCTTATGAATTTTAGGGTCAAGGGCCAGATGAAAATGGTAACAATTTACTATTCAATTCAGAAATTGCACTTTTTCTCCACACCTGTACCTTGAAAATTACTCAATGCCTAAATGTATGAATGGGTCAAAGTCAAGTTTCAATCCCTAGATACATGCTCTCCTATTCATCCAATTAAACCTACGTCAAGGAAGGTAAACATTCAACTCATTTGTGACAAACTTGTCATTCCAATATTTTGCCAATTTTGTGAAAATGTAATCACACAGTGTCCACATGTACTATCTAGACGTATTGCGAAAATCATGCATTATGGCGGAGGCATACCAGTCGCCAAAGCGACATTTCTAGTTTTTTCTTGTTATTTATTGTAGCGACAGGGGAGCTGGAGGTGTTACCAGTGGCAGCCCCTCCAGAGCCTCGTGTCCTGTCCCAGGCTGAGACCCAGAAGCTCATGGATGAGGAAGAAAGGAAACTCAGGGAGCTCCGCATCTTTCTGCGAGATGTCCTGACGCGTCTTGCTTCTGAGAGGAAGTTCAGGGTCTTCACTAGTCCTGTTGACCCTGAAGAGGTGAATTTTGCTTTCTGTGGCCTTGCAAGAACAAGTTTTTATCCTGTTAAAGCGGTGGCTGGCCCGTGCAAACCACTCAACAATAGCCCAGGCATGTGGGCATCACATTAAACCATGCACAGTTATTAAACCCACTGATAACCACAGCAACAAGTACAGACATGCCACAACGTACAGACACAAAATGGCGATAAAAACAGACAACAGTCTCACAAGTCTCACAATTCTGCAAATCCATCATGGGAACAAATATTCATTCATTTTATCCACAAATTAACCCTTTTTAGAGTTCACAGGACATATCAAATCATGATGCCTATGTCACTTTCTATGCAGAGAAAGAGGCAGCACTGCTAACTCAAACATGTTAACAACTTGCACATTACGTGATGACACTGATTGTGTGTATATGACGAACGGTCATACCTCCTTCTTGCTGTCAGCCGCACAAAACACGTAATGACACACACAAGTGTACCATGCACACACAGGGAGAGTATGGGCTGCATGTAGGAAAGGTTACTCCATATTACACTGAAAGGGTTGTAAGTGCATGAGTAGAAGCTGACAGTGCTCTATATAACTGCCTGCACTACCCTCTTATGTGTTAACAGCAAATGTTCAGACTGTGCAGTCGGCAAAATCTATTGAGAATTGTTTAGAAAATGATCTTTCTGTAAAGCCAGAAATTGTCCCGATAAAGGGGTTTTTGGTTCCTATTGAGTATAGGAAATTACACATGAAAATTTTGTTACATCAAGTTTTTTTGCACTTAAGTAGAGTTCGAGCTAAATAGGTTCCTGATTAACGGGTAAGCACTGTACTCATAATTGTCACAAACAGGAACATTCTCAATGCCATAAGATAGTGCTGAATCCAAGGTTCTCTAAAAAATCATAAAATTTCAGGAGAGGAATTTTGTTTTTTAATTTTCGCAAACTGACATCAAATGTTACTTTCAAATAATGCATAAACATTTTTTTGTTTGTTTTTCTGTTTTTTGGGGGGGATAACATTAATGATTGTTCAATGTGAAACTCAAATTAGTATTTTGATGTTCAAATTTGAGTCGTGAGGTTTTTCAATACATGCCAATTGAGATGCCAGGTCTTGGTGCTTCAGGAATGATATATTTGTGTTGCTGTTGAGAATTTTTTACTTGGATCAATTTCTAGTCAGTGTTTGTTGCTTTTCCAATAGACCGGTTTACTAATGATATGCATAATGACGTCAACCCCACGCGACCCTAGTGATTGTAACTAAGTCGGGCAAGCGAAATAAGCGCGGACGCGCGCGCCACACTGTTTTTTGCATTCACCCGTGTATTGTCTACGATCATTACTCGCTGCGGATAATCGACAACTTTTGTTTGCTATAATCTTGCTTTGAGATGGCGTCAGCTTCAAGTTCTAGCCAAAGTTCGAGCAAGCCATGGAAGAATTGGACAGTTAAGGAATTAACTGAGTATTTGAGGGATATAGGTGTGAGCACAAGCGGCTACAACAAGGAGAAACGAGTCATCAAACTAGTGCAACTGCCGTAGCCGATTTGGATTTGCCCATCGATCCCGACCTCTCCCGGGCGGACACCGGCCGGTCACTGCAGGAGAAGCTCGGTCTGGTAGGCTGCTCGTTCTCCGATCCTAACAAGCTCGCTGGGTTTAGGCCTACATCCAACTTCGAGGGTATTTCAGATTTTGGACTCTTTGACATGTTCAACTACCTGATCATCAAATGGACTGACTATGACTGGAAAAGCTAAAGGGATACAAGTCATTTGAGGACTACCGTCTTTTCGCGGATGGGAATGTTTCAAGCCTGACAAAGTTCAATGAGGTTTCGGACACGAGCCCTTTTCGTGTTTTCCTTAGTGAGGTTAGGCCGACCGGACATACCTAAACAAACCAACGTACCAGACCTGGGTCGTGCTGAATAAGCCAACGGGGGAAATGAATGTTGCCTACTGCGAATGTCAGCTAGGTTAGGTCTATCATTGTTTTTGTGTTTAATTTTAGGTCTACGTCTAGATCTACTCTAGAGTCTAGATCTAGATCTAGTCTATATAGGGCTAGGCCTCCTTTACTGTTATTGTTAATAGAAAAATAGGTCAAAATCGTCATTCTATTTCATGAAGTCTAATCAGTCTGAGTCTAACTTTTTAGAAATATCCTTGGAAACATATCGATTATGAGAGATTCGTTGTCTAGTTTAGATTTCACAATCAATCATAATGCTTTAAATCATTGAAGTTTGAAGTGATGCGGTCATACTGTTGTATGTTCCGTAGCAGCAGTGTTTTCCCCCAATTTTCAGAACTACTGAAGACAAAATCGAAGCTGAAATTCAATAAAATCGAAAATATATTCCAAATTGCGTTTGATCACAGCAGAATTTTCCCTCATCTAAGGTTGGGAATTGATTTACAGCCACACGAAATGCCAGGAGGTAAAGTCGAAGTTGATGCATCGCACATTGTACACAACATACACGTAAGTCTACATGTGGGGACGTGTCGGGGACTGCTGCAGCAGCCGACGTTGCAGGCTCGCATCCTTTGTTTGCCCGAGGTTGCGGCCGTGTGCAAAATTAAAGATCTGTGCATACATTAGTAAACCGGTCTATTCTAGGAGGTCTTGACCTAGCAGCTCTGCTGGTTTACATTCTGTTTGAATGTGAAGAAATACCCCCCCCCCCTACCAAAAAAAGAAAAAAGAAAAATGTGAGTGTAGAATTGCAGCCCATGTCTCGCTGGATACATGTGCTGATGGGTTAGTTAGTTTTTGCCTGCCGTGTTCACCAGTTTTAAATCATGTTCTTACGATACAATCTAGTACATCATCACAATATGTAGCCAAATGCATCTCCAAGTTATGAAAAAAAAAACAAAAAAACGTTGATTCCTCTTCCATCTATATGTCAGTCTGCATATATCTGATTCAAGAAATTTACGCGATATTTTCGTGGCGTAAAATTTTCGCGAGTTGCCTCTAACATTCAGTGTGTATAGTGTAGACAAGAACTATCACATGCATTTGAATTTCGCAAAACTTGGCTCTCGTGACATTCCATGTTTCACAGTATGAAAAATGCAGACGTGTAATCTTTTGAATAACTATGAGACTGCTTTTCTCACCAGGTACCAGATTATGCTGAAGTGATCAAGAATCCAATGGACTTATTCACCATGAACAACAAGATCAACCTCCACCAGTACACCAGTGCTAGGCAGTTCCTGAGTGACATTGACCTCATCACCAGCAATGCCTTGGAGTATAACCCAGACAGAGAGCCTAGTGGTCAGTCCCATGTCCTCGTTTCAAATTTCCCCAATATCTCACTGTTTTTTATGCCTCCACCTGAAGGGTGCCGGAGGCATTCTGTTTTCAGGTTGTCTGTCTGTCAGTACGTACATACGTCCGACCGACCCTATTTGTTTACGCGATAACTTTAGTAATATTGAGAGGATTTTTACCAAACTTGGTCCAAGTATAAAGTATGACAAGGCAATTACTTGATTAGCTTGTGGGGGAAATTGGCCAGAGGTCATAGGTCAAGGTCAAATCATGAAATTGTATCCCTTTACACGATAACTCAAAACTGGATTAAGCAAATTTCACCAAACTTTGTCCAAGGATCATGATCATTTAGATGGAAAAAAACAATAAAAAAAATAATAAATAAAAGCCAAAAAGGAAGAAGACTTCATGTCTTTCATGAGTTCATAATTGCACATCTTTCTTTGTTTATTTCCCATTGGATTCCCCATGGTTTATGCTTTGCTTGTCTGTTGTAGAAGAAAGCCTTTTTTTTGGGGGGGGGGGGAGGTGTATTCAAGGAAGAGAAATTTGAGGAAATATTGAAAAAGGAAATTTTGTATTCGGAATTCATGCAGAACGTGGTGATAATACTTATATCTACATTGCAACATAGAGCCAAACTAAGTTTGTACTTGCAACATTTTTCATTGATTTGGTCACCCTATTGCCTCCTAGTCATGCATTTGTATCTATTGTAGGTAACAGTTGGTTCCACATTTAATTTACTTAAAGCTGTATTAATTTAATTCATATGAATGAATTTAGCATTGAAGCGCCCCGGAAAGTTTCGAAGATTTATGTATGCATTCATTAGTGGATGTTAAAGGGATTGTGCAGTTTTGGTTGAGACCTAACTTCTCTTTTCTAGCATTTTTGGTGAGATAATGAAAAACTTCTTATGAAAAAAAAATGAAAGCGCATGTAATTCCAAGGGGAATTGATCATTTATTTGATGAAAAATTGGTTTTGAAATGGCTGAGATATCCAAAACATAGCGATTGTAATAAAAGGTAGGACCCACCTTTTATTATGATCGTTTTGTTTTACTATGTTTTTGATGTCTCGGCCATTCCGAAACCGATTTCCATCGAATACATTGAATTCGTCTTTTTCATGGTATGCTCTGTACTATTTCATAAGTGTCTTTTGGTATCTGGCAAAAAGTTAAAAGCCCAGTCCTCATCTCCACCAATACTACACAATCCCTTTAATGCAATGGTCTCCTATCCCACTTAAATATCTGCATTCTCTTATCAATTTTTAAGGAGAGTTTGAAATGCAAACTTAAGTGGATATTTAATTGATTTCAGATCGAATGATAAGGAATCGAGCTTGTGAACTGAAGGACATGGCATATGCCATCATTGATGCTGAGATGGACTCTGACTTTGAGAAAGATTGTGAGGAGATTGAGGACTCCAGGTCACGACGCTGCGCCACTCCAACTAAAACAGCACCGTCATTCTACAAGACCGTTCACCAACATTCTCTGGCCCTAGCGCAGCAACAGGCCAGAGAGTTAGCCAACCAAAATCTGAAACCTCACCAGCTGGATGTTGACTCTCGACAGAGAGGGGAGCTCAGTGACACTGGGAGCACAAAGAAGCCCAAGAAGAAACCCTCGAAGAGACGAAGTGCCTGGTCTCGAGGATTCCTGTCCAAAAAGAAAAAAAAGAAGCCACAAGCCGTTACGGATGATAATGAAGATGAAGACAATGGTGAAGAAGAGGAAGAAGAGAAAGAAAATGGAGAGACTGACAAGGCAACTGTAGAAGATGAAGAGGAAGAGATGCACAACAGACCACTGACCAACGGAGACATATTTCACGAGACCAGTAACGATTCCACAAATGCTCCTAGTACGCTCTCCCAGATCACGGATGATGCACCACATCCCTCTAGCCTGATTACTTCACGATTGACACGCCTTGCAACAGGAGTATCCAGTGAGCATACCACCAGTTATACCTCTGAACAGCGCAGTGATGCAGAGAGTGTGAAGAGTGGGCCACGCACACGTCACAGCTCCCGTCGCTCAGACAGTGGTGAGCAACGGTCACCTCATCGCCTTGCCGACCACTGTGAGATCCAGAATGGCTTCAGCAGTACAGAATCTTCAGAGGTTGAGCCACCAACCTTGGAGAAGGTTGAACCATTCTCACAAATCCAGAATGAAGGGTCAAGGTTGGCGGGAGGTGATGAAAAAGCAAAAAATAGTACTGCGTCGGGCACAGAGCAAACACCTACCTCAGCAGATTCCATCAAAGACAAAGATATGAATGGAATGGGTAAGCTTATTTCCATAACCATTTCTATCATTAACCCTATTGTCATTATATATTTTTTTCATTGTTATTATTATTATTTACAGTTCTGCCATAGGCTTCATGTATGGAGATCCTGCACAAATGTATATAATATGTGTGACTTTAGCAGGAGTCACGTGCACGATAAAGATAGTACACACCGGTGAATTTCATGTATTTCATGTCAGTCAAAATAGTAAGATATAAAGTGAAAACATTCAAGATAGACATTTTAACATGAAATTCTGTGAAGGGGTGGGATTCAGATAATTTTGGCCTCATAAGGATCTAGAAATCTGTGGTAGGTCAGATGGATACTTCACATTGACAGTGGAAAGTGCTGTACAGCTGCTATTTATAACTGTTTATTGGCGAGGAGGGGTGTAATATATGCCTTTTATTTAATTCTTTGCCATGTATTTTGCATGGTTTTGATTTTATTGACAATATGGTGCATGAGGTAGTATAAATTTTTTTGCAGATGCATGAAATTACAGTTGTATGTGTTACTCTCTTGCTATTAAATTGCATATTTTTTATTTCCACGTTGCAAAGTGTTCCACATTTATAGTGTTTGAGTGATGTAGACTAGCCATTTTTTGTGGATGCTTGTTTACCCTTGTTTATATGCCAGCCTATCTTTTTTTTTTTTTTTTCTTCGTACTTCTCGTCTGAAATCAAGTTTGAAAGGTTGTGTACATCATTTGAATTGGCAAGGCAGACTCCCGTAGATATAAAGGATCAAAATAAATTTGGTACACATACTGGCCTTGATGTGTAAATGTGCAAGACACATTGATTGTGAGTTGCCATCATAATTTTGTTTTATAGCAAACTGTCAAAATCCTTGCATTGAACAGCTTCCCTATTTTAAAAATTCAGGTGAACTTTGGCACATGAATTTTGAAGTACTGATGTGCAATGCATTTCCTCAAAAGAGGCAGAAAATGTTGCTATACAGTTTAGTTAGAGCATAATATTATAACAAAAATAAAGTCAGGTAAAACTTAGCAGAGAACACTGCTACATTGTGGGCTACATTCAAGTGAAATTTGATACACATAGTGGTCTTGAGATGCTGACTTGCTTGGCTTCTTTTTTTTTTGGGGGGGGGGTGTTGGAAAAATCTGAGGAACTTTTGTTTGTGTGTGTTTATGTCTCTGTTTCAAACTATGCTTTCGATGAAAAATGAAATTTTTGTTTAGCTACATGACAGCTGACTGTCATGTAGTTGAATGGCAAAATTGACAGTTGCAGCCGAGTTGAATGGATCCTTTCATCTTTCACCTCATGAAATATTCTGGCCATTACCACATAAACATTATTTGTATACTAGTCTCTGACTGTAAAGCTTAGTAGCTAAAAGAATATCTAAGAAACAAAGCATGTTATCATTACTGTCTCCATGTAGCATCCCTGAGACGGTCAAGTCGGCAGTTGGCCAAAAGCCTGCAAACCAAACCTGTGACGGTGGTGACCGGTCAAACTGTGGAAGAAGTGACACCACCAATGATTGTCGACAGAGAAAAGCTTGAGGTAGGATGTTTTGTCAGTGAAGAATTCTCATATGGAGGACTCTTACCAGTACAAAATGTTTATCAAACTTATATGCTTTCATGATTTTGAGTTACACTGTGATACTCTCTCCACACTTATGATTTTACCCAGCATTAATCATGTTGCTGAAATAAAAATAATAAAAAAAAAAAAAAAAAAAATATATATATATATATATATATATATATATGCTGTTGACGTCAATATTTGTGTTCAGAAAAGTATGGAAAGATAGAATATTGATTGATACAAAATGGAAAGAATACTTTATTTGAACGCTGGCCACTCTCTCACATATCTGTTTCACATAGGTTGAATTTTGATAGTACAATTACTCAAGGGAAGTAACAGATACCAACTATTATTTTTGCCAGTATTTTGTCTATTCTTGCCAAAATGAAATGCAGGTTTCAGAGAAAATAATGTTTTCCCTTAGTTGAATTACTTATACATGTCCATTGCAGGAAAGGTAGAAATACTGTTTTTGACAAAAATATGCCTTTTCAGCTTCAGAATATTGCATTTGGCATCCCTTATGTAATAATCACACTGCATGGATTAACAGAGCCATGTACACATAATTCTTTGTGTTCTATATAGTACCTTTGCACCTCATTGTGATGCTCTAGTCAGTGTCGTACTGCACATGTGGGGCAATAATAAATCCGCACACTCTGATATTTGATGTAGCAAGCAAATTTCACATAAAATATGTATTCGGACAATATGGTAGAACTAATAGCATTCTTTGTCACATACCCATAAGCTTCATGAGGATTCTGCTTCATGGCACAGGCAATCTTTGTCACAAGATTGGCACCCTGATCTTCAACATTATGCCTATCTTAGCTGTCTTACCCCTCACTCATGCAGTCATGTCCTCATATTTGTATATCTTGCAGCATCTGCTGGAGGATGTTACCATAGCAACAGCAAGCTTTACTATAGAGAAGCTTGAGCGCCTGTACAGCGTTCTAAGTCAGTGTGTGTATGGCCACCGCCTGGCCTATGACAAGACAGAGCTGATTCAGGTAGGGATACTCCCAATAGGATCAATAAACATTGTATGAGTATAGCATATTCTATGCAAGCCATGGCTAAGTAACAAGTGCTGGACCTGGCACAAATGCTGGACGTAGTGAATTAATTCCGAATTGGAGGGCATCATTTCTTCTTGTGGAAAAATCTTCTGCCTCATCTGTTTTACTGTGTCAGAGGCAATAGTTATGCAGATGTTTATTTCCTTGTCATTTTCCTTTTTTTGCTAACAACATTAGTTCTGTAACCACACCTTTGGGCAAGTCTGTATTCATGAGAAATAAATTCAGAAAATATGTGAGGTAGGCGAATGAATTGCATTTATCTTTTGAAATATTAAAAGGCTCTCTGTTATGCTCTGCCCATTTCTGCAAAATTAACAGAAGTAATTTAGCATCTTGGTTAACACTGAGGAAAGAACACTGTATATCATTACATACTTAACATGTACTCTTTAACATGTAAATTATTATATAAAATGACCCTGAATGATTTGCAACAAATCCGCATGGGCAGACCATGGATAATGTTGACCATATGCCCTCTAATTATCAGATGGAGAGGAATGTATTACAAAACAGCAAAAAGCCAATTTCGGTTCCCCTTACAGTAGTTCAGGTCACCAAGGTCCCTGCCAGAGATGTTCAGGCAGTCTGCTTTGCCTGGAAAACAGGCCTGTCATGTGAAACAAAATAAAATGTCTATTAACCCTATCTGAACTGGGGTGGGGGGTAAGATTCAAATTGACCCCCCCCCTTCAACATTTCATATGATGATTCCACAATGAGCAAAGATTTTGCTGCGCCATTTCATCACTTTTTCCTTTGAAGTCTCCTGGCATATAATGAGACCAAATACCCAACATCCAGGTAAACCGTTCTGAAGTTACGTAATGTTTTGTACATGCGTGGCAGCCCGAAAACAGCTCACACTTTTGATATTGTGTGCAAATTCAATGCAAATTGTGTGGGGGTTTTTTGTTGAATTGATATGAATTAGATTGTTTCAACTTTTAATCATTTGAATTACTTAATTCTAAAGTAGACAAGCTTGGAAAAAGTATCTGCGACAAATTTCGGCAAAAAACAATGTACAAAAGGTTAAAACATTAATTTACATAAGAAGATGAAGCAAAAAACAAAACAAAACAAAAGCAGCCATTTTTTATTGTGCTATTTTCTTTTTTACAAGAAAGTTGTTCAATGTGTTTTGAGGAATTCTGACACAAAAATTAGCAGTCCCTTCAGCCTTTTTAATGGAGTTACAGGCGAAAATATGATTTCATGCATTAATTTGCATAATTAATTAACTAAAAATAGAAAATAATATTTTTCTGTTGTATAACCTTATAATCTTGTAGTTGACATCTGGGCTTATGTTTAAGCAAAATTTTGCAGCAATTGGGCCGTTGGAGGCCAAGTTCTGAAGGGGGGGGGGGGGGGGGTCAAGTTGATTCCCCCCCCCCCCCCCCCCCCCCCCCCCCCCCCCCCCCCCCCCCAATCCTAATCCTAATACGGCTAAATGTCTTGCTGGTAACTACAATTCATCATCTTATGGAATAGCAAGTGATTTGAGGCAATCAGTCTTTTGATTGTGTACTTTGATTGTGACAGTGGTTTTATTGTGGCAATTAATGCTCTTACAGGAGATGGAGGATGAAGTAGCCAAGATCACTGTACATTCTCTGGTCTGAAAGCAAGTGGAAGTTGGAGCAGCTCTCTTCTATGACCTGAATGCAACATCCCTGTGTGGTACTCTGCTTCTTCTGTTGGATTCTGTGTTTGAGTCATGCATCAAGACCTCTTCATCAACACAGCTGGCATATTTATGTTATTGGTAGCATGGTATGGATTTCATGATGTCAATACGTATTTCAGTTATTTATTTCTGTGCAAATTCAGCCAGGATTTCTTATCAAAGTACCTTCAATATAATGTGGCTACATGAATTATTGTAGACATTTGCCATATATTTCACAAAATGGGACTTTGTGATCAAGAACCACATTGTGGGAATAAGAAAGAATTATTTCTTTTGTAGAGAAAAGTAAGATATTTCCTACATTGGAGGTGTTATAGAATGATTTTGCAAAAATAAAAGAAGACTGCCAAGTATGATGTGTAGACAGTGTTAGATCAATTTAGTAGTGATTCAGTGTTAGGAATTTACCAATTCGTAGAACCATTGACAGTATTTTCCCATGAAGAATTTGTTTACTTGCTTTATGTGGAAGCAAGTTTTATGTGAACTGTGTGAAGATATTGCATTCTTTCATACTCATGAGTTTTTGTTTTGTTGAATATGCTGTGCTGTCGGTGAATTGTGTGTGTATTTTTTTTTTTTTCGTAGCTTTTTTTTTCCACCAAGAATTTGATATTTGCCGAGTCAAGGTTGTATTGTATGTCACTGATATATGCATGAGCAGGAACAGTTGCCATGAAAGCCATGACCCAAGTTTTAAGGTCAGTAGCAACATTTGATTATGAATTTGAACATAAAAAGTGCAACATGATCAGTATGTGTGTGTATTTCTTCTAGTTTTTTGTTTTTTAGGCAAGTGCAGTACAAATATATTGACGCATTTGATAGCAGTGTGGACTGATTCAGTAGTATCTTTGTTCTGAAAATGATTCCACTGAATGAATTGGATGTAAGTCAACTACATGATTTTTTTTGTTTGTTTGTTTGTTTGGTTAAAGTATTCTTCACGTACGACAAATACTGCAGATTAGAGCCAATAAACATCATGTTTAGTGCTCATTTCTGAAATGTGAATGCTGCAAAATGCATAGAAGAAATGAGCAGTATGATGGGTATGCAGTGATACATTGTGTTCATACACAATGGCTCAAGCCACAGTGGTAGATAAAATATCACTCAAGGGAATGAACTGAACGTCTATCAGCCCATGTGTCAGTCTGTCAAATGTATAGCATATCAGAAATTTGTTTCGTGGCTGTTTACCCACTCAGCGAGAGTAGTCCTATGTAAGTACCTGTACGTGATGATGACATAGCACTAGTCATTGATTTAAGACAGTGGTCTCACTCCTTGTACAATCATTCATTGTTCATTGAATTTGCTTAGTGAAAAGGAAAGGAAGTGAATTGATTTGCTACAGGGTAATATATTTCTTCATGGCTTTGTATTTATAACACAAAAGTATGTCGGCTGACAACATTTTGATGTGTGACAGAAGAATTTTTTTTTTTAAGTTTTTTTAAATTGAGGATACATGCACAAGCTAATGTTGTAATTTAGAATATCAAACTACTCTACAACTGTGGGAATATATAGATAATTTAGATATGCTTATTTGTAGTGGATATGATTTTTGTTTGCTTTGTTTAGTCTGATTGTTCATTTTCATGAGGTAGTGTAGAGTAAGGAGACTTGGAGGGTGCATTCAAGAATACCAAGGATTTCTGAATATACACTGTACTTCATACCACATCACTATTGGCGTAATAATGGTACCAATGGCATTTCTTATTAGTACAGGCTTCTATGGATCAAGCCTCATTTCTACTTGTGCTAGATCTTGAAAGAGATACACTTTGTGATACTTTTATGTATACATGATATGTATAATCTAATACACACAATAAGTGCTCAGATGATGATCGGGAGATATGAAAGTCAGACTCTTGGAAACATCTACCTCACAAGCTGCATTAAAAATTCCAGGCTCTTTACTACATTTGCTTCTCAGTTAGTTTGTAGCTACATGGTCCCTGTACCAGAGTGAAACTGATTGATTACTTGCTTGTGTATTAATATGTTCAGTTGTGAAAAAGGGGAACATTAATGTCATGGTGATTAGATAGCAAGGTATTTTGTAGAGTGCACCAGTCATGTCTGCCAACAGCCTTGTCTGTGGACTTCCTGATTTTTCTGAGTTTGTCAGCAGTTTTACATACCTGTATTTACTGCACTCCTTTCTCTATGTGTGTGTGTCTGTGAGTGTAGGGTACATGTGACAAAGCCATCAGGGGGCATTTCATGAAACATTTTGTCCGACAAAGTTGTCAGACAAATTTGCTCTCGGCCAATCACATGCAAGCATTTCAGTAGCTTGTAACAGTTTGTCAGAAAAATATCCGACCAGAATGCTTCATGAAATGCCCCCCCCCCCCCAGATGTGGACCATCCCAGGAACATGTACATGGACTATGAAAACACACTCATTTGCAGTGGTTTGTCTATCGACTATGTGCGTAATACGTAGGTACATGTACATGTAATAGGCTGTTGATTTTGTGAACATTCATTTCTGATGGATGTGTATTTGGAGGGGTGTAGCATTGCCTGCAGTTTGAAAGCACACCTGTTGGTAAAAATGCTCGATGGTCTTTGGTCTGTTGTGTAATGTAGTCCATGGGTCACATGTTCAATGGGAATAAACTTGCACATGAACAGGCCTATGCTTCAAGGCTCTCACAAGTGTTTGTTTGTTTGTTTGTAGGACTGAATGGTAATGAATTTGAATACATATAATTAAATCTTTAGAGGATAAGGGGCTGAAAAAAGGCCTAGAAGATGAATCACATTTATTGGCTTAACCCATATCTGCCGGTCGTGTAATGCAGTTTGAAGGCTGTTGCTGCCGGAGGCTATTTCGTTCACCAAACTGTGCCGTCTCAAATTCAAGGTGATGTCACTGACACTTATAAAAAGAAAACATGGAAAACTATACAGTGAAACCCCGTTATAACGAGGTCTGTGGGACCATCAATATTACGTCGTTACAACCGTACGCATTAAAAACAAAGAAAAACATAAGCATGAAGTCATATACCAAGCAATCAATTTTAAGGGCAGTCTTTGCGTTGTTATTACGGATCTTTGTTGTTGAGAGAGAAAAGGAATTATTTGTGAATTAATGCAAAAAAAAAAAAAAAAAAAAATAGACGAAGACGAGGAAAAAAAAAGTAGGGGTTGAAATGCGTTCTTTATTTCTTCCAAAAATTTCTTCGCATATATAATATGTCATGCATACGTTCTTGAGCGGTACTCAGCAGGGTGATATTCACGATGCTGTCTACACCTTTCTCTTGCTTGCTTATTGAACCATTCTGCAAGAATGACATTTTTCGTTTCTAAAGTAGAGTGTAAAATTATAATGAACAAAATAAGATTGTATAAAATACATTTTTAAATTTTTTTTCTTAAACCACTGCAAGTAGAGTAACACGCATGCGTCGTTTACCGTAACTTGCTGGGTATTTCATGCTGTTGGTGCCCAGCGGGACTGCAATGATTTCATGAATTATTTCTGTTGTAATCTCATACATGTTTTATCATGTTTGCAGCCGAAGGGGTTGAAAATGAGTTACTTTATTTTCTTCCAAAAATCTCTTTGCATTTTATACATTCTTTCTTGAAACTTGAAAGATAACTGGCAGGACTAAATTTGGGAGATCGTGATCCTTTTTACGCATATCTCTGCCTCATAATAGACCATTCTGAAAGAATGAAATCTTCATTGTGAAATGTAGTGTTAAATGATAATGAACAAAATCAGTTCTATTAAAACTGTTGAAGGCGTCTGTTACTTTTTCTGCCAGCTCAAGTAGATTAACATGCGTTACTTAATTTTTTTACGCTATTGTCACCCGGTGGGATCGCATTCATTATTTCGTCTTTAATTCTTTAATGTACTGTACTCAATAGGACAAATGTTTACTAACCAGCAAAACAACTGGAAGTCGAAACTAAAAATGGAAAGAGTATAATAATGGGCTGCACATGCATTCCAAAAACATATTTTTCTATTTTTGTGTCGTTACATGAAAAGTTTTTGAATGTTTTTTTTTTTTTTTTTTCACACTGCGATGTAATTTGAGCTAATATCACGCACGTGTATCTCGGAAAAAAAAAATCAAATTATTATGTTCAGAAACTTAGTAAGAACTTCAGAAAGTGTTCCTGTGTCTTATCGCGAAGTTTAGATGAAAACGTGGAAAGAACAGTACTCGCAGAAAGAACAGTACTCGCTTATTTTTCAGTGATTCAAGTAATGGGGGATAAAGAGGGATAACGGCAGGACTGAGCCTAGCATGTTTGTTTTCAAGTCTTCCCACTTCAGGTAGTTCATGTTGAGAGACGGCATGAGGATTGTATACAGTGCACGTTGCATGTGTATGCACATTTACTGTGTTCAGTACAGACTCTGTAGAACGGGAAAGAGACATTCAAGATAGTGAATTTCGTTTGTCATGTGTCAGAAAGCGGCAGGTTAAGAAATGGAACCTCGTATCTGATCAAATTGCTTATACTTTTCTTTATCATGATGCACCGAAAATGTCCGCGTTATAACTGGAATCTCATTTTAACCGAGCTCGTTATAACCGATTCGTTCTGCCATAGGTTTACACACAAAGGAAAACGGGACCAACGCAATCACCTCGTTAAAAGCGGTTCCTTGATATAACGGGGTTTCACTGTATATCAATTGAAAGAGAAAGAAATGGCCTTTCACATAAGATGTAAATCAGTGTCATGTCATAAATTTATGTGACGTCGTATGATTTTAGTTTTTTCGTATGATTTACATATTTATGAATAATCACATTGCTTATTCAAAAGAGACCCCTAATGAAAAATATCCATAGCCTTTATACAGAAAAACAACTATCAAGTTTGAAATCTTCATAATGTAAGCTTTCCGATATAATGCTTACAAATATGAAGAAATATTGAATAATAACTCAAAGGTCTGCGCTCTGCGAACTAGTGTGGTCTATAAACTCGGACTCTATAGGTAGAACTACAGTAAAGTAGGCCTATACGTACGTGTACAGCAGTGTTCGATCTCACATAGATGTAGACCTATTCTGTCAGCAGCCTGCTGTGAACCTCAGAGGTGAATACAAATCCAAATGAAAATATTGGTAACAGGATTATGGGATATCGTGTCAGAGTTCACAGGCTGTAATAAGCTATATAGATAACGTCATCATCCAAGCCATTTCTGCTACAGCGTTTGCGCGAACTATGGGATATCCTGTAGATTGGTTGATATGGGTTAATATTTCACTTTCACAGCTTACTAACCCACAAGAATATTCTTTCCTGCAGAATTATCAGACATTTTCTTTTTATTTATATATCTTACTGTACTCTCTTTCTCTATCCATGTGGTAGCACCTCATGCCAATCTGAATGGTATCATAATTATTTTTCCATTGTCCAGTATATATTTATGCTTGAGATAATGCTTGCAGATACATGTAAGTGATGCACAAAGTTACATATGTTTATTTGTTAGTTTGCTTTCCTGTCATCTTTTTCACAAGAGATTTATATTTATTTTATTTTATTTTATTATTATTATTTTGATAAACAGTGCTTAGCAAGGAGTTATGGAAGCTTCCAGAGAATCATGTAAATCGCTTGCAGGACAATGCTATACCTCTCAACCATTGGTGCTGCAGGCAGGCATGTTGATCTGTAGTCGTGGTTTGTCAAATAACATGTCTGCCATTTCAATGCTTTCTTTATACACAAGTCTCAGAAGCAACAGAACTTTATGTTGAGTAGTGTAGAAATCACCATGGAGATATTGCCCCTGGTCAAATGACAGACTTGTGGTGTTCTGACCAGTGAGCAGTGGACAGTGTGTAGAATGTGGCTCATTCTGCCAGAGTTGTGATACTGTACAGTGTATTGTAAGGCCCATTTCTGACTCGGGTGGTATGATGATGCACACATTTTTGTTCTGGCAGTGGAAAATAGTTTTGTTTACATGATACTTGATACATTTGCATAGTGTTTCTTGTATGTAACTTTATGCATTGAGGTATGGCAACTTCTGCAGACACAGACACATACACATGTATACACATGTTTATATGCACGTACATAATTATGTGACCCTGCACCACAAAACCAACAAAAAGTCACCAGAAATGGATTTTTAGTCAAGGGCAGATTGTGAAAGAGCAGACTCTAAGCTTTAAAGTGATGTATAACTCAATTCAAATGGACTCTCCTAACCTATCTAAATATCGGAAAGAAAGCACACACTCTGAGAACGTGTGAACTGAGAAAAGAGGCTCTTATACATGTAGTAAGTGGTGCTACCTGTGCTATGAATGAGACAAAAACAGGATATAAACCACAGTAGCAACAACAATGAAGGGATTATCAAAGTAAACTAAAATTGAGCATGCTACATTAACATATTCTGTCCATGATTAATGTCAACTTTCAAAGCAGTAGCATTATCCTTTCAAAAGTTATCCGAGTTGAAAGTGGAGAGTGTGCAAATGATTTTTAAGAAATAAAAAGGGGCCTCTAAGACATGCCTGATCGCACTTAAAAAAGGGTTGTAGAAAAACTGCTGAAAACGCACTTTCCCATTCATTTTACGATCCCAAACTCATAAATAAGATAGAAGAAGGATAGTTCTTTTAGAAAATATAAAAAACTCAAAATTGACCTGGTTCACCCGTTTCACCTTTGAGTCCTCACAGCAAATCAAGGGGTGTGACTTTATGTTGGTTTTGTGATGCACGGTCACATATGTACATACATGTACATACATACATATAAATAAACGCACATCCATACACACAGGGGAATCTCATCATCGTGTGAATACTACAGGAATCCTCTTTTAACATGGTATAACCATCGGGTCCCAACTAACCTTAATGTGTTAACCTTGTAGAATTTGAAGGTTCTTTATTGTGAGATAGAAATTTTGAATTAAGCAAAAACAAAGAACAATTTGTGCAGGTAAACAAGGAAAATGTCTGGTCCTGAACTAAACAGCATGCAAAATCATATGCCGTGTCTAAAAACAACTACTGTACTTGAATAATTGTTCATAATACTTTTAATATCTTCTTTATCACTGCACAAGTTGCTGTATGCGATTTCTCTTTTTAAAGTGGGTTAGCCATGCTGTTGAAGTATGGAAGTCCTCATAACCGATGTGGCAGGCAGTGATGTTTGCTGATTTTTCCTTCAGCAGACATCACTGAACCACATCTCGAGTGCCTTTCCAACATCCTCTACAGCTGTCTTGCAGAGGTGTTTACGAGATTGTTCTTTGCTGGGTTAATTCTCAAAGCTAAAACATGTTATTACTCCAAGGGGCTAAAAATTAACCAATTCAAATTTGTTTGCAATATATCGGAAAGCTCTACCTAGAAACTTCTCTGGCTGACGCGATTTGCCAGGCTAAGTTTGTTTATTTTTTTGTTTATTTTTTTTTTTAAATAACAGTATTTTGAGTATGAAATAAAAAAGTTTGTATACTGACTGTCATTAGGGAATCACCCTACCTGTACAGCATTGGGGGTTAGAATACTATAATCAATTGTGCTCTTGTAATCGTAATCTGCATGTGATTCTCTCTAGCACAGAAGATCGATGGATATTGCTGTGGCCCAATTTGTTGATTACTTACAATCGATTATTAAAAAATATGTAGCCGCCATGATCAAGTAAGCTCTAAAATTGTGGAATTCTGGCGAACCCTTTTGTCTAATATTTTACATCTTCTTTGTTACACAACTGAAATTGTGTTATTATTGTGTTATTTCACTCATATCTTATGCATATGTGTACATTTGGGAGCAATAATCGACCATTCTTCAGGCAAACAAGCTATGCTTTGGCTTTAAGAATTGTTGACAAGATGCTGGACATATATATGTACATATATATACAGTATATTTATGTAATCAGGGCTTGCAACACGGTTTTAAAAGTGGGGGGTATGTTTCTGGTGCCACTTCCAGGTTTCATCACCTGAGAAGCAAAAAAGAAAAAAAAGGGCTTCAGTGGCAGTTTTCTGGTACAACTTTCATGGTTAATGGCTTGAAAACAAAAACAGCAAAAGCTACATTTTTCTGGTGCCACTTGTGCTACAAACTAACAGACTGAGAATTTGAAGTTTCATTTATACAAACAATTTATCTCGCAATAAAAGAAACTTTGATTTCTTATTGGTTTATGTAAAGGTTAGTTGGGGCATGGTAATTTACCTTTTGTATCAAAAGTGAATTGTATCCAACCTGGCTGTAACAGGACTTGATCCCCTGTATTACATTGTATTACAGAAGTCGTGTGATTGCTTATTGTCATCTGGGAAGAGGTAATGAGAGGCAACATCTCAAACTAACTTGGGTTGCCTTGCCATGCTTTTTGCAAAGGGTGGGGGAATGGTAGAACTCTTGAAAACTATTCATCAAATTTAATCATCAAATACAAATAGGTATAAAATGATAAAAGTAAAATTTATGGCATTTTTCAGTTGTGTTTTCTACAACTATATGACAAATTGCCCTTTATTGACGTAACTTAGCACAGATTATTGAGGGTTTTGGGTAAAAGCTATGATGAGAATCCTAGGCATACATAACTCGGATGGGACCCAACTCCCACAATATAATGATTACTAGACAGATGTCATATCCACTTGACTACTGATGGTTTTTATCCTTCATAGCAATGGGTACCGGATATTTATGCAAATTAATGATTCCTGGGCCCTGTTTCATAAAAAGATGAAATCCAACAGAAGTCGGAAAAATCGAACAGGAGTCAGGCATCAGCCAATCACAATTGAGTATTCAGTGACTTAATATTTGATTTTCTAACTTAGCTTATGTTTGATCTCAACTTCCATGCAACAGGGCCCTGGACTGTTTATTCTTTGAGAAGTTCCACAATTCCCACGCTATCCAAACAAAAACAATCTTTATGATAGTTTACCTGAAAACTACTGTAACTAGGGCATACTCTGCTGAAAACCGGTTTTGCTGAGTTTACACCATGTTACCAGTGGTAAAAGTTGGATGCACTGATTTTGTGTGAGGACTGAAAATAGGTGAAGTGGGTCAACCTAGCAAATCTTGACTTTTTCATGTTTTCTGAAAGAGCAAATATTCTACATGATGCTAAAATTTGGGATCATAAAATAAACAGGAAATTGTGTTTTTCAGCAGAACACCTTTTTTTTTAAAGAATAGTTTTATTAGGTACCGGTATGTCTTTATAGTACCCTTTTCATTTCTTAAAAACCCTGTTCACACTCTTCACTTTCAATTCTAATAACTTTAGAAAGAATGTTGCTACTGCTTTTAAAGTTGACATTAATCATGGACAGAATGTGTTAAAGCATGTTCAATTTCAGCTAATGTGATACTCTCTTCATTGTTGATACTCCTGTGGTTTACATCCTGTTTTTTGTCCCATTCATCGCACTGTTAGCATGGCTTGGTAAAGATTAAGCGCTTGAATAGACCCTGTGCTTCAGAGCCTCTTTTCTCAGTTCACACTTTTCCCCGAGTGTGTGCTTTCTTTTCAATATTTAGATAGGTTAGGAGAGTCCATTTGATTTGAGTTATACATCATTTTAAAGCTTGAAGTCTGCTCTCTCAGAATAATGCTCTTACCTGAAAATCGATGTCTGGCGACTTTTTGTTGGTTTTGTGATTCAGGGTCACAAATGTTCACTGGAGTGTGGACAGGAATTAATAAGACTAGAATACGGATTGGGAGAGAAAAAGGAGAATATCCCACCTACCCACAGCGAGCTACGTTCTGGGCAACGGGACTGCCGTGGCTGCCGGGAACATTGTGTTAACGTAGATTAGTCCTGTTACTGAAGAGTTTCTTTTTCTCTGTATGCATCACGTTTTCATGGAGTACGTACGTGGACTGCAGTTGGAGGCACATGAAAACAAATATAATGCTGCAATTTATGCAATTTGAAACAACAGAATTGTCATATTTGCTGTGATGAAATATGCAAACTGATTTGACTTATAGAATTCAGTGCATTTTATGATGTGTGGGATTCCTTTGATATGGTAATACTGGTGTATCTAGAACCCCCTCCCCCTGGAGCACCTTCATTCCCAGTGTACTGTAGCCATGCCAAGAATGTTATGTGTGGTTCGTAAAGACATTCCTTCATTTTGCTTTGCATGATAAAGATCTTTAAGCATTCATAGAATGTGTTTTTATACAAAGAATGTTTCATACATGGTGACCTACACGAGTCTCACTGGTCACAGAGACATCTGGAACCTAGGCAGGTCTCCGGTTATATGCGAGGAAATCAAACATGTTACATTTTTCAGACCTTTTTGTCCCCAGCTGGTCTCGGAGTCAGAGATGTCTCCACAACGTCTCCTTAGTTGCAGCCATGTTGCAAAGACTAATTTTGTCTGCAACATCTGTGCGACCTTGCGGAGACCAGTGGTGACCTACTGGTGATGATATACGAGTCACCAAAGAAATGTCTGTGTCGTTGACAAAATGTGACAATGTCCCTGTGACTTTTGGGCGAATATGAGTTGTCATCTAGTTTGGAGATGTCTCTGGAGTTGCTTTTTCTGTGAGAGTGCAACCCATTTTTTTTTTTTTTTTTTTTGGTCATATACAGCACAGTAATATCTCCACCAATGAGATAGGCCCTTTACATTAATGTGCCATCGTGTCCTCTTATAATTTTTGTACTGTGGTTTAACTTGCAAAATTTTTCTGTTTGATGGTATCAAAGACATAATATTGTGTACTTCAGTCTTGACAGTTCAGGTTATTAGGGTTATCCAGAAAGGAACTTTGTAAAATGTTGTATTACAGCTTGTGTTTCAGACCATAGAAAAGGTACCAAAGTTAATGAATACCAGAAGGCATCATTGTATGATGTGCATTATTTGTTTTATCGAGAAGGAGCTTGGATCATTTGGTAATGATTGAAACACAATGTTATATTTTACTGATCAAAGATACTTTACAGTTGACTCATTATAATGAAGTCTTCAGGACCGACAGTTTTCCCTCCATATATCGAAATTTCATTATATCTTAACAAATGAAATGTTTAGTGAAAACAGGGAGGTATTAGAGGAGAAGAAGAAACAAGAATCTCTCCTTTGTACCCATGGCATGCTCCTTGCTGCTGAGAAGTTCTGTGCTCTATCACAGGTGGGCAAAAAATTGAAAAAGCATGAAGGAAAAGTTATGAAAAAGAGTCTAGACAAAAATGAATTTCATTGATGATGATTTTGAAAGGCGAGTGAATCGTAACACTATTTTGGGTGCACTTCATATTCCCAATCTCAGGTGCTATCCATGCTACCAATGCAAGTATGCTGTCACCATTCCACTTGTCTTTCCCCAGACTCACTGCTCTTTACGATTAGATTATGACGATACACTGCATACACTGCATGTATTGCACATGCTACATTTACGGTAGGCCTACACCCTATGTTCGCTTTATAACAGGAGTTCTTGGAAATGTGTGGCACAGGGAATGCATTGAGCAGACTGAAATGTAAAACATTTGCCCATACAGAGATGCTCAGCAAATGTTTGTTTTGTGATAGAATTTTTATGGGTAATCCACATTTTGTTATAATAGAGCACATTTCTTGTGTTTTTCTTTATCAGTGGCGCTCAGAAATGGTTTAGTCATCACAAGAATTTCACTGTAACTTGTTCATTGTAAAGGGATTTTTGCCCCATAGACTTTAATGGTAATAACATTGGAACCTGAATTTTTAGAAGAATGATAAGAATTTTTACAAGTGTGTTTGTTGTAACAGCTGAGCACTTTGTATGCCTGTAGCTAGTATACAGACTTGTAGATTATGGTCCATGTTGTGGTCTGCTTGTTTGACTATGTATGTACATGTATATGTGTCCTGGGACAGGACTCAAGATGCATATACAGATGCCAACTGTTACTTTTTCAGTGTTCTGCAGTTTCATGGAAATTACTGTTTCCAGTGAAAATACATGTACTCGTGGTATGCCTTTTCAGCCCACAGAAGCACTGCAAGGCTGTATTAAGTTGGCATCCCTGTGCATAAACTGGAAGTCGGAGGTTCAAATTCTGCTCAATTGTAACATCTTTGAACTATGACGTTGACCTGTGTGTATAAATGGATACCTGGCATTGCCAGGGTGATTATAATGGCAGGAATAATCAGAGCTACTCAATCAGTAGTACCATCTCTCATCATCTCTCGGGTCTGGCAGAATGGAATATATTAAACCCCCAGTATAGATATGAGAACTCTTCTGGAGAGATGGGGTAGAGCATTTCAGCTGCATGGAAGATGCAGGTTTGCTACATGAAAGACCTTCTACTACAAACACCACCACAGCATTTTTGCAAATAACATGTTTGAAAATGACTGCTGGTCCATTACATTGTTGTTTTGTGTTGTTAGTGAATGTATTTGTAAATTCTTTATCATCAGTGTCATCCATACCGGTACTGCATATAAATGGGAATTTGCATAAGCAACAATTCCAAATTGACAGATTCACCCCAAATATTCATGTTTTTTATTACTAAATTTTATGATTTAGTTATTGACCTAAACTGTGGTTTACAGTGTGTGTGTGTGTGTGTGGAGGGGGGGTGGCTGTTGGATGATAGATTAGCTGGGCTTAGGGGAAAATTAATTTAGGATAATTAGAAAAAAGTTGCAGTGCTCGAGTTTTGCAATGATCAACAGCAATAGATTTTCTCTGGGTTTATCTATGCCACTACGTTATAACTGCATTGGTTTTGTGTTATTTTGAAAGGTTTTTCCTTCTCTCTCTCTCTCTCTTCTCCTTTTCTCCGAATGTATAAGAGTACATGGTGAATAGACCATGTTTGGAGAGTGACTACCACTGGGATTTTGTGAACACATTTTTGTTACTGTGTATGCTGAATATTATGTGTCACTGAGCTATTTATTTTCACAAATTTGGTGAGTCGGGTGCTATATGTGAATTCAAAGACAGGCAAAAATATCGACTCTGATCCTGACATGAATGTGACCTGCACATATGCATTATTCCATTCAGTACTGTACTCCATGATTGCGAATTTAACTACATGTATTCGCGACATCGTCGTGAAGTCCCTATTCACGATTAGACCCCCTAGATATATGGTGTATGCAGTATGTGTATGAAGTATGTTGAGAAATATGTGAATCTAATCTGTGGTATTTTGTGGAAACATGACTTGAAACACTTTGTCCTACTGTAAAATTGAAATGAAGACCAATTGCATTTTCCTTTATATGCATCATTTCCTTTATTTTATTTCTGTCAGTTTCTCTTGATCTTGTTTGCATATTTTTTTTGAATTCTGTACAAAAGTATAGTATGTGTGATACAAACTTTTTGACAAGTGAATAAAATGTTTTGCCTTACAAATGTGATGTAGTGCATGTGCATATTTTGTGTGGGTCAGTTTTAAACATCCTTGAAAAACATATTGAGAGAGTGAGAGAGAGAGAGAGTGGTTTGATTCATAGTCTCACACGTGTGACAGAAACGCATTTTGGAATGGGAAAGGGTGTTGATTATAACATCGAAACACGCACTGCCTTGTCCGCCTTGGACTACTTAACATACATAACAATGTCGAAATTTCGGAGCGTGGGTATTTGTTCCATGTTCATCGTGTCACTGCCGGCAGGGACGTGACTGCTGCCGGCAACCAGGGACAGCCTGGTGGTAGTGTCGCTGCCCGGAAAGCAGTAGATGACAGGTTCGAGTCCCACTGGTTCCTTTTTTCCGACATGTTTGTTAATTTACAGATCAGCAGTTGCGATCTTAACAAAGTTAATTTGAAGAAGGAGACAAAGTGAAGAAACTCGCACCTGAACCTTCACCCCTCTGAATAATATCTTTCTTTCATTCACACACTTAATGTTATACAGGAATACGAGCCCTTTTGAATGTCATATTCTGCTTGGCAAACCATGTTTATTGAGTAGCACATTTGTACTACAGGTGCAGCACAAAATTGAAAAATACACAGTATCTTTAGTCAGTCAAATTAACTCTGCGATAGTTTGCAATAAAAATAGGAAAACATTAACATCACAGGGGAAAAAAAGTTCTAAAAAAACAACAACAACATACAAACCAATGAAAATGAAATGTCGTACGCACTGACATGTAATATTTTTGGTGGGTGGAAAACACAATACATGGTGGTTCATATGAAAGTGAATACATTTTGCTGTAAGACAATTAGTCAATAAACATGTAAAAGTATATATATGTCCTTTTTCCTGACATGAAAGATAGGACATAGCTTATATATCCCCACACAAAAACCTACCACTCTCCATACATTATAAAAGGGCAATGGCTTAGAACTCCAAGTCAATCAGATCATAACAGAATACTCATTTTTGGCTAGTGCAAAACTTGTACATACAGCTCATATAGGCCCTACAGGGGAACCTCATTTAAACAAGCTGCTTTGGACAATTAAAATTTCCTTGTGATATCAGATACTTGTATCTTGTTTTTCAGGGATAAAAACAAGGATAAAAAGGGAGTGGGATCTGCAAAATGACCTCATAATATCAGATATCTTGCTATATCCCTCCTTGTTATAATGAGGTTCCAGTGTACCCCCTACCAAAACTAAAAGGTTTTTACCATCTTTATTACAATCCTGACAGAATTAATGTTGCCAAAGAAGATTTGAGACTGTTTTGTTAGCAGAAGCCAGTAATTATGGAATCAGACAGTATCTCATTTGAACTAGTAATGTCTCTATGGCGACTGGTATGCCTTGGCTATATAATATGTCACATTATTCTCCCAGTAGGTCTAGAGTATGTACATCTATTTCACAATGTGAGATGGCAGTTACAAATAAATTGCGAGAAACAAGTTTAATTTTAATGTCAAAATTGTTTCAGGGAGCAATTACACACGTATTTGGGAATTTTAGAAAGTTCCAAGATTGAACTTGCTGCACAATGTTAAGGTTCAATTTTTTGACATTTGACCTCTGACTATATTTCATCAGAGGAGCCATTAGCTGATAAGACATGCTACATCTCCAAAAGCTTGAGCAATTTCACAGATATGAGGCAATTAGAAAATTGTAATTTATTTCTCACCTTTGACACTAACCCTCGATCTTATGCCCAAAAACAAAATGACATTTGGTAATGAATGTACAAAGTTTCATGAGGACCATTCCATTCCAGAAATGTGTAGTAAATCGTGAATTTTTTTCAATTTCACTTGACTTTTGACCCCATAGTCCACATCCCTTCAAAATCATTGTGAGGTTATATGCATGGATACTGGGCATATCATTTTTATTTTTTTTTTAACTGTGAATACATTGAATAATTTCCAAGGTATGGGAAAATATCATGCTTTTAGCATTTTGACCTGACTCAATCTTGAACTTTAAATTTGACCCTATGACCCCAAATTTCCAGAGAGAATAATTGTCTGGCAACACACATACATGTATACTTCGTTTCACATTGAGCCATTTATGAGATGGAGAAAAAAGTGAAATTTTAACATTTTTAATTCTTACTTGACCTTTGAACTTTGATCCCACAGCCCAAGTCTGTCTGTAGTTAATCTTTATTTGGTATTTGATACATATATGCACTGGGTTTCATGAAAATACCTGCAGACATTGCAGAGATATATAAGGAGAAAATAGTGAAATTTTGGAATTTTGACCCTGACAGTTGACCTTGAGCATGAGTGCCCACAAGTTGATGGTGCAGCTTTGTCCACTCATACATACAAATGTACATAGGCCAAGTTTCAGTTGGATTAGTCAATTGTGGTGTATGAATTACATCCATTGATTATGGCCACGGACGAACAGACGGACAACCCGAAAACATAAGCCCTGGCAATAATACTTTGTGGTGGAGGCATTAAAAAAAAAAAAAAAAAAAAAAAAAAAAAGGTATGCAGCAGTTCACAACCCTGCTATGCACTATATAAAAGAACTTATATAGGGCCTACTTTTTCATGCAAAGGGCTGTAAACACAGACACTAGCTGTTACAGGTGTTTGGTAAAATAAAAAACAGCAATAGACAGATGCGTCAAATAAGCACTGGCATGCCCAGTATGCTCTGTTCACAGAGAAATACTCAGAAAGAAGTTGTGTAGAATGAAGGAAAATTTGTAACTGTCAACTTACGTTGCCCTACCTACCTACATATTGCATATTACTGCATATTATGCTAAAATGTGTATCTTCAGTTCCATCATACACTGATGCATTACAGCAGGATCTCTGGGTCAAACATTACGGCCCAAATTCACGAAGGTGGTACAATCTTTGTCCATGGTTTAAAAAGAGAGAAGGTATTCAAGGATTCAAGCACTTTCATTTGACCTTGACCCTTGCCCTTTGACCCCATGACCATGATTCTTCAAATAGTCGCGAACTATAGCTGCTATCATCCATTTTCATGACAATATTTAGTTATTTTAATTGGATATTTTCAAAATGTGGAAAAATTGTGACATTGAACATATTCCCTTGACCTTTGACCCCACAGCCAAAATCTTCCTATAGAATCATTGTGCAGTAATGCATGTATATACCTAATTTTTGTATTAAGTTTCATGCATGCAGTCTCCAAGGTATGGAGCAAAGGTGTAACTACAGCATTAAATAGAAGAATTCTAGCATTTTATCCTGACCTGCAGACATATTGCATAAACATGGGGGAAATAGTGAAATTTTGATAATTTGACCTTGACCTTTGACCTTGAACATGTGCACCCAAATGTTGATTGGCATAACTTCATTCATATACATTTCCAAAGTTTCATTAGGATACCTCTAACAGTTGTTCACTAACACTGTCCACAAAACTGATAGGATGGACAACCCGAAAACATAATGCCTCAGATAGCTCACTTCATGGCGGAGGCAAAAAAAGTCACAGATGCAGGAAAGGCTGATGAAGAAAAGCTAATTATTTGTAATGTGTACGATCACTTCATTGGTGGTGTGAAAAAGTGTGGAAGAAATATTTTTTTCTAAAAAGTGAATGTTAGAATACAGGTATGAAAAAACTAACAACTCATGGTCACTCCATGTGTTTTTATCTTGTTTGCTGCAGTTGCATATTATTTTGTTATCACTTAAGTTGTTTAAGACCACATTTTGAATGCTTTGTCAAAGGTATACTGGTACATGTACTTTCTAGATCTACATTTACTTGACTTCTCAATTCTACATATAACCAATATTTAGAGGGTATTAAGCTGTGCAACAAACATACACACAGATACTGACTTAGTCACAAACACAGGCAGATAACATACACACATCACGCACACATTCTAGTAAGATGGTTCAACTGAGAATATGATAGTTTGCTCAAGGAAACAGGGCATATTCCTGTTTTTGTCTCTGATATTTTTTCTTTATTCTGATAAATTGATTAAGTGTATTGAAAACCATCAAAAAATTATGTTTAAATTCAGTTAAGTATGTAAAGATTAGGCTTCATGTATTGTATAGGTGCATACACAACAATTGAGGATGCTTGTAAAATATTTCAAATTTCCCCCTCTGAATAGTGTGAAGTAGGCCTACTATTCGCCTACATGCAGGTTCTAAATATGCAAAACAGGCCGGTGCATTATATACCCCTAAAGGACCCTGAGGACTTTAAGAGTCCCCTTTTCCATTTGTTTTTTAATACTCGCTGAACCAACAGCCATATGCCTGGTGTGAAATGTATCCTCGGCTGCCTGGAGTGAAACATGACAATATTCCAAGCTGAAACCTTCCATGAGAACACACATACACACACACACACAAACACTCTCTCTCTCTCTCTCCAGCACATTATGATCATCTTGATAAAGCATGTGAACTTCAAAACACAGTGAAGAGACAAAATTTTCACTTTCTCTTGGTAACAGGAAAGAGAAATACCACATACTGTGTCCCAAATCAAGCACATAGCACAAACTACTTCTCTAGAAAAAGAAAAAAATGATAACCAAATAGAAATTGACCTAGCGAGCAATCAAGTTTATGATTCTCATTTTCAATTCTGATTTATGATGCATCCAAACTTTTTCAAAACAAATATTTTGTCAGTCACCACTCAAAATACATGTCACGATAATGAGACTATCTAGGTATCTCACATCATTAGATATATAGGGCGACGTTTGTAGTCCCATCGTTATTTCAACAGATTTTGTTTACCTGTATTTCAGTGGCTCTTCATACGTTGGAATCATGACTTTCATTATTTTATCTTTCATTATTGTAGAAAAACAAAGAAACCAAAAATTTGTGGCAATGACCTTCAAAAAAGGTAAGTTGCACTGATGCAAAAATGTGAGTTGCATTGATGCATAAATTTCAAGCACTTTCCTTTAATGTGTGCATTTCTTTATGAAACATACATGTAAAAGTAACCATCTAACCACTTGGACACACATAAAAGCAAGAAATTATAAGCAAAATGACAGCGGTTTTCCTAATGGAGATGAAAATCTAGATCTGCCTGCTTGATGGGTACATGGCCCACACTTTGGCTCAGAAACTATAATTCTGTAAGCAGGGCTCTCAACATTTGTATTTTCTGCGGCAGAATCTGTGAAGTTGTACTCCAAAGTTAGCTGGCTCTTCTCATGGTCTTGGCTTTCTCCTTGGATTTACACCTGGCCTGGTGAGAGGGAAGAAACCACAAGAAACCACAAGAAAAAATGACAATAATTGACCGCCGCAGAACAAACATACTTTCATCTACATTGGTTGCTTTTCTGCTTCCAAACTTTGAATTTGGATGGAAATTAACCATCTCTCTCAGAAGAGACTCAAATTCCAAATCAACTGTGTGAACATACAACTATACATGTAAATTGTGATTTTTTAGCCTGGTTAGAAAATGAATTTGTGCAGCTTTCTAGGTGTCTTATGATACAAGTAAACATTCTAAAAATTGTGTGTAGGTACTGTGAATGTTTTCATCTATCTTGTTGTTTATGTTGTAGGTTTTAGTTTCTGTTTCTGTTCTTGTTTTTGTTGTTTTTTATCTATTTATTTATTCATCTTTGGGGGGGGGGGATGGGGGGGGGGGAGGTCTGAGTAAACTACAACAAATTATACTGAAGAATTATGTCAAAACCAGAAAATGGATGTTCAGCAACTGTTTTGGGTGTTTGTGGGGAGAAGCTTTGAATATTTCTTTTAGAGAAAAGTGAAGAGAGGGACTAAATATTCAGAACAAACAAATGAGAAACCCAAGGTCTAGTGCTCACATGATTATTGCAAATTAACCTACCACAAATTCTTCCAGAATATTATCCAAGAACAATTGTATAACATTATTATTCTATCACACTTGCAATACCTGCAAATAAATGTAAAACCAGAAATTTTCATGAGCATGAAATTGTGGATGCTACCTGCCAAGTTTGGTGAAAATCTGTCGGCTCACTTGAGCCTTGAGCCAGAAAATTGCAAATCAGGTCAGGATAGTAAACCATCTATGCTGCTATCAGGTGTTTACAGGATACTGTAAAACCAGAATTTTTGCATGTATGAAATTCTCTCGAATTTTGCGAGGAGCTAAGATTGCAAAAATAAAATGCATGCAAAAGTTGTTTTTTTTTTTTTTCATACACAGTCAATTGAACACCAGTTGTAAATTTGTGAAAGTTTCATGCCACGAAAAAGGCAGTCGGCTCCAATTTAAGAAAATTTCATGCCGTAAATGTTTGCCGTTTTACAGTATTCTGTGGGACAAGTTGCCGACATTTGAGCGAAAAAAAATGTCTGCTGATTTCAGAACATTTTCAGAGATTAGCGTCTCTGAGTAATCACTAACATTCCATTCATTGCTACGTGTATGTTCTCACCCATTGCTTTAAGATATTCCTTCATAAAAGAAAAATGAGAAATAAGTGTATGATTGCACACTGTAGGCTTAATATCCATCATTTTTACATGTGACATATCACACAAGGTCACTTTCTCTGTCACTCAACAGATGACACTATCACTGTCCATTGCATACTGTAAAACATGATATTCGCGGCATTAATTTTTCGCGATTTGGAGCTGACGGCCTTTTTTGCGGCATAAAATTTTCGCGAACTGCCACTGGCATTCAATGCATATAGTGTAGACAAGAACTTTCGCATGCATTTTCATTTACCAAATCTTGGTGCTTGCAAAATTCGGGAAATTAAAATGCACGCGAACATTCCTCGTTTTACAGTAATTCTTCATGAAGAGAACAAATCAAGCTTTTTAAGTCTGTGTGCTCAACATTGATAGCATATATATATATATATATGTATATATATATATATATATGAAGGGTTTGTTTGCAAAAACCGATAAGTCCATTTTTGAAGATTTTGAAGTACGATCTCTGTCATAAAGTACAAAATAATACCTTTTAAATGATATATTGGTCACTACATATAGAGGTATATTTTTGAAGTTATGGTCAAAAGAAGCACAAATTTTCTTATTATTCTCTGTATTTTTCTTGACCTTTAATCGCAAATATCTCCATTTCGCAAATATGGACTTATCGGTTTTTGCAAACAAACTCTTCATATATATATATAAAATGACAGGTTTTCAAGCATACACTTTTTTTGCTATCAGGAGTCAAAATGATGAACCTCAAACTGGTCATAAAAGATTAATCAGTTATGAGATCAAGACTTATAGGTTTGTATTCTTTTAGTCATGTTATTACATTTCCTTCTGTGCTTGTCAGTGACTGCACCTAGTACCTGGTAATTTATTGCGACTTTGTACTGATAAGTGTTCTTAGCCATGACAGTTCTGTCAAGCTGTTCTTGTGTACTGTTGTCATTGCTGTCCATAATCATCTCTCAAAAGAACTGAAGAAATAAAAACAAAATCAACAAAATGCTACATTGTGAAGAGTTATCTCAAGCATCATCTGGGTCAGGAGCACAAGACTACCTCCAATAATGGGGAACACTGAAAGCCAACATGTTTGAGGGAAAATTATCAGAAAAACAAAATATACATTGGGAAAAAAACACACACACAAACCTGCCATTATTCTGATGCTCAAATGTTACCATGCATCACAACATTGAGAATTCATTGCGCATGCTCATTTTCCAGTTGGCCTGACGTTTTTGTGTCAATAAGGTTTGTTTTCAGTAATTTTAGTATAATACTGCAATTTTCATTAATATCTCACAAAATATCACTTCTTCTGTCTAACACAAAGATTGGAATCATGACTGCTTCTTGGCTTGACTTTATGCGGTACGTATGTACATGGAAGTGCTACAAATGTAGCAAACAGTCAACAGTAGCATTGACACTTTGAAGTAATGATGAAAAGAATGTTTGTTTGAAGTATGTAGTCAAGTTTCTGAATCATGACATTTGAATTTACGCTAATTATTGGCCCTAGACAAGTGCTGTGGATCATCATCATCATCTCCATCATCATTACAAACTGTATATTTAGACAGTCTTTTCTATATTGGTTTTAGTCTTATTCCATGAGATGATCAAGTTACATAATACTTTCACAATCCAGCCCTCAGGACAAGTTACCCCAAGTCTTTTATGATCAGTTACAAATACAAAAGCTATATTGCTGCTAAACATCTTGCTTATTGATTTTCATATTGTTACAAATAAAACATCTTTCTATTGCAACTATTTGCTGTATACCTCTATAGACAGCATTTGACAAAACATAAAAACAATTCATAACAAATCACACTATTACTAGCATGCCAAGATAATTTATTTTTGTACGGAGCTAACTATCTACAAGCACAAGAGCAAAAGCAAATAAATGACATCGAAATGAAATGACAGGCATTCAAACAAGGTGTTAGTTAACATACCAGAATGCTTTTTATTAGCCACAAAAGTAACAGAAAACTTGAGGGTACAACGGGGGCTACACAGATGGCAACATACAGTGTACTTGTTTGTAGCACAAAAATAAAGTATGAGTAATGCAACGTAATTAACATAGATCAATGAGGAATAACATACTTCCAGTGAACAGTTGTTTCATTTGAAACATAATCTAACTCAACATTAGAAGCTTTCAAACCTGCCAAACTCCAAAAATGCAGAAAAATGTCATTATGATTCTCTAAGGAATTACTAACAGAGTCTAGTTAATCTTTTTTTTTTTAAATTTGCAAAACATGCTAGTTTCTTTAACCTTCCAAACCACCTAATGATTAAATATTGGAATATGCAACATAGTTTTAATAATTCAGCAACCTTCAAGGAGTTACACGATACAAGCCAGTTATAACTATTGCTATGTGATGAAATCTTCACCTGCTCTCACTTATGGATTACTAATGCTAACAGATAAAACAACAAAATGATTTAAACATCAGAGAGATGTGAAGTGAATCATTAATATAATAACAAGTATTTAGAAGAAAATTTTAAATATTAAAAACTGCCATAAAGTGAAGAGGAGTACACCTGTGGTTATCACCATCAGTGACCTTAAGGGGATTGATATCATTCTCGTTTTCTTAACCCTTTAAAGGACGGGCTGATTTCCCATAGACCCCTGCCTGAGTATACTTGGGACTCGTCCTCAATGGGTTAAGGGCTTGCCACAGAAGAGTGTGGACATCTTGATCAACTGGCACAGTATTCTTTGTGCCTTGCTTACTTCATATATATATATATCTAAACACAAATTATATGCATATAGCCTTGCATGACAGTTAATCTACATAGAACACAGAACCTTAACAGCAATCAACCAATAGTACACCTTATAGCGCTTATGTAAACGGATCAGATAAAACGGTGGTAACACTTGTTTCCTGTTGCTCATAGCCATAGAGAATTGTCGGAGCTTTCTGCAACATCTAATAACAAGGATGCACTGAAGCATGGATTCTTTCATAGTACATGTCACATAATAGCAAAAGGGAACAATTCAAGACTGATTAGCATATTTTAGTCCTTAAAGTAATGTAAACTATGAAAAAGAGTGTGTACAAGCAATCAATGCATAGTGATACACAACTTCTGCTCTTCCACCAAATGTGTTCCCTACACTGGGTTATCATAATGGCTGCCCCACAGGTATACTTGTAAATGCTCTAGTCTAATTGACAAATTTACAACTAAAAAAACAAAAAACAAAACAAAACATTCTTGCCAGTGATTTGATTTGAAGCACTCCATAACTAGCAGCCTCTCATCTCCTTAATGTAAACTCGTTAAACTACAACATGACAGTTATGCTGGTCCACTACATCTTCACCTGTAGCTAAAATCCTTCAAGCAGCCCATTCTACAGTGCTGCCCCAATGATATGAAATGCTCGAGACAAAAAACATGCTTAAGACACCACCTGTTTAGCACCTTACATTTAAACTGATAATTTTCCTTTATTTTTCCTTTTTGGTTTCCTTTAAATGATCTGATTTTGATCAAGATCTAAAATTTTTATGATTTTCTTTTATCATCGAACCAGTCCTGAATTTAGATCTGTAAATGTAAGAGCAAAAACATTTCTTAAGTATCAGAAAGAGTTATAAAATGCCTATCAATGACTTGCTGTAAAACTGTGCCTTGTTTTCATCTCTTTTTTTTTTTTTTTCTTCCAACAGATACTTGCACAAAAATGCAGGTGTAAAATCCCTTCCTTTGGTTTTGATCAAGGTACCACGGTACCATAAAGCTTTACAGTCATTGAAGCAGCACTGAAATTTAATGAACTCACACAAACTCTGTCCACCACAATCATGAAACATCAAATAGCTCACAATGTAAATAACAGAATTATGGCTTAACTACATATATCAATGCTATTAACATTACTCTCATATAATTGAGCATTGTCATCTTGTTTAAACCAACACACTAGATATACTTGTTTTCACATTCACATCAAATTAATGATTTAGTTGTATATATAAAAGCAATGCTTCTTTGTAGTTCAGCAATAACATAGTTCACTCTTTAACATCTTTAATGTATTCAAACCAATGGCTAGATATGTTTTGATACCTTAAGTGTAATTTAGGATACATGTGAATATATTCAAACTATGATGAGCAGGCATGCATTTTAAAAAATCTTTTTTAATAACAGCACTGATAGGATAACTAAGCATGGGAAGTAATAACATATGCTGACATCAAATGCAATCTTTAAAGCAGATTATGCACACTAATACAAGTCTTATTTAACTTTTTTTTTAATTTTCCATGTAATGCAAAGTTTGTTGCAATCAGTAATACACTTTATTAGAAGAAAAACAAAGTTATCAAAGGCTCCACATAAAATGCTACACATTACCTTCAAAATCTGCTTAACAGCTTATACTCCTATCACTATATCTTTCATTTGACTTTCTTGTCATACATTTAACATATGCAATCATTTGCATGATATTTTGTTGCAAACCTTAAAGAAATTCCCCATTATTTACTACCGAGTATATTTTCAAAGACAGTACAGAAGGGAGAAAAAAGAAAAAGTACCTGAGACCAGCAGGGTCTGGCTGTACTGTATTTCAAACTGTCAGGTACATGCCAATCAGCATGTTTTTAAAACTCCAATCCATGTATTTTTCTGTGACATGAAACATCAAACTTTATTTGTCTGTCACCCAATGTCTGGTTAAAAGATTACTGTACCCATTTGAAATCACATCAGATGACATTTGAGCAAGCAGCTGACATGATATCATAATGGGCATTCATAGTTACCCATATCTAGGGACTTTGATCATAATGTTGCCTACATGACTGGTACATGTGTATACATGTATGTACATTGACACTAGTTATATCACACAGGAAGCTGAAGGTAGGCACCATGTCATCTCCATTGTCTGTTGCCTGAGCTTTCACTGTGAGAGGCAATACTGGCAAAGCGGTATTCTCCCTTCAAGGAACAGGACAAGGCATTGGTGATGATGTCAAGATTGTGCAAGTATGCACTAAGAGACAGTCATTCATCAACTGGCATAACCACTGAAATGTCTTAAAATTTATCACTGTGCTGGCCCTAAATGAGACTAAAACTACATGCTGCTCTATGAGCAGCTGCTATCAATGTTGTGGAAAAATGTGATGCAATGTCATGCAATGTCATGGCGTACAGCTATATGATATGGCAAACATACCAGTGGCTACACTCACTGCAATTCACTGAAGTTTTAAAAATTAACTGTGTGTACAAGCATCACATGGAAACACTACAGAACAACTTTTGATATGTGCATCCATGTGAAGAACACAGAGTTAGAGACCTGAATTTATGTACTACTTGTTCAGTGTCTACAATGAAATTCTCATACTTTGTCTCAAATGAGACAAATATCAAGTTGGCATTCAAACTTCAACAATCTAGAAGAGGCATTTTTTTTGTTTACTTTTGTATTGTCAAAACACAGAGAATCGTTTATCCTTCTCCTGACAACTCATACATGTACGCTGCCCCCCCCCCCCAAAAAAAAAAAATAAATAAATAAAAAAAATGAAGAAATGGGTTTAGAAGACACTTTAAAATTTCCAAATCAAGGAAACACAATTACTACACAGCATCACAACAATTTGTTTTAATGGTTACTTTCCCTCTAGTCAAAACTGCAAGAGTGCTTGAAATTACTTATTTCTCTGACACATACAACTTCTCATGAAAACAATATATCTGTAGAGAGCATCAACTTTATATCTAGGATGTCATTTTCATATTTCTGATGTTTAAATATTTGATAGGCATCAAAATTTGAATTCCCTCACACACACAAAAAAAAAAAGTACAGAGCAAACTTGTTCAGCTCTTTGGTGTCTCAGCTTGCTTACAAGAGAGATTTAGGGAACGATGTCAAATAATGTGCTCTGAAGGACTGATCCTCCTGTGCCTTGATTTAAACATACTGACAGATTGCCTCTATTGAGAAATTAGCCATCATTTTAGACATGGTGGATGAACACACTGTTCTGATGAGAAATATTTCTATCCAAGGCACTAAGATGTGACAAGCAATTAAGATGATAAATTAGAAATCAACTGATTTTGTCAAACTCATGTGTTCCTGTCTTACAAACTGGCTTGCAGTCCCTGTCCTTATAATATCCTTAATCACTGATTTTAATCATAAATTTGGTTTCTTAAATTCTCACTTTTACATGGAGATCCTTTTAAAAATCCACTTATCTTTAGTCTCTGTATTTTCATGCTAGCCTCCCTACATCGCCATTTTTAAACAATGACCAAACAAAATGAACATAAAGTATTGACAAACATGAACAAAAAGAGGACTCCAGATGGCAGTGACTAATGATATCTTTCATGCTCTAAGAGCATGTTCAGGCATGTTTCCTTTTTTGTATTTTTTTTTTTTTGTTGTTTTGGTTTTTGCTTTGATACAAAAATAAACACAAACATGTTTCATCTATGAATATACAAAAAAGATCTGCACTGCCTGTCTGATCTGAATGGGATGACACTTGACATATAAAAATAGAAGACATCTTCTTGACATAGGTGGTATGATACTCGTCAAGCTTCTCAAAAGTGCAGGTTCTCTATAAAAGAATGCATTGCCATTTCATTCTCTTCTCTGTCAGCTCTGCAATTGGTCACACTGAAAAAAAGTTAATGACACACACTATATATCTGGGGAAATAAGACAGGATGTTTCTCCTGGACACCAAAATAACTTGTATCAATGTGCGAAGACCCTCACTGTTTTTACACTGACAACCAGCTTTTTCCATGTAGCAACATATTTGAACAAGCATACTGGTTTTAAGGAGTGGTACATAAACACAGACTGGTTTGTTGCATGGCATGGCAAGTTGCATGTGGCAAGCAAAGTACAAGTAGCACAGCTTCTTTGTCTTTTTTATTCTTCTTTCTTACTAAAAATCATTTCATATGCCCCATATACACTGATCTTCTGCTCTGTGTTTTATCTATAAACTGAAGGACAATAAACTTTTTTTTTCTTGTCATAAAGTCTTCAATATTGGCTGAAATTTTGTAGTTGAAAGACTCATGCAAAATCCATTCTGGCAGCTGTTGATATTCATGCAAAGTTTTCTCACACTGGTTCAACTACTCCACATGCTTTATGCAGCTGTACGGGATAGCCAACATGTGATAGATGGGTGCACACTGGTGACAATGACAGGATTTTTTCTTTCTTTCTTTAATGAACATGGAAGGGGGACTATGTAATTGACTAGGTCACATGTTACACTTTATAATCTTCATTTGTGTCTGTTGCAAAAAGGAGACAGTGCAGAAACAAGAACAATTTGGATGAAGAGCTGTATGATCAAATAAATAAATAAATCTCTCTTTCTCTCCTCCTGCCTTCATCCCGTATCACCACATCACAGACCTACTCTGCCCAACCCACGTCAAGATAGCAATTAGAATATCAATCTACACAGGAAAAAATACCAAGTACACAAAGAAATTTGGCTCCTTTTACTCAGTAATACTTTCAGAGTAGTCTATATTGTTTTACATCTGATTTTTTTGCAGGCTGGTATTGAAACCTGACGCAGAGAAAGTAGTTGCTGGTCACTATGAACCTTGTGCCCAACATTTCTCTTATCCACAGCCTAACATTTTCAGTTCATTTGCATTTCCTTTCTCTTTCTGATATTTGTTTGTGTTTTGTTTTGTTTTGTTTTTGTTTGTTTTTTGCCGCTGATATTCTGTAGTCACTGAACAAAGTCTCACTGTACATTGAAATTCCTATCAGCAGTTCTCTGAATTCCTTTAAAGTGACCTGCATATTTCAGTTTCAAAAATCAAGGAAAAGAATGTCTGTCTGTGTGTGTGTGTGTGTGTGTGTGTGTGTGTGTGTGTGTGTGTGTGTGTGTGTGTGTGTGTTTTTCTCATGGAATGAGAAAGTAGGTGTACGAGATAGGCCTTGATAGATGGGTTGTTTGCAGAGCAGCTTTCACTCACACTCAGAGTTACGGTCTTGGACCTCAATAAACTATACAGGCACATGTATCCTATTGCAAACAAAAATCAACATAGAGTTTTCACAAACACTCACAATGCTTCCTGCAGTGTAGCACAAAATCTTGCCACAAGCTTACTATGAACCAATCACTTCATTCTCCATAAGCTACAACACACAACCCCAATCACCATGCCTGGATAATAGTGCTACAGGAGTAAGACTTTCAGAGAACAGTCATACTCTTGCACAAGAGAAAGGGGAAGAAATGAGCATCATATCAAGGTATGAAATACACCAAAATGCCAATGTACACGTACTAATACACTAATGTACATACAACAACAACAAAAAAGAACAAAAATCGAAATGACACTTGGTTATGAGAAGTATAGGCTATTTTGAATGTCCTGAGAACAAAGAGAAGCAGCCAATGAAATAGCTTCATCTTGAGGGAACTGTTAGAGTAATGATGCGTTTACTGTAACCCCTGTGTTTTCTCTTTGTTTTCTATGACTGAATGTGTGTTCAGTACCGGCTGTATGGGTGTGTCCGTAATGTGTCCTTCTGCTGCATAGCTGATGGGTACTTCAGTTGTGTTGGGGTACCTTCAGTTGACCAATTTTCAGTCTCAGTAGCCCCTCCTGTACAGAAGTAACAATTCAGAAAAAAGACGATACATGTCATGCAGCAACACAAAAAGTTAAATCCATCTAATTGTTTGTTTTTCATTGTTATAACTAACATTAGGATAATAATCATTGAATTTGTATGTGGATGAAAGAGATATTCAACTGAATTACTCTTCACATCGACATGAGATTCATCAATGTTGACTGTCTTCCATGAACATGAAGTTACAATTGCCTTCTAAGCACTTTCTGCTAAATATAATTGTTTTTCATTTACTACAGTTGCAATCATGAGTGAAAATTAAAGAGAAGACAGATAATATCTAAACTATAAACCATGGCAATGTCAAACATAGCACTAGGCAGAAAGCTGGTACACAATTTGCCAGGAAAATTATCAGTGAAATGCAGGATATTCCACTAATTGACAACTTGCCTTATATCAATGCAAAATAAGCACCAAATTAATCTGTAGTTCAGAACAATGATCAATTCGGTGCTAGGCAATTTGTCAATCAGTTGCATAAAAACACCCTGAAGCAAGAATTTCATGAATTTTTAAAGGTTTTAAATGTTGGTTTTTGAAGAAAACACATCCTTGCAATTATATATTGTCAAAGAAAAACAAGAGACCTGGGGGTCTCGCGCTCACCTGAGTATCGCAAGTTCACCTTTAACGCAGTCACTAATCTAAGTCACACACAGCTCTACTAAAAATTGACTAGGCATTCTCACATAGAAGATGAAAATGTAGAATGAGGGCCCAAATTTGGACCCCCATCGCCCCCCCCCCCCCCCAGCCACGCCCCCAGGGGGATCATGGTGCCCATTTGAACAAATTTAGATCTTATACTCCTTAGGTATGCTACCTGCCAAATTTGGTGAAAATTCATCATGAGGTTTTCAAGAACAAGATGAAAATATACAATTTAGGCCCCCATTCCAACCTCCTTCCCCCCCCCCCCCCCATGAACAAACTTGAAACTAGAGTCATTAATGTACTAACTCATAGCATTAACTTAGCTCTATCACTTCTGGGCCCCGTTGCAAGAAAGTTGCAATCAATTGCAAATAATTGCTAATTTTGAAACAACCATTCTGATTGGCTCAGGGTCTGCCCTATTAAGAAGACATGCATGCAACAATGATTTTGATTGGCCAGTGACAATCACTTGCAAGTTGCGTTTAAACGCAAAGTTTCTAGCAACGGGGCCCTGGTTCTAAAGAAGATCTTTAAAGATTCCTCTTTTTTTTTTGGGGGGGGGGGGGTGGGGTTTAGCCTGTGTGGGGCATGGTGCCCATTTTAACAAATTGAGATCCTAACCCCCTAGGGACGCTACCTGCCAAGTCTGGTGAAAATCGGTCTGGGGTTTTCAAGAAAATGTAAAAAGTTTATGCATGACACACGATGGACGACGGACTACTGACGACGCACGCCGGACAAAGAACGATCGCAATAAAAACAAAAAGAGTATACAAATATATGTGAAACTTTGAAAGACCGTAAATGACATCTCATGACACTGCAGTTAGGCCACCTGGGTATACACATCATTTGATAAAACATGAAATAGTACTTCAAAGTCACAAACATCAACTTCCTACATGTATACTCTGTACACGACATATCACAGTCAGTGTAGCACATAGTCTCCTTCAAACAACTCTAATGATCTTGGTGTCTACCAGGTACATTAAAGTCAACAGCTGCAACTCTGCATCTTGTCAGAATACACAAATACTGTACCTGGGACACCTGAGCCTTTCAAAGGGCTCATAAAGCCCCTTTCACAATTGGCGCACGACCATCTGCGACCATTTGGGCACAAGACAGGCTGCAACGGGCTTCAATGGCCATCAGTATCATCACGCCACAGAAAGGCTTTCACAAATGCAACAGCTGTCAAACAATAAAAGCGACTGGACGTGAGACCATGCGATCGCTTAAGCAACTGAATGAGACCGGTGCGAGTGGTCCTGTGAGTGGTTGTGCGAGTTGTCAAGTGGCATGGAGTATAACAGGGAGGTGATATTGATGGAGTGGCCACTTTGTGCAATCCATGCAAATACATGTCTGGGTTCTAAAGCCTTACAATAAATGTCAAAAATTCCCTTTTCACTAAAATCATGCACCGCTCTATCAAATAGTTTCATATTTCATAAAATTGTAAGCTCTATTCTAAAGTTACATTTATTATTTGGCTATTACCAAAATTTATAGGCTTCTTCTCTTTAGCATAATACACCTTCATGCCAAATTTGAAGATGATCTGAGAAGAACTGCAGCCAGAAGAGCGCTCACAAGAAAATCTCTGCCGCAGATGTGGCAGCTGCATGATGAGGCCAAATCCTTAGTATCCTCCAAACTCTGTTCGGGGGATACATATAGCACTTCTGCAGCTTAACAATTTGAGAGAAGATTTGTAGAGATTCCTTAATTTGGGGGTTTTGTCAGTCCAGCCCCCCCCCTCCCCCCCTCCCCCCCCCCCCCCCCCACCGCAGGTAAAGAATGGTGCCCATTTGTACAAATATATACTCTACCACCGAGCAAAGCAATAATAACTGTCAAGTTTTGTCAAAAATTTTATCATGCATTCCCAACAAGAAGATAAAAATGTACAATTAAGGCCCCAATTTAAACCCCCCTTCCCCCCCCCCCCCTCAACTCCAAGGGGGCACCCCTGGATCCGCCATGAACAAACTTGAAACTACTGTCATCAATGTACAGTCAAAACTGTCTATTGCAGCCACCCACGGGAAACAACAAAAGTGGCCATTACAGACAGGTGGCCACTATAGACAGGTCAGTAGCCATTTTGAATTTCAACACTTGCATTGTATAATAGCACAAAATACAACAGAATGATTTGCATGTGTACCTATAATTAGGTGATACGCTATCAGCGTATCACCTATTGTGATTGTCAAAATCTCTCTTTATTTTTTTTTATTCTTCTTTCTTTCTGGACAATTTTGTGTCGTCAATATCTCAACAATGACATTACGGAATGACATGAAATTTTCAGTCAACATGTCTCATAACAATATCTAGCCACAATAAGGTTTTCATGACAGTAACATATCTATGACGTCATTTAGGCGCCATTTTGTGATTTTCGGACCTTGTCACATGATCGATCATAACTTCATAACTAGATGTAATTTCTGCGTCATTTTTGGTGGACATAAAGTTCAGGTCACGCTCTATCTTACTTTTTAACGCTAGTTACCCAGGTCTTCATTACGCGCGCGTAAGAGCGCGTCAAAATTTTAAAAGGCTCAAAACGACTTCCCAATGGGAAATCTCGAAGTTTCAGACAATTTTAAGCGTTTCAAACATTTTCTCGCGTGCGCGTCCGTCCGCGCAATTTCGCGCGCAGAGGGCGTAACCAACATGAAAATGCAATTTTTTTGACTGATTTGGATTCCTGATACTTTGAGTAACAATATCCACTGATTTCCGATCGATGTTGACCTATAACAAAGGAATGCGCTGGCGTCAAAGTTGAAATTTCGTGTGCGCGTCTATGTGGAAATATAGCGAAAAACATGTCTTTGTTTATTTCGCAATAGCTCTTTAAAAAGTCCGTTGACCCTATGTTTTTATTGCATATTACAAAAGCATATGAATTGGAAATAACGTCTCAAGTATCAATATTTCCCGAAATACATTATGACGTCATCATATCATCATCTGAAATCAAAAAAGTGGAATTAATTTTTTTGAGGTACTGTTTCTAACATTCATTTGCTCGTATCTCTGTTGTTTAAGCTCAATATTATCCCAAATTCACATATGTTGTACTTTTAACATTTGCCTTTCAAGTCCATGTCATGGTTTTGAAATTTGATGACGTTATCATACTTTAAATTGTGATTAAAAGTAAAGATGTAAAATCGGACAAGTTTACGTGTTATGTCTATGGGAAGTGATTTTTTTTTAAACCATCCATTGACTTGACAACGTTTAAGCAACTTTATCTCAGCTGATTTTGCTTCATTTCCTCTGAAATTTAAGTATGTTGTAGCTGAGACAATAAGCTGCAGTTATCATGCATTTTGTTCTTTGAAATCTTCTCATGAGGTTGACAATTTTGCAGTTTAAAACTGAAAATGAGAATGGAATGTGGACGAATCGATTCCTGATTCATCTTTCACATACATAAGTTTACGTTCCTCATATTTTCTCGTCGAGACGTATGGCCGAGTGGTTAAAGGCGCCGTCTCAGAGACGTGAGGTTGCACTCGTGCAGGTTCGAACCCCACAAGATCACGAAACAAAATACCTAGCTATTTTACTTTTTTTTTCTTCAATGGTGTATTACACATTCGTCCATGTAGAAATTACGTTCGTATATAAACGCACCTATACACACACACACACACACACACACACACAATATCCCTCTGTTTTGTGTTGGAGACCACATTGCTTCGACTGCTGCAGAATGTTGCATCCTGACTCTGTCAAATAGTATGTAATGACGACAACGGAGGTGTTGTACTTTGAGCAATTGTCTTTCAAGTCCATGTCATTGTTTTGTACTTTGATGACGTCATCACACTGAAAATTGTGATTAAAGGCAAGGTATCAAAATCAGCCGATTATAGGTTTTATGTCTGCGGGACGTATTTTTCCGAAATTGCCAGAAATGGCACAGCGACCTCAGTCGTTACAAGGCCGCATTTCCTTCTAGCAATGCAATACATGTTCATGCGGCCACAATTGTTGAGTGGGCATTGACTTTTTCCCCCTGTAATATCTATACATTTTTTTTTCGGCCTTACCGTTTCCGTGGATGTCCCGTGGCCGAGTCGTTAGAGAAACCGTTTTGCATGCACGCTCAATATAACTTCAAGGTGCCTATATCACATTCTTTTCTTTGTCGATCACAGATGACCGACATCTGATGACCCCAGGCGTATCACCTAACTCGTCAGTGTGACGAGTTTCATGTCTCGTAATTTATGTGGATTTCTTCCTACAATTTAATTCATTTTATTCTTATTTTTTTTGGTCTATACTTCTGTTCTTTTGATCTTTAAAATAACATTTCGGGCTTGTAAGCGGGAGGCCGAAAGCTAAAAACAGAGGTCGAGTTCCACTCCCTCTACAAACTAAGTAGACCATGCCTATTTTCAAGTTTTAATTGTAACAAACAACATTCCACTGGTCTACCTCAAAAATTTGTTGCAAAAGCCTCCAAATCCAAGATGGCGTCCAAGATGGCCGCCGTATTTACTGAATTTGTTACTTGAAAGATAGAATTTGATAGAAACCTCAGATTTTCAACAAATTTGATGTCATATGAAAGAGAATAAAAATTTTTACAAGTTGATACCATTTTTGTGGGTTATTGTGATAACTGGATTGTTAAAGGGTGTGTACAGTTCTGGTCGAGGTGAAGATTTAGCTTTTAACATTTTGTGAGATATTCAGAAATCACTCTATGAGATGTCAAAGAGCATGCAGTTCTAAGGGGTATCAAAAGTTTATTCGATGAAAATCGGTTTTGAAATGGCTGAGATATCCAAAAATAAGGTGAAACAAAGAGATACTAATAAAGATGGGGCATGTCGCCTTTTATTATTAGCACTTTTTTTGATATCTCAGCTATTTGAAAACCAATTTTCATCAAATAAACATTGAATCCTTCTTAAAATTACATGCTCTTTCATATTTCACAGAAGGCTTTTCATTATCTCACTTAGGAATGTTCAAAACATGAATCCCTACCTCAACCAGTACTGTACAGTCCCTTTAAGGAAAAAACTCATTTTGGGGGTATTTTTCTGAAAAAAAGGAAAATCATGAAAATGCTTGATTCAGCATAAATCAGAGAAAGACTGAAGGATTATCTTGAAACGTTTCAAGAATTTTGTTTGACATATAGTTAATATTTGAAGAAAATTAGGGGTCATTGCCATTTTCGGTTCAGGGGTTATAATGTCTCAAACTTGAAAACTCATTTTATGTAAAATAGCGACAGTAGTGCGTGTAGTAGTCTTGGCAAACGCAGACTATTTCTTTGACAAACAAGGGTTTGTGCCTGCAAACTAACTTTTCAGACCAAGTGGTAGCTCAGGTGACACTGATCGCTATTATTTCAAAGTAGATTGTTCTGAAGCAGATGAGATGAAGCAAAAAATATTTTTCAAATAGAGGTACAAGCTTGAAACTTGGCACCAATCTTGCTATAGATAGTTTAAGACAAAATTTAGATCAACCACACTCAAAAAATTCAAGATGACGGCCATCAAAGTTGACATAGTGTATTGCGCCAAAGTAGATGTAGTATTTCGATTTTGATACAATTTTATCTGTTTTGCTGTCTATTTATATGTTTTTATATATTCTGAACATTGTAATGCTATTTTAAACCATTTAGGTTTTTATGGAGACATTTTTAAAACAAGTGATATTCTACTCTCCAAAAAAGAAAAAAAAATCGAAAGTTTTCACTTTTGAAGGAGTGAATAACAGAAAACAGTGAATTTAGAGTGAAATTGGAGTGAATTTTGAGTGAAAATGTTCATTTTCACTCATTTTAGAGTGACCCCAGGATCACTTGTCACTCTTCGAGTGATCCCCGAGGTCACTCTAAAATGAATAAACATTTTCACTCTCGAGTGATCCTGATATTTAATACGGGAAAGCATCTACCAATGGCACAAGTTCAGATCAATTGTGACACTATAACCCACAAGAAAACAGCCCAAAAACAATAAGAAAAATTTAATAATAGTATGCTTCAGCATGCTTATTTGTACATGTGAATATATGTACAGCACGAATAATCAATTTGGACAATTTTATTCGACCAATATATTCTGAAAAGTAATTTCGCACAACACATTTAAGAGCAAATTTGAGAAATGGCCGCCATGTTGGATTTTTCGAGGGGGGGCGTTTTTTTTTCCTCGGATCAGAAAGGCTTTCAAGGACATCTACGGATGAGACATTACTACACATGTACCATCATCATTCACGTTTGTACAACAGCAGAGTAACATACAAGTAAAAAAGCATATCTTTGATACAAAAGCATTTCTTTTCTTTTCTTTTTTTTTTTTTATTAAAGATCGGGCCTTACCCAAACACTGGAATGAGCCCCCCCCCCCCCCCCCCCCCCCAAGACCCTCAACATGGTCTACACTAGCACAATATTGTTCGGATGTATTGAAACATAGTAGACAGCAAAATAAGAGGATAACAAAAATATCAAATTATAAGTTGAGATTTAAAGGGAGGCAGTCCTGAGATTTTCACTGTTCTGATAATTAAGAAGAGTAAAAATATAACCTTTCACCAGTTTATACGCGTTTGAATTGAAAACTGTCTCCGTAGGCGATTTTTGAAAAATAATTCCTGCAAGCGATCATGTAAGAGCCTGCAAAAATATGCTATGTCATTGATGCCCTACTCACCAAGCTTCTGTCCGTGTTGCATACTACTTTGCATACAAACCACTCTCGCGCGAATTCTTACCAAACTAATGTACACAGTACTCCGTCTAGCCGAGTTTGGCGTTCAAACCGAAGATTACCTGTGCATTAGAGAGTTGAATTCTTCAAAGAAAATATTGTTTGTATCTCGATATTTCTGTAAGTACTCAGATATCAAAAGAATATGACTTCTACCGGGCAGGGTAAAAACAGGGGGCCGCAGGAATATGATTTCGTTCCACTTTGCCGTGCACGTCCAGTTGGCACTGGCAGCAGTTAGCTCAGTGGCACTGTGCTGCAGTCTAACCCTGGCTGTAGCCCCACCGCGTACCGTAAATGAAACATAGCTAGCCACTTTCCTTACCTCTCTACGCTTCCTTTCCTCAGTTCTCTTCGAAGTCGATGCTCGAGGTGTTTCTGTTTTATAACTCATATGAGCAAATATATGGTCAGGATTGCATCTGGCTTCAGGAGTTTTCTCGGTATATAACCGAGGGCCACAGCCTGCCTGTCCACGTCAAAACTTGACCGGACAAATATGTCTACTTCCGCGAAAAACTTCTCATTTATAATAATGACATTTGCTGGGTCAGTTTTAAGCGAAAAACTGACCCAGCAAATGTCATTATTGTAAATGAGAAGTTTTTCGCGGAATTAGACATACTTGTCCGGTCAACGTCAAAACATGCTTCTCAAATGGTCCTCGCATAGCCATAGCCCTACAAGTACAACACAATATCGAGAATGCTTTAGTTTATGTTCGGCTTCGTTGTACTGAGATTTCTCAGCCATACAGCGCACCTTTCACGATCCTTTTGTGGGTCTGGGATGGAAAAAAACAAATCTCCTGGGCAATTTTCTCTACGATTTGAGTAAAATACTGCTTGACACATCGGTATGATGAAACATAGCTCGACCAGACGACGCCGAATGCGTTGTTGAGATCTGATGTTTCTATCAAATTCTATCTTTCAAGTAACAAATTCAGTAAATATGGTGGCCATCTTGGACGCCATGTTGGATTTGGAGGCTTTTGCAACAAATTTTTTGAGGTAGACCAGTGGAATGTTGTTTGTTACAATTAAAAGTTGAAAATAAGCATGGTCTACTTAGTTTGTAGAGAGAGTGGAACTCACTCGAAAAGTTAGCGAGTTTTTGGGGTTTGGCCCTCCGCTTATTGAGGAACTGCACTGGTTCCTACTGGTTTGCATAAATGGGATTTACGAGTGAGTTTGTGGGGATTGATAATGTGCGAAACTGAGGGAAACAAGCAATACCCACACAAGTACCCTATTGTCCTTATTCAAAGGTATTTTATCACTATTTAACAGAGGGATTTTAATCACTATTCAACGACATTTAACATCTAAGATGTTATTAGGAGCTGTCTTTGCCTTTGTAGCATCTACTGTAAAAGTGGAAATTTTTGTGGTGCTGAAATTTTCGTGCATTTCGCGCAACCAGAAACTAGCGCGAAAATAAAAGCATGGGAATAATTTTACTTGCCATATGTTCCAGTTGCTGATCCTGTGGAATTAAAAACATGCAAAACTTTTCTTACCCTGCGCAAAAAATTAGTCGCGCAAAAATATCCACTTTTACAGTATTCAGGGCAGCATTACTGAAGCCTAGATCTAGTCAAGTTAGTGGTAAGATGGATTTTCATGCCGAAGAGCTGCATTAACTTTGTCAATCAAGTCTGTGTGATTGTGACTGAGCTAGGACTCCTTCAGTAGAATTTACGCAATGAACGTAAAAGCCAATGTATTCATTGCTGATTTTGTGGCCGCTATAAGCAGGTAGATATTCACCATGGGATACAAGATGAGTGGCTGCTGGCCATGTTAGACAGGGGACCGTTATATAAAGGGTCTATAATACAGCAATTTTGTGTGGGGGTACCCCCCCCCCATCCATCCTCCTTCATAAAAGGCTAAGAACATTCTGAAGCTCATCTCCACAATTCCCAAATAGTCGTGCAACGGTGGTACAACATTGCACGATGTGCTGCAATCAGTCGTGCAACAGTCTCTTGGTTTTAGAACAATCATACCCACTCACAAGACCGGTCGCTATAGGTCGCCAACGCTCGTATGAGTGTTGCACAACCTCTAGACGACCTAATGTGACTCTTGAGTCATGCAAATTCTCGCATCAAGTTGTGCAATACTGTGTAATGCTCACACAATAATCACATGACTGGTCATATGATCTAATGTGAGTGACTCAATTGCATTTGGTTGCCTCTGGATTTTGAGCATGTTCAAAGTTCAGATGAAACCAGTCATGACCTCCTCAGGTTTGTGAGACCTCTTGCAATGAATGCAAGTGCTCGCACAACTCCAAGCAACACCCCAAAAAACTGTTGCAGGCAGATGCAAACTGGTTGCAGACCAATTGCTAAAGGGACTACAGACATAACCTTGCCATCACGAGAACAGAAAAACTCTCCCAGTCAATGAATAGTACACAAAACAAATCTGAAACTAAATCACAAGAGTGAAAAACACAGGCATAGCTACCAACATAGACAGCAACATATCAATTTACATAACTTCTTGTCACCATGCAAGTCCAGGAGGGCATTTCATGAAGCATTTTGTCAGATATTTTTTTCTGACAAACTGTTATAAGATACTGAAATCCTTGCATCTGATTGGCTGAGAGCAAATTTGTCTGACAAGTTTGTCAGACAAAATGCTTCATGAAATGCCCCCAGGCCTCATATAACACTTCATTTGTTGCTTAACCACTCAGCATCTCCTCCTTATCATTCTCATCACAAACTATCTGCTGATGAATTTGGTGCAAAGTAGGAATAAATGGCATTTTATTCCACATCTGAAACCGTTTTAGCTGTTATAGGTATCCTCAGGGCTTAGGTTACATACGTAGTTTACTTTAGACATATGTGCGTAGATGACAAAACAACGAATTTGCTCTGCGCCCCGCAATCACATGTGGCACCAAAATAAAAGTGTGTTGCACTGCGGTCTATCACTTGACCCAGGTCAAATGATAGACCACAGTGCGACGCGCCTTTATTTCGCGCGTACTCCAAACTACGCTTTTCACGTGATCAGCTCTTGACCAATCCTTTAGCAAGATTCTTAGTATGTGGAATATATACACAATATATGGTGCTTATTAAATCAGGGGAAGTTCATTAAACTTTTGACCTATGGCCTTGTCAGAATTCACCAGGTCTTATAGTCAAAGGTGACTGGCATCTTTAGGTGGTGTAAGTGTGGTATGAATTTGGTGATCACAGCTCAAAGCTGTGGAAAGTTATTGAAAGTACACCACAATACACCATAATGTGTACAGTGTTTATCAGGAAAGTTAATTGACCCTTGATCTTTGAACTTGCTGGTATTCACTGATATTTACACTTGGCCAGCATCTTTAAGTGATGTACCTCTGGTATGAATTTGGTGGGTTAATCTCCCCTTGATTATCAGGCAGTCTGTATCCACACATTCTTTCAAAAAAGCTCTGAAAACATATATGAAAGAAAGATATTACTCAGAGGGGTGAAGGCTCAGGTTTCAGTTTCTTCAGTTTGTCTCCCTCTACAAATGAAAATTTGTTAAGATCGCAACTGCTGAACTGTAAATTAACAAACATGTCGGAAAAAAGGAACCAGTGGGACTCGAACCTGTCATCTACTGCTTTCTGGGCAGCGACACTACCACCAGGCTGTCCCTGGTTGCCGGCAGTGACACGGTGAACATGGAACAAATACCCAAGCTCCGAGATTCCGACATTGTTATGTTAAGTAGTCCAAGGCGGACAAGGCATATATGAAAGAAAGAAGGCATATATGAAAGCAGTTGCGATCTTAACAAATTTTCATTTGTAGAGGGAGACAAACTGAAGAAACTGAAACCTGAGCCTTCACCCCTCTGAATAATATCTTTCTTTCATATATGCCTTGTCCAAAAATTCAAAAAAAAAATCAAAAATTCATCACTTTTCTAAATACAGCAATAAACTCCATTCATATTTCTGTGTGATTCCCCAACATTTTTACTGTGTTGGTTTAATTTGAAGTTTTACCAAATGATGCAAGCTTAATGTTAAAATTTTGAAGAATGATTGAGTGTGTACTGTGAAGAATAAATGAGCATGTTTGCACGAAATGCTGAAACTCATGAAAAAAAGCTCACAATTTTCCATTCACACACACCATAAAGAGCTCTTGCAATGCAATTGCCGCATATTGAGAGTGTTATAACCACTATCGTGTGATGCCTGCAGGGCAGATTATTGTATTGCAATCACCCTATGGCCATGCAAACTTACTTGTTCATGATGTGCTTAATTTTTTTTTTTTTTCATTTCTTTAATTTTCTCAAATTCGCACAGAGCAACAGCGATTGTAGGTGATGACAACAACAACAACAACAAAACCCAATTTTTTCGCTTGATTGCGGCATGTAACATTGTTTGTCAGATTGATCAATTCACTGCATGATACTGAACTGCTCATTGGCACAAATGTACAATTTCATACATGATTGTGTGTGTTTGTTAAGCAGGTGATTTGCTGGGTTGGAAAGAGCATTACTTGGCTGTGCTTGCATATACATGAAAGGTGCACCTCATGTTTACTGCTTTATTTCTGCTAAAAATGGTGCAGCCATATCATTGGCAAATACAGTATTCAACAATCAATTTAAAACTGGTGTGTTGATGTGTAATTACTCTGTTGCTGTGTTTATTTCATCTTGTTAAAGTTCCCACAATACAAAAAGGGTCCTGACATGCATGAGTCAATTACAGAAATGGTGAAAGAAACAAGTCAATCATAGTACTGCTTTGTTGTTATCTACAGTACACTAAATCTCCTCAGTTTGATATCCACTCAAAAAAAAAAAAAAAAAAAAAAAATTCCTTCCATATCCCCCCCAAAACACAAACACACACATACACACATACACAAAACAAACAAACCAAAAAAACAACAACAACAACAACAACAACAACAAACATGGTTAGTTATTGCATCTAAAGGACAAGCTTGGGAATAAAAGTATCCCACCCTCTTGTCACTTATTTACAAGGCAGAGAACATTTCTGGCCAATTCCTCCTGGCCATATTTCTTGATCAACATGGGAAACAAACTGACATTTTGAGAAATTATACAGCCTATCCCACTGATAAATATTACATCAAAATCAAACAACTCTATAGCTTTCTATATCAGTATGTCTGATAGTTGCATACAATGCCTTATAAATATGAGCATTGCACCTCATAAACAAAACAAAACAAAACAAAACAAAACAAACAAAACTTCTCAATACTTAAAATCCCCATTATACAATATTTGATCAGATATCTTATAGAGGTAAATTTTGAAGTTTCTTTCGCTCTTCTGTCCCAAGGACAGGTCTGCCAACATTCCCACATCCAAATCAGGGAGATTCCACACAGCAATCAGTGAGATATCTGTGTCTTACATGCAATTCAATGGGCAAAAATAATTCCCAAATCAGGGAGATTTTAATATTCTCTTATTTAGACATGAACAGACTTTGACATTTTCAGGGAGACTCCTGCAGAATCAGGGAGACTTGGCAGCCCTGCAAAGGACCATATTATGATATCCAACTGGATGAAACTCTACTCATGAGTGGTTTCTTCCCCCCTATTTTGGCTCACTTACAAAATGAGGAATGACATGTACAACCACAATAAAAGGTCAGAACAAAACTGACCAGATAAAAAGCAAAGCTTATATGCTTAATAACACTGCATGCAACAGGAGCCTGGAAAGACAGGAAGACTCCTTTCACAAAATTGTGTTGTACTCTTCAGGATGGAGGCACCAAGACAGAGCTGATGTGATGTCAATTGGTCTATCTCTGCCTGATGTTTTCATCTACTCTGTCTATAATATCCTTTGATCCCAGGTGTTAGGGGAAAACCATACCACACAACGCAGTCCAATGACATCAATCAGGGATCATGCACTAATGTCAGAATTCATAACTCTGGCTTTGCCCGCTAAAAGACATTTGGATCAACTTAAAATAAAATCATATTCATTAATTAACACTTCAATTTTACTACAGAGTGTGATCTCAGGAGAAACAGCACAATGAATCACAGGGGCTTGTACCAGTGGGTTTTCATGGCTTGGCATGGATAAACAATAATTTGACATCAATAGAAAAAAATTACACAAATAGCAAGAATCAAAGCAAAAGAAACAAAACAAAAAACTAAAACAAAAAAGAAAAAGAAGAAACTAGAATTGTCGCTATGGCAACTAGTATGCCTCCACCACATCACACACATTGTAGTTCTCCCATTACGTCTAGGGTATGTCTTGACAATGTGAGACGACATTTTAACATAAATGGCAAAAAAAAAAAATGAAATGACATGTCTGTCAAAAATGTGTTGAGTGTTTACTTTCCTTGCACTGGGTTTCATTTGGATGGATGGCTGAATTGTTTATAGAGAGCAAGCATTTGGGAATGTAAGACATTTTCACTCGACATTTTACTTTTGCCCTTTGACCCCTTGGCCCATAATTCTTCTAATCACAAACTGGTAACATCCATTTTCATGATTAAACTTTGAAATATTTTCAAAACATGTGACATTTTGATATTTTTAACTTGACCTTTGACCATGGTCAAAATCTTTCCCTACAGAATCATTGTGCAGTTATGCATACCTAGTACCTATACGTTTATACACTGGAGTAATCTCCAAGGTATGGAGAAAGAGCATAGTTTCAGCATTGGATGGTAGAATTTAAGCATTTTAACCTGACCATTAACCTCTGACCCCATGACCCAAAAATTCCAAAGAGTTATTGTCAGGCAGTATATACAAATTGTACCTTGAGCCATTTCCTAAATACAAATTGTACCTTGAGCCATTTCCAAGATAAATAGAGAAAAAAAAAGGTGAAATTTTAGCATCTTCACTTTTGGCCTTTGACCCCATGGCCCAAAACCTTCCCCAGAGAATCTTTATCTGGTAATACATGTATGTATACACTTAGTTCCAAGAAACTTCCTTGAGGCATTGCATACATATTGCAGAAATGCTGAAATTGAATGAATTTGGCCTTGAGCTTTGAGCTTTGACCATGAGCATGTGCACCAAAGAGTTGATAGGCACAAGTTCGTCTACACATACATACCTACGCCAAGTTTTATTAGGATACCTCAAACGATTTTAAAGTTACGCTGTCCACAAAATTGATTACAGATGGACAGACGAACGGATAAACGGAAAACCTGCAAAACATAATGACTCTGGTGATGCTTCGTGGTAGAGGCATTTTAAAAAAAAAATGTAAAAAGAGCAGTAAGCACAGGCAAACTATAGATCAGTACAGTGAAAGATAGAAAAGAAAACTACAAAAGCAATGACAGAAGTAGCAGCATTCCAAAGAAACAGACAAACTTCTGTAATCTGCGAACACGGTGACAAAATGACAAACCAGAACACAAAGGCAAGCTTATTTAGACATGCTTATCACCAAAGCCCATTTTTAGCACTCTGATGTCGGAGTCACACAATTTCAGTATGAGCATCGTACAACTTCACAATCCTGGTTACTGCGTGTTAACATGATACTTTTAGTTTTAGTTTTTTATTCATGTTATACTTTAACAGTAAATGTAAGACCTTGCAGTTAAAGGTATCCATCACTAAATACAACTATGGTATTAAGTTTGGATTAGATATTTTAATGAGAAAAGACTTTTTTTAACACTTTTTAACCCTTTTTAAGGATATATTTAGAGTATTTCTTATTTAGCTGAATTGGCTAACTATTAGCACTGTAACTGTTAAGGTATCTATAACTGTTAAGGTATCTTATTAACAACTGATTTATGATTATAACATTTTTAATCATCTTATATTTCAGACAGAAGAGCTGGATAAAAATGGACTTGGAGATGACTGGGCTTGTTATTGAAACAAACTTGACAAGGGCTCAGAATCGAACAGTGAGAACATGGACATGTTAAGCCAATGTACTCATACACAATGGTACACATGGAGGATATGGAAGCATTCACACATTTCAACAGGATTTCCTGTTATGCTTTTCTTTTCTTTTTTCTTCCCAAAGGATCAGGGGAAGGGTGTTTGTAAAGTGTTGTGTCTATCAAGGGAGACATACCATAGTCTGGGTCAGCGTACCCGTCGCCACCACTGCCATACTCCTGATATGCCCCGGTTCCGCTGTTGGGGTGAGAAGGAAAGGAAGGGGATCGGGGTTTCAATTAACCTACATTTACCTATAAGACATTTAACCACTAGTTTACGTTTTAATTTTAACTTTTAATAGGGTCTTTGCAGTTAAGATTAGGAAGATGTGCCAACTTCCCTGATACCCAAACTCTTACAGTACTTCTGGGTAGTTGTTTTTGTTTTTTTAAATGTTCCAAACATTTTCATCCTGTATGCTGAATATTTCAAATACATTAGGGCAATCTGTATGCTTTGAATAATATATCTCATGATCATTGAAAATATGACTCATAATCGTAAACAGTAGGGTTGTTGTCAATGTCTAACAAATCAAATCTTAATGCATTCTCTGAGTTTTGAAAATTTGAAATAATTTGTCAATAAAATGCAGTCATATCGAAGACTAAAATGCAAACGAAAGATCAAAATTAGCCTTGGTCATGTAACTATGATGCTACTTCCTTGTCGGTAGGAATTTAGCTTTGAACATTCATGAGGAATGCTAGAAATGCATGCTTGTAAAAAAAAAAAAAAATAATAATAATACATATATACTATATATGAATATCTTCATACACCTAGTAGATGGCATTATAAAGAAGTAATGCATGAAGAATGTTGTTGCCACTTCGTGACAACAATTTTGAGATGACCACAGCAAATTGTGCTATGTGAATTATTCAAAGTTTTGCGTTATTCCTAGTTACACATTTTTGGGGACATCTACAGATTTTGATACAAAGCTGTAGTGTTATATACAATGACTTCCTATTCATGCATCTCTTTCCTAGAAAATCTTTTTTTTTTATTTTTTTTATTGTGAGCAAGAACAAAATACCACAATTGAGCCGTCAAATTTCAAAAAGCTTTTCCACTGAAAGTGTTAATATCATAATCAAAACCCAGCTATAACCACAGAAAAGGTGGAAATTCTGAAATGCAAAGAATACAATCTCATAGAAGAGTTTGAATAATCGGGCATATTTGGCACATCATTTAACAATCCACACATGAATTATATTAGTACTTTTGAAAGGTAACATTTTCATTGAGACCACTATTATCATTAATCATATTTTTAATTAGATTTTTTAAATAACTAAGTCATATTATTCCTTTCAACTTGAGACTACCATACAAAGACAGCTAAAAGCAACTTTTTGATGGATAAAAACCTAAAACTTACCAAGTTACATTCATTTTACAAATCTAGGTCTTGAAATCATTTAATATTACCATAAAAGGATCTACTCTGAACTACATGTATGCCTGTAAAATTATTATTCAGAAGTGTAAAAATTTAAATGATGAGACGCAAACACAAAATATACATATATAAAATATACTGATTGGTACATGTACAAATGTTTCTTATATCTCTATTTCCTGTATGCAGTTAGAGACCCAGTAGTGTAAAGATTCATGGGTGGTCCAATTCATTCGCTGCCCACCAGGGTACATATGTACGAAAACCACAAACAGCACCAGTCAGCCAACACGTGCATCCAAGAGTACGCTCTCGTTGACAGTTGACTCCAGTCAAGACTGTGGCTGTATGTGTACTTACATGGAGATCAGTGATAAAACTGTACACAATTTGTTGCGGGGATTTTCAAATATAATCAAACCAGCCTTCCCACTCCATGAATCCCCAATACAGGGTCTTAGATATGACTGGAGACTTTCAAGTATTTTAAACAGCATTATGCTTTGGTTTTCTATTCTTTTAATTTACGGCCAGGTCATTTTGGTTTTTCAAGTAAACCATGACCCTCACTGAATTCCGGACTCATTTCAAATAGATCTACAATGTATAGCCACCTGTCACATAGAAATTGTACATACCGGTACTGGGAATAATTTTCCAACTTCCAATATGATTAGTAAATTTCAGATGATGAATAATAATTCAAATGGTATCCTGTACACTTCCGTGAAAGAAAACTGCTACACAAAAGAAAGTTTGCGTAGCAGTGGTATAAAAATGCACAGCTAATTGCAATGCAATACTAGGAAAATCATTCCCTGACATACAAGTGTACATTCCATATCAGCTATGGAATGTCTGTAGTCAAGAAATCTCTCATCTAATGCCAATCTTGTAATGATTGTACACTGTACAAAAAGAAAAGTCACATATTCATGGAATTCTGCAGCCTTTCACACGTCACAAGAAGATGTACATGATGTACAGAATAAATTCTGAACATCTAATATCAGGAAGGTGGTCTATGGATAGGAAACTCCACACATATGGGTGAATCTGCTTTCCTACAAGAGATATTTACGCAATACATTTCTATTATTAAGAGCTTTAAGTTGAGTCGAAAATGCATTGTCTGCATGTCTACTATTATGAATCAGACACTTTTGTTTTTGTTTTTTGTTAGGAAATCATAGACAGGGAAAAATGTCAGATAATTAAACATGTAAATTAATGAGATTGTTTTCTCCTCCTGACCTTAAGCTTGTTACAGGTACCTTCACAGAAAAATGAGCCATCCACGAATGATACAAACACAGAGAGGCTCTTCATCCAAGTGTTATGGAGTATGGGCGAGCAAATTACATTACATGACTGTATGGCACTCACATTCCTTAAAAGACAAGTCCACCTTCACAGACATGTGAATTGAGTGAATGCAGCAATATTACTAGAACACATCAGTAAGAGTTTGAGGAAAATTGGACAATCAGTTCAAAAAGTTATGAATTTTTGAAGTTTCTGCTCAGTCATTCATTGCTGGATGCGAAGACTACTACAAGCTTGTGATGTCACATGTGTAGAACGATATACAGAAAGTGTAAAGAAAATTCAACATACCGGTACTTTCACTTTTCTCGCATAATAAAAAATAACACTTGACTTGCCTCTTTCAGAAGACGGGGGAATAATATTACTCTAAACATACTGTACGTCAGTGACAAGTCGAGGAAATGTGCACTTTTTTTCATTTATTTTTTGTTTTGTGATTTCTCTTTATATTTCCCTTATATTGTTCTATGCATGTGACATCATACACAGTAGTAGTCTTCTCATCCAGCAGTGACTGTGCTGAAACCTTAAAGATTCATAACTTTTGAACGGATTGTCCAATTTTCCCCAAACTTTCACTGATGTGTTCTACTAATATTGCTGCATTAACTCAATCCACATGCATGATATATGAAAGTAGACTTGTCCTTTAGTACTGAGTAGAACACTTAAATCAGAGATTATTCTATAAACAAACTCATGTACAGCAAAAATCTACCTACAGTTACAGAAAGGATACTGTATTGCATAGAACAATGTTACTAAATGCTTGTGCACACGTACTGTAAAAGTGGTTTCTTTCGCGGTGGTTTTATTTTCGCGCTTTGAGGTTAAACCGCAAATTTAACATCACGCAAAAAAGTTTTGAACTTGCTACTTGTTCATTGCGCACATGCACACACGAAGATTCCGCGCATTGAGTGTGTTGATGGTCAACACACACACAGCGATACCGTGCAAATGTAGGTACAAGCATGTTATAAAGTACTCGAGAGACGGGATTTCAGGTAAGCCTGCATTTGATTTTAATTTCTACATAAATAAAAGAATAATTGGATTATAGTTTGGGTTTCATGTGCAAAATAAAAAAGTTTTTGCCGACTGTGAATTCACAGATTTTGCCGACCGCGAATTTAAACACACGCGAAAAAGTTGGCACCGATGGAAACCACAAAAGTATCTGTACTCGAAAGAAACCACTTTTACAGTATTCACTTACGTGTACAGTATGGGCCCAGGTTTATAGTGTGAGAGATGACACAAAGGATAACGCGCATGCCTGCTCGTGCGCATGCACATACACACACACATACACACACACACACACACACACAGTCTTGTGTCTAGTGCTTGTCCTTTGATGTATGGAATAGACAGTGTTCAAAACATTACTGACAGCATTTCATGTGCTCACTGTGTGAACAAATGATGCAATTCCTTCATCATTACCACTCTCCTTGGGGCTGGAAGTAAACAGCGCAGAGGACAAGATAAACACACATAAAAACATATTCAACATGCACTGATACACACTCAATTTCTTTTGAACTGTACCATGTTGGCATGCCAAGGTAAAAAGAGCACTGTTTCAAATGCAAAACTTGGAATGTTTGTCTTTTCATGACATACTACATATTCAATGTTGTTCTTTTGCTTTGTAATAAAAAAAAAAAAACCCTAGTATTTTCTACAGCATATTTCCAATATGAAACTAATAATGCATGTTATGCATTAAAACTGTCACAATAATGAGCTAAAAAGAAGAACATATAGCTGTCAGAACTTCGCAAGATTCTTCTCGAAAATTGAAACTGGGGGTGATGAATAGAGTTCCTTTGGCAATGTATTCCATAATGTTGGTCCACAAAATGGAAAACAATGTTCATCGACTTTCAATTTTGAACGTGTGGTATCTAGACCACTATGGCATCCATGGTAGAGTGAAAAATTTATAAGTTGAACAGTGGGGAGAGTGTAACATTTATGACAATATTTACAAGCAGAATCATGTGAGCACTGGTAGACCACCAAACTTTAATATCTTATACATGTTGTGTGATTTGTTTGTATCAAGGCAACCACAATAGCTCTTTGAGTACCGGTAGTAGAGATGCACAATTGCTCCTGCATGCTCCAAGCACAGCTGGGATACTTCATTTTGAACATGCTGAAGTCTGGTTGTAGCTGCAGTGTATGTGGCTTGCATTCATAATTCATCAGTATTACATTTAATCTCGCATACTCAGAAACGTTGTGCATTTAGCCCACATGCATGCTTCCAAGGTCAGAAATTTTGCAAATTTGCAATGCTTAAAGCTTTACAGAGTGAGGAAATGTTGTTAAGACACCGACAATGATGAGTCAAAAAACACTCCAAGGTTTCCAATACACTTAGATGATTCAATCTGGATGCCACACACCTGCAATGTGACTTTGTGGGGCATACAATGCTTAAGTTTGGGTGACGATACAGCAAGAAATTCTGTTTTTGTCTTGATTGAGTTTCAGTCCATTTTGAACAATCCTGCCTCAGTGACGATAAGTATTCGGTAGTAATGGCTAATATCATCCTGGGGTCAATTCACGTCAAATCACCCAATTTGACTAACCAAACCACCTTGAAACTTTGAGAGACTCATACCAAATGAATCCCCACATGTCTGACAGAAAATCTTGAAATATTGCCTTCGCGAAGACACGGCCTTGCCTAGGAACCAGTATGCACCTTGACAATTTTAATCTTTAAACAATGAGTAATCTACATAAATGTTTAAAGGTATTATTTACCATAAGCAGATGAAACAAAATCTCAACTTTAGTGCTTTAAAATAGTTATAAAACATGAGTTAGTGATAGAAACAACCAATGCAACAAGAGACCTGGGGGTCTCACACTCACCTCAGTATCGCAAGTTCCCCTTCCATGCATTCTTGCAGACTCTTACCTGAGAACTTTGGAAAATTGGGGGTGGGGGGGGGGGGGTACAGTGTAGCTTTGGGAGCATAGTTTACCTACCAAGTACACTGTACTTAGAAAGTTGAACTATGCAGTTTGAAAAAAAAAAAAAGAGACTTAAAATCAACACTCTATCACTTCTGATTCTAGAGAGTACTGAATATTGCGTAATTTAGGAGATTTGGGCCCCCACAGCCCCAAAGGGGAACACAGTGCCCATTCAAACACGTGGAGATCCTATCCCTCTAGGAAGTTAGTGAAAATCCATTATGTTCTTTTCAAGTTCTAAGAAAATGAACATGTACAATTTAGGCCCGCATTTGGATCCCTCCTGCTTCCCCACTCCCACGGCTTCAAAGGGGGGGGGGGGGGTACCCCTGGATCTTCAATGAATAAACTTGGAACTACAGTCATCAATGTATTACCTCATAGTATTACATGTAACTTTGCTTTATCATTTCTAGTTCTAGCAGGCCTCGAATTACCCGGGAGGCAAAAGGCAATTTGCCGCAATGCCTCTCTCAAAATTACCATGCTTACTGCAACTTTTCCTTGCTGCCCTTAAAAAATTTTGAGAGAGAGTGCCCCTAAAACTAAAAATTGCCTGTCCCTAAAACTGGCGAAATTCAAGGCCTGTTCTAGGGAAGAAGATTTGTAAATAATTCCTTTTTTTTTTAGGGGGGTGGGGAGGCTATGGGCCCCAAGGGAAGCACAGTGTCCAGTTGAACAAACAGAGATCCTAACCCTCCTAGGCATGCTACCTGCCAAGTTTGATGAAAATCCATCCAGGAGTTTTCATGAAGAATAGAAACAATTTAAGTCTCCATTTACACCCATCACATCCCACTCCCCTGGGTCGGGGGGCACCAATGATTCCGCCATGAACAAACTTGAAATGACAGTCACAAATATACTAACTCATTGTATTATCTTAGCTTTTTCACTTCTGGTTCTAGAGAAGATATTTAGAGATTCCTTAAGGGGGGGGGGGGGTGCCCCCAGGTGGGGCATGGTACCCATTTGAAGAAATTGAGATCCTATCCCCCTAGGGATGCTACCTGCCAAGTTTGGTAAAAAGATAAAAATGTATTTTAGGCCCCCATTAGATTCCTGCCCTCTCCCCTCCCCTGGGTGCCAAGGGGGGCACCCCTGATTCCACCATAAACAAACTTGAAACTACAGTTATCACTGTACGAACTCACAGCATTAACTTAGCTCTTCACTTCTGGTTCTAGAGTAGTATTTTTCTTTCTTTTCTTTTTTTTAATATTCCATAATGGAGGGGGGGTGTTGGGCCCCCTGGAGCCCCCAAGGTGGGGCATGGTGTCCATTTGAACAAATTTAGATCCTATTCCCCCTAGGGTTGCTACCTGCCAAGTTTGGCAAAAATCGGTCATGGGGTTTTCAAGAAGAAGATGAAAATATTAAAAAGTTTACACACGACGAACGATGCATGAGGGACGACAGACACCGGACGAAGAGTGATCTCAATAGCTCCAAAGAGCTAAAAAAGTTGATCACAAATACACAAAATATGAAAAATAGTTGTAAATAAAATTGTTTCTAGACTAAACCATCTACAGTTATGGTTTATTGAGAAACAAGGAAAAGTAGAAATTACGCGGTGCGTAACATATGTCCCCGCCGGAAGTAGCATTTTGTAACAAAATGTGCAATATAGGTAAAAAATCAAGGTCAAAGGTCAAAGGAGTCAAAGGTCAAAATTCTGTGTAGAAGTTTTGAAGCCCTCACCTAGTGACATCACATAAAGCAAATGGAATCGAAATTGGGTTAGAAATGGCGAAGGAGTAGCATTTTGTAGCCAATGTACAATATAGGTCAAAAATCAAGGTCAAAGGTCAAAGAAGACAAAGGTCAAAATTCTGTGTAGAAGTTTTGAAGCCCTCACCTAGTGCTATCACATAAAGCAAACGGAATCGAAATCGGGTTAGAAATGGCGAAGGAGTAGCATTCTGTAGCAAGATGTACAATATAGGTCAAAAATCAAGGTCAAAGGTCAAAGAAGTCAAAGGTCAAAATTCTGTGTAGAAGTTTTGAAGCCCTCACCTAGTGCCATCACATAAAGCAAACGGAATCGAAATCGGGTTAGAAATGGCGAAGGAGTAGCATTTTGTAGCAAAATGTACAATATAGGTCAAAATATCAAGGTCAAAGGTCAAAGAAGTCAAAGGTCAAAATTCTGTGTAGAAGTTTTGAAGCCCTCACCTAGTGCCATCACATAAAGCAAACGGAATCGAAATCGGGTTAGAAATGGCGAAGGAGTAGCATTTTGTAGCAAAATGTACAATATAGGTCAAAGGTCAAGGTCAAAGGTCACGACTGAAATTCTGTGTAGAAGTTTCAAAGCTCCCATGTAGTGCTATCATATAAAGCAAACAGAATCAAAATTGGCTCATAAATGACAGAGAAGTAGCAAATTGAAGATTTTGATCACACACGGACGCACACACGGACACACGGACGGACGGACGGACACACGGACGGACACACGGACGGACGGACGGACGGACGGACGGACGGACACACGGACACACACACGTACGGAGCCCGTTTCATAGTCCCCTGCTCGAACTCGTTCGGCGGGGACAAAAATAGTGATATCTCCTTATATTCTAGGCTTGATTGCAAATTTTTGATATGGTAGGACGTTTCGTGATACAACTGACCTACACATATATGCATCAAATGTGATAACCAAAATATTTTTTAAATCACTGCTCCTAATGGTAAACAGTACCTGTAAGGCTACTAGAGATATTAAAAATGGCAAATTTGATGTGACCAATTTGTGTGGGTGCAGACTGGTTGTGGGGGAAGCATTCAGTGTCATTTGATGTGGAATAATTCTCTGTTAAATGTCATGTTTTATTTCAGTATTACTTTTTGAATTCAAATAAACTCTGAAAGTTTTAAAGATACATTGTAAGTCATGAATTACATGATTCTAAAACAGATGCTGTCACAACAATCCAGGCTCGGTGATACAGTGCAATTAACTCTGCGATAAGAGGTGAAAGATTTTGAATTAGTAACAGTCATCGAAGCACTGTGCAAAGAAAAGGACAAAAAATCTCGAAAGTTCACCTCCTTGTATCTCCCTTATTTTACCACCAAATCCCTTGAAACTTCACACATCTAATAATATGTCATCCCTCATATGAATTTTGGGCTATCGTTTGAGATATTTATATTTTTCTGTTTGAGTCGATCGTGGAAAAGGGTTATGATTATTTCCGACTAAGGCCAAAAAAAAAAAATTGTTGCATTGGCGTAACCCGCCCGACCCTAAAAATTCCACCGACCCCACGTTTTTTTTTTATTATTTTTTTTTTGCTATCGATATCAAATATCTTGTTGATTGCGATCGCGATCGCAAAAACCCGGAAGTGGAAACGGCTCTGGGGATATCGGATGTACGAGGGAGAGATCTAGCGCCTCGCATAAGCCTTCCTTGATCAGTACGTCACCTGTTTCCAACACGGACACGTACTCTAACAAGATTTATTCAGTGTATACGTAGCATTCAGACTGCGATGTATTGTGCACAGTTTTGCCATAGGTTTCTTGTGTGGAGAACTTACACGAATCTGTATATATGGGACTGTAATAGAGATCGCCGTGTGCGATGAAAAGATCGTACATATGGGTCAATTTGCATCTATCTTATCTAAGTCAAAATAGTAAAATATGAAGTGAAAACATTCAGGATAGGGATTTCAACATCTTTAAATTCTGTGAAGGGGTATAATTCCAGTAATATCGGCCTCATAAATGATTTGTAGAATAGATAACACAGCACACTCGGTGCAGCAGTTGTAACTGTTTACTGAGCTGAGCACGAGTTTTACACGTAAAATGCAGGTGCAAAAAAAAAAAAAAAAATCCGCCCGACCGACCCTATTTGAAAATCTCATGTTACGCCAATGCAACAATTTCTTTTTTTTTTGGCCTAAGTCTGCTACAGCATGAATATGCATTTACTTAACATAAAATTGCTAGTCTGTATACCCCAGACTCACTACCTGCGAAGTTTCGTGTTTGCGCAATTAGTAGTTAAGTCAACATCAGAGCAAATAGACAACCAAATTTAAGAGAAAATACTGGACATGCACAACTAGATCATCCTCCTTCGCATGCGTTCTCTACTGGTCAGCGCACACTTAGCCAATCAGCGATGTCAGATTCGGCGTACGGTGACAGGGTTCGGTTTCGGTCCACAGGGTCATGAATGGGTGAGAGACAAACCCTCCAATGTGCTTCAACCGTTTCATGCAGCACGAAAACCGATATATTGGACTGCGTAACGCTTACACTATGGATTTTATGTGGGTCACAAATGACAGAAAAGATATTTGGAACAGAGTATGGACATACTACCACAAGTCATATACCGACATTTCATTCTGGGGCAATAAAGAAAAATGTAAGAAAATAACACTTTTTTAGACACCAAAATTTCTTTTTTGGAAGCTACAAGTCTCGATGTTATTTTCACAGGTTTATCCTTGTAAAGCCCCAAATAACATTGCGAGTTTAAAAGAGGATAGTTTTGCCTTAAATTTGCTGAATAGATTTTATCATTTTATGGCTTCTGAGGCGAGATATTGCAATTGTCCTGCAACGCTTCCCCAGCGGTTTTGAGTAAGCATGTTGTTTACTTTATGCAAATAAGGCAGCGAGGTCAAAAGCTTTTAGCCAATTAATGACACCGTATTGCCGAGCCTGAATCATACCCTGTACAGGATTTTCTTCCCTATAATGCATTAAATGAACAAGCAACTTTTAAATAAATGTTAAGATACAGTAACATGAGAGAGATACGGTCAGGTATTTCCTGGATTTACCACAATCTTTGGCCAAGCTATTGCTATTGGTCTTATGAAAGATATTACAATCCCATGCCACTGAAGTACACATACAATTTTGTATCTACCTTGCCAACATTCCGCATAGTTACAAACACAATGGCAAAATGACCTGTTTGTTTATATCCCATATTCTTAAAGGAGCATTCCAGATGATTTTCATAATTTCACATCATGTAGTACAATTGTACATAAACCAACAGCTCAATGTATAGATTTGTGGAATTTCTTGTGGTCCTTGAGTAGAGAAACAATACTCTGAAATCTCTCAAACAAATTGCACTGAACAGTGTTGATGACATAGGAGCCTCACATATTTCAGAAATGCAGCAGTATAATTCTATTACAATACCACTTGCTTAACAAGTTTATCTTCTTTTGTTCTGCTTTCCTGAGCCCCAACTCATATATTCTTATGGTGAGGCTGCCATGTCATCATACTTGTTCAGTGCAATTTGTTGTAAATTTTGAAAATGTTCTTGTTCTTCAACTCAATCACTATAAATTCTGAAACTCTGTACTTGGTATACATAACTAATTTATAGTTGTTTAACTGTAAAAGTCTGAAAATCATCCAGAGGTCTCCTTTAAACATCTGTGCCAAATATCTGTCAGAAAATTTCTCCTGTGGCACAAAGTCTTACAGAAGGTGCTTTATTAAGGAAGTTCATTAAAATTTTGACCTTCTTGGATTGCACCAATATTTGAACTTGACAGGCATAATGAGATTATGAACGTGTGTTGTTAGCTTGGTGGTCATACTGTAGTTCAAAGCTGTGGAAAGTTATTGAGAGTGCAACAAATTGTTGATGAGGCTGCTGCCACTGCAGACGACAGAAAAGTGAAGCTCATGTCTTACTGCTGCTATGCAATCGAGACAAAAATTAAATACAGAAGTCAGATTTATCTTTTGGATTTTGAAGACATCAACATTTGCCTGAAGAGCCTATTGATGTGAATTAGTCCAAGTATCACATCTTGTGAACAGTAGATTAATATGTGAGTACATAGCATTCTGCACAAGATCATGCTTTTTATTTTCTCACTATGCAAAAAACAAAAAACAAAACACAAAACAAAACAAAACAATGCAAAACAAAAACAAAAAAAAGATAAAAAACCTTACTGTGATTGTCCTATCATAAGTCTTCCAAAACCAGCACATCAATAGGGTTAACGGTTTCAATGGTGGAATAATTACTTTCACTTCAGATAAGAATGAACAACTAAAATATGTCACTTACACACACAAACATAAAGATAGAAGCAAATGAAGAATTACATGAATTCAATGAAAACTAAATACATATACATCACATTCACAAAAGTACACACATACACAAACACACACAAACAAGTAAACATTAAGAAAGGCATCAAGTATAATCCTGGATCTCGGCATATGGATACTAACACAGGAGCACAATCTTGGAACATAATCATATGAAATGCAGACATTTCAGGAATACTTTCAAAAAGCATTCATGCAGCTTGGATGTACCATATTACAAAATGAGGCCTTTTCCCTTTCTTAAAAGCATGGCTACACAATCCAATACAAACATTTGAGAGAAATTTGATGTCCATCAAATGCATCTTCAAATGATATATATTCTAAATCAACCTATACTGCAAATAGGAACAGGACCACTGGTACTGACAGTGTAAATAAATCTGCTAAATGAAAATATTTCATTCCAAACTCTTTCATGAATTTTGAAGAACATGTACATCTCAAATACTGTCATATGAACAAAGATTATTTGATAAACATCACTTCAATATAGCACTTATAGCATGAATGTTTAATTCTTGACCACACTTGTTTATTTTTTCCCCCCATTTTGAAGACTCAGTACACTTCAGGTTGTCCCATTTGTCGAAATTATAGTAAATTGGTGTGGTTGACATTTTGCATTAGTGTAAGTGCTCTGGTGAGCTCTTAATAAACCAAACATGCCTGTAGTTAAAATGGTCAAAATAGAAACTTTAACTTACTGCCCCTTGAAATAGAGGGATGTAGTCCAGATTGACATTAATAATAGATCAACAGGTAACTAATCTAAACAATCTTAGAGTTAGAATCCAACTGTCAGAAATACTGGCCAAGCCCAACCAGTCATTACACTTCTCTTCAAATCACATTTATGGCAAGTAAAGTGAAGTAACTTACGGATTGGTGTTATCATATTCCTGATTATACAGCTCATAGCCGCCTTCATACTGCTGGAAAATGTGGGTAAAAAGAAACATATGCAAAGTACCACAATTATTATCTAATGCAATCAACCTAAAACATTTCTAAAGCCATGATTAAGCAGAAAAGGCTCTGATATGTTAAAATTGACTTCAAAGACCTGGTAGTGCAGGGAAACACGGGTTTTCTGATTGAATTGATCTTCATTTGCTGGCCACCGGGTTACATTCCAACACTACAAATAGCGCCTGTCAATGAATATTTATATCAAAGCGTACTCTCATTGGTAACAGTTGACTTTAGTCGAGATTCTTTGGCTGTGTGTGTTCTTACATAAAGATCAGTAACAAAGCTACACACAATTCGTTACGGGCATTCTCTAATACATTCAAGCCAGACCAGCCTTCCCACTCCATGGACTCCCCCACTACCGGGTCTTATAAAGACTTCAAATCAATCACAAGTTCCCAAATCAATCGCAACTTGCATTGCAGCTCTCAATAAACTTGTGACTGATTTCTATCACAAGTCTTTATAAGACAGGGCCCGGATCTTTAAAGGGGAATGAAAGCTATATGAGTGCATGTGCACTGAGAGAATGCAGCAATATTAATAGAACATGACAGTGAAATTTTGATGAAAATCAGGCAATCCCATCAAAAATTAGCCATTTTTGAAATTTTGGTGCAGCTATCACTGGATGAGACTACTACTGACAGTAAAGTTTGTGACGTAATGTATAGAAACCAATATAAAGAGCATGTAATAAGAAAGCAGCTAAATGTACGAAAAGTACCCATTCCTTGGACTTGATGCTGGCATGTATATTATGTTTAAAGGGGAAGGCTAGTAACTGATCAGTGGGAATCAGTGGAAATGGTGGGAGATGATTGTTCCAATCCTTATGGGATTCATTCAAGAGTTCATTGTATATCTATTGTTGTGTGAAAATGATTTGCTTCAGAACGGTCTCATATTCAAGTAATGTGCAGATTAATGCTCCGTCACTGACCAGGGACGCTAACCTGGAAGCATTAAACTGTACATTACTTGAATATGAGACCATTCTGAAGCAAATCATTTTCACACAATAATAGATATACAATGAACTCTTGAATGAATCCCATAAGGATTGGAACAATCATCTTCCAGCATTTCCACTGATTCCCACTGATCAGTTACTAGCCTTCCCCTTTAAGGACAAGTCCACCTTCATATGCATGTGAATTGAGAGAATGAGGCAATATTATTAGAACACATCAGTGAAAGTTTAACCCTATTCTAACTGGGGGGGGGGTCAAATTGACCCCCCCCTTGACGTTTTGCGCCACGATTTCGCAACGCGCAAAGATTTTGCCGCGTCGTTTCACGACTTTTTTCATTAAAGTCTCCCGCATATTTTGAGACCAAATTTGCGACGTCTGGGTACACCGTTTTGAAGTTACGTAATGTTTTGCATATGCATGTCAACCAAAAAACAGCTCAAATTCATGATATTGTGTGCAAATCCAATGCAAATTGTGTTTTTTGGTTAAATTGATATATATTAGATTATTTCAACTTTTAACCATTGAAATTAATCAATTCTAGTGTAGATAAGCCTGAAAAAGTGCCTGCAACAAATTTTGGCAAAAAAACAATACAAAACAAAAGGTCGAAAAAACAATAAAATACATAAGAAATTAACAAAACAATAAAAAACAAAAGAAATTGATTTCGATTGTGCTAATTTTTTTCAAGAAAATTGTTTGATGTGTCTTGAGGAATTCTGACACAAAAATTTAGCAATCCTCCTGTCTTTTTAATGGAGTTATAGGTGAAAATATGATTTCATGCACAAATTTGCATAATTAATTTATTAGAAATAGAAAGGCAATATTTTTCTATTGTATGACCATGTTATCTTGTAGTTTATATCCAGCTCAATCTTCAGGCAAAATTTCGCGGCGATTGCACGATCGGCGGCCGAGATCTGAAGGGGGGATCAAATTGACCCCCCCTCAGTAAAAACTTGGTCTCAAATAGCCCAGTTAGAATAGGGTTAAGGAAAATTGAACAATCCATTCAAAAGTTATGAATTTTTAAAGTTTCTGCACAATCACTTGTGGATGAGAAGACTACTACAGCTTATGATGTTACATGTGTAGAACGATAGAAAGAAAATATTTATAAAGAAATGTCAACATATTTTCACTTTTCTTACATAATAAAAGAGCACTTGACTTGCCTCTTTCAGAAGGCAGGGGAATAATATCACCCATAGCGTATGACAGTGACAAGTCGAGGGAATGTGTATTTTTTACAAAAATCAAACTTTGTGAAGTTCTATGAATATTTTCTTTATATCGTTCTACTCACGTGACATTATAAACTGTAGTAGCCTTGTCATCCAGCCGCGAGTGTGCAAAAACTTTAACCCTAAAAGGGCCGGGGGGGGGGGGTGGAATCCGCCCCCCCTCGACGTTTCGCGCTATAATTCTGTAACGCGAGAAGGCCTCATCGCGAGGCTTCTTGACTTTCTTCGTTCAAGTCTCGCGCAACTTTTGAGACCAAATTTGCAACGTCCGCGCATACTTTTGCGAAGCCACGCCCATTTTTGTAACGGAATGTCGCTCCAAAACGGGCACAATTTTGTGATTTTGTGTACATTTCCTATGGAAAACAGTGCTCTGTCATGAAAGGCATAAAAACCTGATTATTTTTACAGTTAATCACTTTCATTGATTAATTTTGTGCTAATTATGGTAGAAAAGTGGTCAGTGACAATTTCCAATGAAAAAACAAAGAAAAAACAAAAGTTGAAAAACAGAGAAATACATAAGAAATTCTAAAACAATAAAATACATAAGAATTGAAATGAGTTTTGGAAGTTTTTGTGATGTACAATTGTTGAATATGCTAAAACAGATTTACAGATCAAAAATTAGACTCTCAATGCTTTTGATTAAGCTAAAATATCACCTTGAGCTTAATTTGCATAATTAATTAATTAAAATTAGAAATTGATTGTTTCAAAAAATCTTATGACACAATCTTGTAGATTATGACGCGGGTCTCACGCATGCAAAATTTCATCGCGATTGCACCACCGATGGCCGAGATCTCGGGGGGGGGGGGCGGAATTCCCCCCCCCCGGTCTGAGCATAGCCAAAAAAGCCCGGCCCCTTTAGGGTTAATACTTCATAACTTTGAACGAATTGTCCAATTTTCCTCAAACTTTCACTAATGTGTTCTACTGGTATTGCTGCATTTCACTCGATTTGCAAGTGGAAAAAAAAAATTCTGAAGTATTTTATTGTTTTTTGAATTTCTTTTGTATTTCTCTGTTCCCCCCCCCCCCCCTCAACGTTCTGCGCAATGTATCACTATCGCGAAAAGCTATCGCCGCGATGTTTCATGACTTTTTTCTTTCCAGTCTCCCGCATCTTTTGACACCAAATTTGTGATGACCTGGCGCGCAGTTCCGAAGTTGCGCATAAATATGTATGTGCATGTCAGACCAAAAATTGCTCAAAACTGTGAATTCGTGTACAATTTCAATGCAAATCAATAAATAACATACTTTCTTGTTCGGAACAATATCGCAGACAAATTTCATCGAAAAAACATTGAAAAACATTATGTCAAAAAAACAGAGAAATACAAAAGAAATTCAAAAAACAATAAAATACCTAAGAAATTTTTCTGATGGCACAATTTTTTTCTCATACATTTGCTAAGGACACTAAAAAGAATATTTACACAAAAAATGTGCCTGTTTTGGGCTTTATTTTGTGATTTATACCAAATTGTCTGATTTCATGCATCATTATGAATAAATTAGCAGAATTTACTATAAATGATAATTTTTTTTTCTTAAGTTAACTTCATGGTACGTTAGATTACATCATAGGCAATGTATGTGCCAATTTTCGTCACGATCGTGCCATCAACGGCCGAGATCTGGAGGGGGCCTGGAAGGCCCCCCCCCCCCAGCTCTCTCTCTATCATCTACTATAAAACAAGGAATGTTCGCATGCATTTTTATTTCGCAAAATTCGCGAGTGCGGAGATTCGCGAAATTAAAATGCACATGAAAGTTCGTTTCTACACCCCTATGCATTGAATGCCAGTGGCAGTTCGTGAAAATTTCATGCCGCAAAGAAAGGTCGTCGGCTCCAATTCGCGAAAAATTCTTGCCGCGAATATATCATGTTTTACAGTACCTAAATAGGCCGGCCTAGTTAGGGTTAAGGGTAATATCATTCCTCCTGCTTTCTGCAAGAGATAACTCAAGTGCTCTTTATGCATTACACTAGGAAAGTGATAACATGTTGAATTTTCTTTATATTTTCTTTAGACAGTTTTCCATCACAAATTGTTGCAGTCTTCTCATCCAGTGATTGTGGCACCAAAACTGGAAATTCTGAACTTTTGAATGAAAATATGCCATTACCATGGCAACACATTTTCGGGTACAAACACAAAGATTTGCAACGGACCGCCTGACCGCCAACCGCCCAACTGACCGCCCAACCGACCGCCCAACCGACCACACGCTGATTCTACATACCCCCTTATACACTTCGTGTATGTGGGGGTATAACTACACATGGGATTTTCCTCCTAAATGCATGCAATAAGGGATGCCCACCTAAAAGTATTTGGAATTGAATATCTATTGCCCTCATTGGAAAAATTGCTCAAATACAAATTAGGTATCTATGACGGTGCAAATGACAACTCAAATCCACAGAGTACTGGTAAAGCATCTCTACATTTTACACAAAAATGAGAATAGAAAGGAAAAGGAAAATCAAGAAAGTATCATTCTTACTTTTATCAATACAATTTCAAGTCATTACCATCACAGTAACAATTCTAATTCTTAGTGGAAAAGTGAGCAAAAAAAATGGGATTCCATCAGGAGTCAAACCCGAGACCTCCAGATTGCTAGACCGGTGCTCTACCGACTGAGCTATAGAAAGCCCTAGTACAGTGTTCCTCCCAGAAACCCTTAATTCTCAATGCTCGGGTGGTCAGAAGCTATAGCAGTGTGTTTGTGTGTGACACACACGCATACACTTAAACCTGGCATAAATTCTTGTTACATATATGTAACTGAGAATGAATCATCCACAACGACGAGTCTGTTTTTACTCACGAATTCATCAGTTGGTTCCATTTGTGATCCAAAAGAGGGTGCACTCATCCGAGGCCCGCTGGAAGCACCTCTAAACCCTGCCCTTGACATTCCTCTTGAGTTGCCTCTTGTAGGGGTCCCTCTAGATGGGGCATGTCCTCTTGTCATGCCTCCTCTCCCTGGGGGGCTTCCCATTCTGTAAGAATTCAAAATAAATATTGAAGACTGACAGAATATCTAGTGCACTGGCACAATTTTTTTTTTCACATTTGCGAAGGACACTAGAAAGAATATTTACACACAAAAATGTGCCTGTTTGGAGCTTTATTTAGTGATTTAGAGCAAATAGTCTGATTTCATGCATAAATTAGCATAATTCAGCATGAATCATAACTTTTTCAAAAATTAACTTCACATTTTTCAAGATTGTGGCACAGGCAACGTGCGTGTCAATTTTCATCGTGATCGCGCAGTTGACAGCTGGGAGAACCCCCTCCAGCTTTATCATCTACCTATTAAAATAGCCCTGCCTAGTTAGGGTTAATTTCAGAGATCTTGGCTCCTTGTGAAATTTATGAAGATTTCATGCACACGTATACTAGTCTACAAGGATATTTTCTTGTTTTGTCATGACACAAGCACTCATAATTAAGAATTCATTCCATTGAAATCCTATCAGAAATTTATTCTAGACTTAAAGGACAAGTTCACCTTCATTAACATAAGGATTGAGAGAATGTAGCAATATTAGTAGAACACATCATTGAAAGTTCTGGTGCAGTCACCGCTGGATGAGAAGACTACTGCAGTGTATGATGTCACATGCGTACAACAATACAAGGAAAATATAAAGAGAATTTCACAAAATTTCATCTTTTGAAAAAAGTACACATTCCCTTGACTCGTTACTGACATTTGTTATGGGTAATATTATTCCCATTGCCTTCAGAAAGAGGCAAGTCAAGTGCTCTTTTATTATGCGAAAAAAGTGAAAATATGTTGAATTTTCTTTACATTTTCTTTATACTGTTGTACTCATATGACATCATGAGCCTTAATAGTCTCCTCATCCAGCGGTTCCAACACAAAAGTTTTCAAAATTTATAACTTTTGCAATGATTGTCCAATTTTCCTCAAACTTTCACTGATGTGTTCTACTAATATTGCTGCATTCTCTTAATCCCTACGTTAATGAAGGTGAACTTGTCCTTTAAAGGTACATGGTCCCGGTGGTTTAATCAAATGCGTACGCAGGTGCACGGCGCAAGTTTCCCATAGAGACCTATGCTATCACTCCTCTTTAGCGCTTACGCTGTGGCCCACTTCCCCCGAGTCCGAAGAAGTCCGATCCACTGTAGCCAGTGGTCCGATCATAGTTCAGTTCATGATTCGGCTGAGGGGATGACAGCTTTAGCAAACTTCTTTTGTGATGTCATAATAAGAAACACATGCACGCACCCTGGCATTACTACAGCCTGCGTGATACGCAGAGAAGACAACAAAGGCAACGTTACTTTTATTAGCAACACCTGCGCGCTTTACTCTTGATGACAGTTCAACTTCGGCAATCTTCGTATCAACGCTAACGGTGATCGGCAGTATCATCAACAGCGCCCTCTACACTACCGGGACTATGCATCTTTAAATAACCTATAAAAACTCTCTGTATGAAGAAATCCACATATATAGAAGCAATGGCAATCACAAGTACTGCACTCCCAGAGGCACTTACAGATAATTGTTGAGTTCCTAAATCTTTCACACTTTATCACTTCCTATATTTCTGTAGTGCCAAGATTATTTAATTCTGAAACATAAATATTTGAACAGTCCTACAGTATCTATCACATGATTTCTTTTCCCTGACGATTTTACAGACTACTTTCTCCTGTATACATAAGTTTAATTATGAATTGACATATCGTGCACAATTTACCCTGACAACATAGCTATTTTTTTTTTTTTTATTTATTTTTTTTGTTGTTGAACTGATACACAAAGTGATCTTCTCCAAATCCTCTGGAATAATGGGTAACCTCTGTAATGACACAACAAATAAAATATGCATGTCCTATAAAAGTGTCTACTGACTTACTAAGTGTCAGTGAATCCTTGACCTCACCTTGTTGGACCTCCAGGCATGTGACCGGGTCTGCCTGGGTGGGGTGGTCCCATGGCTCTCATGGGATGCATGCCACCCCAAACTCCTCGGCCCATGCCCCCAGGTCCTCCACCCCGATGCAGAAGTACTCTACCCCCACCAGGCCTGGATCCTGTGACGCTGGGAGGGGGTCCCGTGTAAGAACCACTGATTACTGCCAGTTCCCTCAGCTGCTCCTGCCTTATGTCATCATTTGGATCCTGCACAGAGGAAATTACAGGATGAACTAATTTAGGCTAAACAAGCACTTTGCTTAACTTGCTCTGAAGAATGCTTCCACATCTACTTCTATCCAAACCAAACTTCCTCTCTTGGTATTGAAAAAAAAAAATATATAAAAACGATCTGTGATATCCACATAGATAATCAAGAAAATGTCAATAATCTCATTACAGCAAATTGATTTTGCCCCCTTTCAGAGAAGATGGGACCATGCCCTAACACTTTAATTCTTCATGTATCAGTGCATTGTGTACATGATACAAATCATCTCTCTTCTATGTGTCATCTTATATTGCTCTTAAACAGGTTTGCCATAAAAGCATCACCGATTGAGAGGAAAATTGGAGAGTGAGAAAATCAGTATCATATCAGGTTTACCCACTGAATATGTACAGGGATGGAATTAATTTAAAACTGAAAGCATCACACTCATTGGAGATTTGTAATCATAGGACATGACGTGTATACTAAACCCTATCAATATGACTTCCATCCAATGTTTTGACACTTGATATTAAGTTGACAATATCAAGAGTTTTGCAGACTAATTTCCATATGAGAGTGTGGCATGGAAAGCTGGCTTAAGTGATAGCTGATACACTCATCTACACTAGGCAGCATCCCTGTTTTTCACCTGGTTCAAAACATTTCACACTGGTCTTGTGTACAGCACACACAGACATGAATAAACCACTTGTAAGTAAAACAGTCAAATCCATGTTTGAAACATCTGTGAAAGGTGGTTTCTGTGGCAGTTTGAGCTGCTTCTGGCTCATTATAAAAGCAAAGCAATTCAAGTGATGCCTTGAGCACCTACAAAATATATTGCATTATGTTGTACTTGTGTTCTACTGTATATTGTGCACATATGCAGTACACACAAAAGTAATTTGCGTAATAGAATGTAACTAGCATGCAAAAGACATTTGAGGGGTCCAAACCCAAACAAGATCTTGAACAGATATGTCGGCAGTATACAAGGATCAGCAACTTGATTTTAATGAGACTGTATAAACAGGGTACTCATAATAGATTTGACTTACTGGAACAAGGTATTTCTGAACTTCTCCGATGCTATGTGCTAATCTGTAGTATGCATCACTCGCTGAACCAAGGACTTCAATTTGGACATGGAGCTCTTCATTGAGATGTGCAAATTTTTGGCTGCTTTCTTCTCGTAGCTTTTCCTCCTGTTTCAAAACGTGTGAAAAAAAAAATCATAGCTTTCATCTTGAAATAAGTTCAGCATTGGGCTTTACATAGGTATCTCACTGGCTTAGAGACTATTGTAAGTGGCGACCTGGCGGCTACTCGAGTTTCACTGGTCATGGAGTGGTTGAGATGTCTCCGTAACATCTCCTGAAAACTAGAATGGTATTTTGGGAGTCGCGAGAGAATTGTACATGTTTGATCTTTTTTTTGAGACTTTTTCCATTCTTCAGCTGGTCCAGGAGACATCTCTGCAACGTCTGTGTGACTTTCCCGCAGCCTTGCAGGGAACTATTGGCGACCGGCTGGAGACATCGAGGAGACATCTCCATGACTTCCGGGCAAATAAGTTATCACCTTGTTCGCCAACATCTTTGACGTTGCCCTGGATTTACCTTGGTGACGATGCAAGCCATTTTTGGGTCATTAGAGTCGCAGGAGTCGCTGCAAAATCTCCTCCATTGAGATAGGCCTTTTACTGACCCTCTATACATTAAATCTTGTTCCACCTTACATTAACTCACAATCATACAGTTGTTTAAAACATGTTTGAAGAGTGTCTATGACTTGTATGCTGCTAATCTGATATGGATATTCTTTTTTTTTATCATCATATCAAGTTCTACCTCTCCCAACTCTCCCCCACATAAAAAAACAAACAAACAAACAAACAAACAAACAAATCCACCCCATACCAAACAAATAAACAATTAACTTTCAAACAATTCATACTGATCTCCATTTTTCTTTTTCATTCTGTTCTGTTCCCCTCTTCTACAAAATGCTAACATTTCTGGTGGTGCAAAAAGCTGTTCAAAAATAAACATTCTTTTTTAGCTAATGTAGGAAGTCATCTTGTTTATACTTTTGCATTCATGACCAATTCTTTACTTCATGAGCTATTTACACCAGTGAATGAAAAACAAATGTTATTTGAGAGATTAGGTGAAATATCTCATTCTATACTTTGACCATGACCTGAAATCTTTGTCCCCAGAAACAATGCAAAAACACAATAACAACCTGTCTATTTTTTACAATTTATGCACACACCCAACTTGATTAGGCTAATCTATTTACACCTACAAGTTACTGCAGTAAAAAGGTTATGGTGTACGGACAGACCGACATACAACCAGTCATGCACTACCTCTTGCACAGCCACATGGCAAGGGTACTGAAAAAGAAATTTGGCCCACTTGATACAGTACCATAAACCCTTCATCCTACCTTTTGTTTGTCTCTCATTGATCCTCTGCCAAGTATGGCTATCTTTGTGCCTGTCTCCTCCTGTAATCTCTTCAGTGAGTTTCCTCTTGGGCCAAGCAGCTTGCCTACAAAGTTGAACTGAGCATAAGGGGGAAGATAATTAACTGTCTCTCTCTCACACACACACATAAAGCAAACAAGTTCAAGTCTTTTGTCAACTTACATACCAGACCAGAGTATGATACCCTTTTTAGTAACTCATGCATTTTTGACCTGCTCCTGGCCCAGGCTATAACAGCCCACGCCAAGCAGTAACTAGAAATGTCGCTACAGCGACTGGTTATACCCCCGCCAAACAACATTTCATAAGCTTTGGTCAAAACAACATTTCATAAGCTTTGGTCAAAAAACTGAGGAAGTAGTTAAATCCGCAAGATCTTTCCTTGATCTTCTGCCATTAATATGCCGTTACCATGGCAACGTACTTTCGGGTACTGTCGAAAAATGCGTCTTGCACATCTACAACCAAAGGCACACATCTGTACCAAGTTTCATGGAAATTGGGCAAAAACTGAGGAAGTAGTTTGCAACACAAAATTTTCCATCATTTTGGCTCATAATATGAGCTGTTACCATGGCAACATACTTTTTGTCACTGTCAAGAAATGTGTCATGCTGACCTATATCCTAAGACAAACATTCAATATGAATTCCATGAGAATTGGAAGAACACTGATGAAGCAGTTTTGCCATGAAGCATTTTGCCCTATATTTTACCAATAACATGCCGTTACCATGGCAACGCACTTTTTGCCACTGCGGAAATATGTGTCTTGCACATTAACATATTCAGATGAACATCTGTACCTAATTTCATAAAAATTGATCAAAAACTGTGGGAGGAGTTCGCGACGCAAGATTTGTACCCATTTTTGCCCATAATATGCCGTTACCATGGCAACGTACTTTTGGGTACTGTCAAAAAATACATCTTGCACATCTACAACCCAAGGCACACATCTGTGCCAAGTTTTATGGGAATCGGTTGAAAACTGAGGAAGTAGTTCGCGACGCAAGATTTGCAACGGACCGACCGCCCGACCGCCGACCGACCGCCCGACCGACCGCCCAACTGCCCGACCGTCCGCTGATTCCTATATACCCCCTTCAAACTTCGTTTGGCGGGGGTATAAAAATTGCATTCAATAACTATAGCAGAGCTGTGCTACTTTTATGATGACCCAGTCATGAACTCGGCCACATAAGGGATAACTGCCATGGTAACTGAATGTGTGGTCCAGCGGAGGCACAGCCAGGGAATCGTGACTTTTGATCGTGGAAGGAATTTTGGCTGGGGCCTGGTGCTGCTACTGTTCATTAACCATTTGGTCAGTGCCTGGTGCAGGCTTGGCACTGGCATGGTGCTGATACCAGCCAGTGCCAAAATAGCCCAAGCTTGGCGCAGGCTAATTTGGCCTGCGTTATTCATGAACTCAAAATTTTATGACTTAGCCTGGGCCTGGCCCTCACCAGAGAGCTACTGAAAGGGCCGGTACAAGATATACCACTACAAGTCCAAAATTCCAAGAAAAAAAAAGGGGGGGGGGCTTTCATGAATGATGATATGTGTGTTTTCCATCCCTATGTTTGTTTTTTTTTATGATTTACTATGACATTGTGTATCTTTGACTCAAGGACTCACAATCTATTAATGTTCTCACATGAGTACAAATCGCACTTGGCTTATAATTGGCAGAGGCTTGAAGAGTTACAAGAGTTATAAAATAAACTACAAATGTCTCTGAGAAGACTTGTATGCTTCCACCATATTGCATTTTTCTTCCAGTAGGTAGTTCATCTTGATGATGCAAATAGGCAGTTTTCACATGATTAGCCAAAAATCTAAACGACATGTTTGACAGCACAAACCCAAAACATGTTTGAGTGGTTGTGTTACTTGAATCAAGGTTCATTTGGATGACAAAATTGTTTTAAAGAGCAAGTATTCAAGAATTTGAGCATTTTCACTTGACCACTGACCCTTGCCCTTTGACCCCATGATCCACAACTTTCTTCAAATAATCACTGACTGGTAATATACATAAAAACCCACTTTCAGAACAAAAATTTGAGCTTATTTAAAAAGAATGGGAAAAAAGAGTGAAATTATAGAAAATTTTCATTTAAATACATACAATCATTAAAGTTTAGTATTTTAGCCTGACCCATTTCTGAGATAAGGAAAAAAAAAGTTGAATTTTAGCTTTTTTACTTGATCTATGGCTCAATGGCCCCAAAATTTTCCTGGAGAATCTTATCTGGTAAATACATGTTGTATACACTCACAAAGTTTTATGTATGTACATCAGGCTTTGCAGAGGGGCAATTCCACGGTAACTGACTTTACACGGAAGGATTTTCATGAAATTGTTTACGTTGTAGTTTTGTGAATGAAAGCACCTGGGGCTTGTAATTAGCATTGATGAATGAGTTCATGAGAATGTCAATGAAGTTATAGGTGGTAAGTTTTTCTCTCAAACTGCATTTCTTATCACATAGCAAGTGAAAATGTGTCGGTAAGGCCAAAAAAAAAAAATTGTTGCATTGGCGTAACATGAGATTTTCAAATAGGGTCGGTCGGGCGGATTTTTTTTTTATCTTTTTTTTAAAATTTTTCTTTGCTACCTGCATTTTACGTGTAAAACTCGTGCTCAGCTCGGTAAACAGTTACAACTGCTGCACCGAATGTGCTGTGTTCATCTATTCTACAAATCATTTATGAGGCCGATATTACTGGAATTATACCCCTTCACAGAATTTAAAGATGTTGAAATCCCTATCCTGAATGTTTTCACTTCATATTTTACTATTTTGACTTAGATAAGATAGATGCAAATTGACCCATATGTACGATCTTTTCATCGCACACGGCGATCTCTATTACAGTCCCACATATACAGATTCGTGTAAGTTCTCCACACAAGAAACCTACGGTAAAACTGTGCACAATACATCGCAGTCTGAATGCTACGTATACACTGAATAAATCTTGTTAGAGTACGTGTCCGTGTTGGAAACAGATGACGTACTGATCAAGGAAGGCTTATGCGAGGCGCTAGATCTCTCCCTCGTACATCCGATATTCCCAGAGCTGTTTCCACTTCCGGGTTTGTGCGATCGCGATCGCAATCAACAAGATATTTGATATCGATAGCAAAAAAATAATAAACTAGAAATGTCGCTTTGGCGACTGGTATGCCTCCGCCATAATGCATGATTTTCCCAATAGGTCTAGATAGTACATGTGGACAATGTGTGATTACATTTTCACAAAATTGGCAAAATATTGAAATGACAAGTTTGTCACAAATGTGTTGAATGTTCACCTTCCTTGACCTAGGTTTAATTGGATGAATAGGAGAGCATGTATCTAGGGATTTAAGGACTTTTAAAGGGAAGGTAAACCCAAAGAGCAATGTGGATTGAGTGAAAGCAGCAACATTAGTAGAACACATCACTGAAAGTTTGAGAAAAATCGGACAATCGATGCAAAAGTTATGATTTTTTAAAGTTTTGGTGTTGGAACCGCTGGATGAGGAGACTACTAGAGGATATGACGTATGAGTGGACAACAATACAAAGAAAATATAAAGGATATTCAACAAAAATTCATTTTTCTAGAATTATGAAAGAGCAGTGGACCAACCACTTTCAGAAAGCAGGGGGAATAATTGCTACCCTTAACATATGTCAATATCAAGTTGATGGAAATTGTAATTTTCATGAAAAATGGATTTTGTTGTATTTTCTTTATATTTTCTTGATATTGTAGTCCACTCATACGTCATATCCTCTAGTAGTCTCCTCACCCAGGGGTTCCAACACCAAAACTTTAAAAATCCATAACTTTTGCATCGATTGTCCGATTTTCTTCAAACTTTCACTGATGTGTTCTACTAATGTTGCTGCTTTCACTCAATCCACATTGTTCTTGGGGTTTATCTTCCCTTTAACTCGACTTTGACCCATTTATACATTTAGGCATTCAGTAATTTTCAAGGTACAGGTGTGGAGAAAAAGTGCAATTTCTGAATTGAATAGTAAATTGTTACCATTTTCATCTGGCCCTTGACCCTAAAATTGATAAGATAATCACTTTCAGGTAGAACATGCATAATATGTACTAAGTTTCAAGATAACTTGAGCCACTTCCGAGATATGGAGGAAAAAGTTAGTTCAGCACTTTCACTTGATCTTTGACCTTTTGACCTTTGAGGCAAAAAAAGAAGAAAAAAAAACTTTCCAGAGAATTTCTATTAGGTTACACATGTATGCATACACCAAGTGTAAAAAAAAATAACCCTGCTGGCATTGCATGATAGGAGGGAAATAGCAAAATTTTGAAGTGTTGCACTTGACCTTTGACCCCTGACCTTTGACCCCATGAACCTCATGAACCCCATGAAATATACTATGTTCCATGAAGATACCTTGAACAATTTTCCAAGGTATGGAGAAAAAAAAAAAGAAGTTTTAATATTTTTACTTGACCTTTTGACCTTTGACCTTTGACCTCATGACCCAAACTTTCACCAGAGAATCTTGATTGGGTAATACATGTATACACTAAGTTTCAAGAAAATATCTTCACGTATTCAATAGATATGGTGGAAATAGTGAAATTTTATGTATTTGACCCTGACCTTTTGACCTTTGACCTTTGACCTCATGACCCAAACTTTCACCAGAGAATCTTAATTGGGTAATACATGTATACACTAAGTTTCAAGAAAATATCTTCAGGCATTCAATAGATATGGTGGAAAGAGTGAAATTTTATGTATTTGACCTTGACCTTTTGACCTTTGACCTTGAGCATGTGCACCCAAAAGTTGATAGGCACAACTTCACCCCCAATACACATACATGCCAAGTTTCATTAGGATACCTCAACAGGTTTCGATAGTTACCTTGTCCACAAAATTCATTAAGGACGGACGGAAGGACGGACGGACGGACGGAAGGACGGACGGACGGACGGACGGACGGACAACCCGAAAACATAATGCCTCCGGCACCACTTCGTGGCGGAGGCATAAAAAACATGGGGTCGGCGGAATTTTTAGGGTCGGGCGGGTTACGCCAATGCAACAATTTTTTTTTTTTGGCCTAACTGACGTTACGGAAAAAGGACATGGGAAATTATGGTGTAGATTTAAATGGAAATATCTCATGTCCCTGACTTCTAAACTTTATGTGTGTAATATGGCAATATACCTAGGTTCTTAGGAACAGGTGTGCAAAATAATGTGCACTTTAGATATTTCCTTTTAGCACCATGCCAATTTCAGTGAAGGCATGACGGTAACTGACGTTACGTAACTGACATTACGCTTACATTTGCCATAGGGTTTACACATGCAAAATCATGATGGGAATAGTTTTGTGATATTTCATAATTCTTACCTTTCAGAGTGATTTGTTTGATATGGAATCATACCCTGGTTCATCAACTACAAATACCCATATGAAATGAAACATTAGTCCATTTTCTTTGTGTTCTATGAAAACTTAAAGGGATCGTATAGTTTTGGTTGAGACCTAATTTCAGGTTTCTGACATTTTTTGTGAGATAATGAGAAACCTCTTATGAAATATGAAAGAGCGTGTAATTCTATGAGGAATTCAATGTTTATTTGATGAAAATTGGTTATGAAGTGGCTGAGATTTCCAAAAAAGAGCGATTCTAATAAAGTGTGGGACCCACACTTTTATTACGATCGCTTTGTTTTACTTTCTTTTGGATGTTTCAGTCATTCCAAACCCGATTTTCATCAAATAAACTTTGAATTGCTCTTAAAACGGTATGCCGTGTACTATATCATCAGTGTTTTCTTGGTATCTCGCAAAAAGTTAAAAGCCCAATTCTCATCTCCACCAATACTGTACCATCCCTTTACAGGTAAACATGACAGTAAATGACTTTACACATACTTTTGCTATGGGGTTTACAGAGAACTAATTTATTTAACAGGTTATTATACTGCTGCAGTATACCAGTAACAATCCCAGGCATTTACTTAGCAACAAATTGAAACAAATTGAAACAAAATTTAAAGACACAAATGGGGTGGGGCCCTTAGGGGCAAGCTCCCCCCCCCCCCCCATGCCACAGCACAGCTGAGCAAAAATAATGTACATGTAAATGCACCAGAGGATATTTCTTGACATTTGTCTTCAGATTGAATGCTTATTCAACAGTTATGATTACACAGAGCCATTTAGATTCAGCAGTTCCAAGTATAAATATTGACATTTTATAACTAAGGGTTTTCTGTGGTTTTTTTTTTTTTTATGAATAGGAAAGTGTCTATTTAGAGTGCCCCACCCATAATACCCTGCAGTACTACACAAAACACAGATATTTGTATGTGAAAAAAAGAAAAAAAAATCTTTCAGGTCATGGGGAAAAAACACATATCAACTCATAAATATGCATAAATATTTATGAAATCTACTGTGATATATTTCTTCTTCTTTTCTTTATTTTACTCCTACTCCTTCAAGGCATTGTTAGGGCCACAAATTGAAAAAAAAAAAAATGATCTCCATCATCAATTGATTTAAATGAATAGTGTTACATTTTTAATATTTTTTCTGTGAAGAAGAAACATTGTGCTTTTTTGGTCAAAAGGGCATTATTGGTTTATTCCTTGCTTGAAGTAATATAATTGTTTTTCTTTTCACTGGTATATCAAGGCATGCAAATACATCCCAGATACCAAGAATTAGGACTTTGCAACAATAGAATTCTACGATAAACCAATCTTCCTGTTCATAATTATCATGTATTACAAAATGTCCCTGCATGAATGAAATAAAGTAATCAACAAATATGAACATTTTTTTTTAAACCCTAGAATCACCTTTCACTTTGAGCAACATCAGTGTTTTCAAAAAGTAATGACAGTACATGTACATGCCCTTATGTACCATAATACGAGATGTGCCATATTAACTAAACCAAACATTTAAGTGCAAGCGAAGAAATCTGTGCATTTGCCTTGAGGTAGAAACTTCACTAAGCTTCTAGAAAAAAAGAAAAATGCTAGCAAAAGCAATCATTAGTAAAGATTATGAAACTGTTGGTATACAGCTGTACACAAGCTTTTTAATAGAAAAAGGTGGTTACCATGCAACCACTTCATTGATTAGGCCTACAAACTTTGGTAGCTTATCATCCCGTAGGACTGTGAATGTACTGTATAGTAATTTGAGTGCATATACTGCATGTGGTAAACCTAAACTTCCAGATGATTTACATAAACCTTAAAGGGAAGGCAAACCCAAATAACAATGTGGATTGAGTGAAAGCAGCAACATTAGTAGAACACATCAGTGAAAGTTTTAGGAAAATCGGACAATCGATGCAAAAGTTATGAATTTTTAAAGTTTTGGTGTTTCAACCGCTGGATGAGGAGACTACTAGAGGTTATGACGTATGAGTGGACCACAATACAAAGAAAATATAAAGGAAATTCAACAAAAATTCACTTTTCTAGCATTATGAAAGAGCATTTGAATAACCGCATTCAAAAAGCAGAGGGAATAATTCCTACCCTTAACATATGTCAGTATCAAGTTGATGGAATTTGTAATTTTCAAGAAAAATGAATTTTTGTGGAATTTTCTTTATATTTACTTTATAATGTTGTCCACTCATACGTCATAACGTCTAGTAGTCTCCTCATCCAGCGGTTCCAACACCAAAACGTTAAATATTCATAACTTTTGCATCGATTGTCCGATTTTCTTCAAACTTTCACTGATGTGTTTTACTTATGTTGCTGCTTTCACTCAATCCACATCGTTATTTGGGTTTGCCTTCCCTTTAAACTTATGCTGAACCGAAAATCAAAAGCTCAAGCCAAAAAAAAAAAAATTATAATAAATAAATTATTTAACTTTAACTACAAGAAAAAAATATATATCCATGGACATACCATGGTGATAACATCATTCCCTATCAAAGGGATTTCTGCTCTTGTTGATAACCTGTGACTTCCCAGATGAATTGAAATGGCCTAAAGTCAAAAAATTTCCCTCAGTTATAATTACTGTCATGGTAACTGATGTTACATACTGGTATATGATGTTTCGGTAACTGACGTTACACGTTTTGCAGTGTTCATTTTGACCCTCCAGTATGCCAAGTATCCTTATTTCTGGTATTGAAAGGAAGGCGTATGGGCATACGTTAGAAATCCCAAGTTACATCATACAGCTCACTTTCTTTGATGAATAAAGTTAAAAATTCCTTGTTTTTGGTAACTGACGTTACATCCATCATTGTCTAACTAATCAAAAGTTTTTATCAAATTCTTTAAAGCAACTGGCAGCTTTTTTTTTCTATCATGTGGTAAAAGACTTGTCTGGTAACTGCATACATATAAAAGATTGTTGTTTAGAGTACTAGTAAAGTGGATGTACAGAGAGTAAGTTGTGTGACAATACAATCTTCCTTACCATCGAGTAAGACCCCGTTTACAGTGCGAGGCTCGGCCGCGGCCGAGCCCACCTTCATTTCAGTGTAAACGCGCAAAAGGCCAAATGCGAGGCCAAAATTGGCCTCGCATTTGGCCACGCTCTGGAGGTGGTCTCACCTGCCGCCGAGCCCGGCCTTTTCTCAGTGTAAACGCAAACTGGGCCAAATGCGCGGCCAATTTTAGTCTGGCTTCCAAACCCTCTGCCTGTACTATTTCGCTATTCAGGATACTAACCCCCTCAACATCGAAAACTAGTATAGTTTAAGGTGGTTTTGTCCTGCAAAGGATTTTTTCCTTCGGCAAAGGCCTTTGCCCGAACGGCGACTTTGTCGCCACGGAATTCAGTTGGCAAAGGGTCTGAAAACCAGACAATACCAAATTGCGTTTGTTTACAAGCAGAGCGCCACTACGACAAAATATTGAAAGGTTTGAATCAAAAGCGCGGCGGAGCCCGGCAGTGTAAACGGACAAAATTGCGGGGCTCAGCCTCGCAATTGAGGCTGGGCTTGGCCGCGGCTCGGCCCAGTCCCGCACTGTAAACGGGATCTTATAGGCATATTTTGACAGCCATTTTGAAAATCAAAATGGCCGCTTTTATTGAAAGACATATGATTCTTAAAACTTCAACTCACATACTGTCTGAAAATGTATTGTGTTTGAAACAAATATCATTTCGAATTTTCGGCATCTGTGTCCTATATACCTTGGAATTGCCCAGAGACAGGAGAAAGGGCGAGTTCTTAGAATTTGACCTTGACTTACGACTTTTGGAGAATGCACCCACAAGGTGACAGGCACAGTTTTGTCCACTCATACAAACTATGCTTCACTATCTTTCACTTGGAAAGCACAAATAGTTCTTTATCCTATCTCGGTCACGGGTCGATTTAACTGGCTGCAAACTACAAGTATGCCACCAGAACTGATTTAAACGGTCCTATTTTGACTGACGGATCACTCCAAAGGCTTTGGTGCAGGATATGAATAATCTGAATTACATGTTAAAGATAAGATAAAGTTTTGGTACCTCAAAAGTTTCCCTGAATTTCCTTGTCTTAGTTTGTGTTTCAGGTTAAAGGGGAAGGCTAGTAACTGATCAGTGGGAATCAGTGGAAATGCTGGGAGATGATTGTTCCAATCCTTATGGGATTCATTCAAGAGTTCATTGTATATCTATTGTTGTGTGAAAATGATTTGCTTCAGAACGGTCTCATATTCAAGTAATGTGCAGATTAATGCTCCGTCACTGACCAGGGACGCTAACCTGGAAGCATTAAACTGCACATTACTTGAATATGAGACCATTCTGAAGCAAATCATTTTCACACAACAATAGATATACAATGAACTCTTGAATGAATCCCATAAGGATTGGAACAATCATCTCCCAGCATTTCCACTGATTCCCACTGATCAGTTACTAGCCTTCCCCTTTAAAGTACCTTTCATATAACTAACACTGTGAGACTTACTCGCCCCAAAGTGCTCTCATGTCTTAGTAATCATGCAATAATGGTTTCATACCAGAGCCGCCGCCATATGGCGGCGAGGTAGTACACGTATTGTACGAAACCATTATTGCATGACAACTGCGACCAGCAGCATGCAGCCCCATACGCATAGCTACAATTGTAAATGGGGCTTCGCATTGTAGCATTCAGCATCATGACAGATGTAGTATCGCGGGTAAATATCAACTTATTTCTTCAATTTGAAGACTTACCAGTTAAGTTGAAGTATTGAAAACAGGCTTCGGGCAACGTTTGGTTTTGCCAATAGTCCCTTTCTGTTCGAATTGATGACTGAATAGGACTCTGTCGAGAGGAACCTTGGGAGAGCTACACTGAATTGACGGCCAGCGCATGCGCACACAAACATCTTATCCGTTCATGGATTTGAAATTTGTGTGCATGTGATGGGCGCCAATGCGATGGCCGTAGCATTCAGTGTACGTAGCTCTCCCAAGGTCCTCTCGACTGAGTCAAATTCAGTCATCAATTTGAACAGAAAGGGACTATTGGCAGAACCAAACGTTGCCCGAAGCCTGTTTTCAATACTTCAACTTAATTGGTAAGTCTTCAAATTGAAGAAATTTTTGGATTTTAAGTTGATATTTACCCGCGATACTAAATCTTTCATGATCCTGAATACTACGATGCGACGCCCCATTACGCTATGCGTATGGGGCTGCTGGTCGCAGTTAATTGCATGATTTTACTAAGACATGAGAGCACTTTGGGGCGAGTAAGTCTCACAGTTTCAGTTATATGAAAGGTACTTCAACCTAAAACACAAACTAAGACAAGGAAATTCAGGGAAACTTTTGAGGTACCAAAACTTTATATTATCTTTAATTCTTCATATCGCATAAAGCAAAATATCGTCCCAGAATACATTGCGCAATCAACATCCTGGCTTTTATGCAGTCAGCTTAACTTCCAGTTATCGCCAACGCGTTACGTACGCAATGCACTGCACCGCAATGCACTGCACGCCAACGCACAGTTTCACTTGCATCGGTAGCGTCTGCTCAACATCGGTCACGCAAATTTTACCTTTTCAGCGAGTGTCTTTCTAAAAGCTATTAATCATGGATGATCGCGAAAGATTCAAGAACTATTGCTCCCTACACCTGCCCCGCTGCCCCCGGCAAACTAGAGGCCCATTGCACTGCTGCTAGTGCTGAGTACACAGTTGCAACTGCTGCACTGAATGTGCCGTGTTCATCTATTCTTCAGATCATTTATGAGGCTGACATTACTGAAACTATACCCCTTCACAGAATTCAGAGATGTTGAAATCCCTAATCTGAATGTTTCCACTTCATATTTTACTATTTTGACTTAGATAAAATAGTTGAAAATTGACCCATGTGTACGATCTTTTCATCGCACGCGACGATCTCCATTACAGTCCCACATATACAGATTTGTGTAAGTTCTCCACACAAGAAGCCTATGGCAAAATTGTACACGATGAATAAGTGTGTGGGACGCTAGCCGCGCCGCTGCACGCAGCGTGCATGCATGCATAATAGCGCACGGAGCGATAGCTGCAACCGGAAGTGGGGTTGACTGCAAATCGCTCCAAAATACGCCGATTAAATTAGTGCGCCACCAACGTTGGTTCTTTTATAGCTATATGCGATATGGAGAATTAGCGTTAATCAAGCTAGATTTTCACCCTAAGAACATTTGAGCATGCTTTAATTACTTTCAGGCAAACATTTCCTCCTAAAATGTTAAATTATGTTAAAATCATATAAAGATGTGTGTGAAATGTTGAATGTGGATGTCGTAATTGCACAAACTTTTCATTCATACAATGAAAAGTATAGTGAGGTGCCCGCACCTCGTCAGGGGCCCGAATACCGTCACCCCGCTTAAAATTGTTATAGGCGCACTAAACAAAAATTTATGCCCGGGACTGTATTCAGTACGCTTGAAACTTGGCAGGGCTACCACAACCAAGCAAATTGTGGTGAAAACCGAACAGTTTTTCGCGAAAATCTGAAATTTTAATCGGAATACGTGTTAAAAGTATCACCACTGTCCCTGCACGCATCTTTTACGTGTATGTCTATTATGGGAGCATCACGGTCACCCGCGCACGTCTTTTATGTGCTTTGTCTATGGGAGCGAGGGTGACGAGTTGCGGGCCCCTTCCTTAGCGCACAACTTTTTCAGTGATCAGTGAACTTGTGATTCCATTGGAATTTTCAGCATTTTTCCTGTATGTGAGTTGCATTTCAAAGAATTTCAGTGGTGAAATGTGATTCAAATATACGCAAACATTAACTATGACGAGGTGCGAGTCACCCAAGTATACTCATGCTATTGGGAAAACATTACATCATCTGTAAACAGAATAAATTCTCTACAACATAGACCATTAAATCATGTTGGGACACAAGAACATGTTGTGTGAAGAAATAAGGTAGTATTATGTACTGGCCATCAACAATGCATGTCTGCGAACTACAAAATGCCTGGAGAGTAGAGGCATGGCTTGGCCTATGTGACAGAGCTACCACAGTTGAGGCATGCCGTCTGCAAAATCTATTATGGATGGCTGGACAACCAGCAAACATAATGCCTGCCGTGACACTTAGCAACAAAGTAAAAAAAAAAAAAAAAAAAAAAAAAAAAGAAGAAGAAGAAGAAGAAGAAGAAAAAGGAGGCTTACCTTTGGGTGTTCTTTGACTGGTATAGCAACTTTGACACAAAGTTTGATAGGTTTCCCAGAGCTGACATCGATCAATTTGGCATCAACTCTGTTGTCTTTGAAGTCCCCTGCTTCATCAACCTTCTTTTCTGTTCCATTTTCAACCCTCTTGATTTCTACATAAATGAAAACATGTACAGTTATTTCTTTAGCAAATAGAGAGATTAATGGCCACATACTGCCACAATTACTCTGTATGTTAATGTTGGGCATAGAAAGAGCATAGGCTAGGACTACATTCTATCAACTAACTGTACTAAGCATACGTAATTAGAGATCTATGGAATTTTCTAACTTGGTTAACATCCCAAATTCCAGACACACTGGCCTAGAAAGGCTCTATGCCCACTGCGGTTCGCACTGCCACTGTCCATGAGCGATGACATCATGTCTCGCTCAGCACACCACACGCACCATGCTGTTTAGGGGTCTGGCTAACTCGGACCACGGGACAAATCAAACCACCTGTCGAAGATGGGCCGAGTTGTCCCACTGGTTGCTTGGTATGCACGGCTCAAGTTTTTTTTTTTTAGATTATCAAACATAACACTAGAAACAAGTAAAACTGATATTTCATCCTCTAATAATTTAGTCATGTGAAAATTAATATTCTCACCTTTCTCTTCCATGCAGTTTGTGATGAAAACAACTCATAAATTAATGAGAAAAAGCATATATTTTTGGTATTTTCCATCTGGTGATCCAACGAGAGTACTAGCGATGAGTCGCTAGCGTGCAGCTTGCACATGTTACAATGCACCTGCATATCAGACCCACACGAATGGTTGTGCTGGCATGCTCTCAGGTTCTCAATCAAGCACCCATGCACACCCCACAACACATGCAATTCACAATTCGCCAGTTATTACTCTCATAGGGTCGCCATCGGACAGTCGTTTTGTCACTGCTGAGCTGCCTTATTTTCTCTAATTTTTCAAAACACACCCATCATTAAATGGATCGACCCAATGCTGTAAATGCCAAAGTTCAAAATGATATGTGATTTAACTACTCTCCCTTCAAAAAATATTGCCTCCCCCCTATGAAAAAATGGACATGCCCAACCCTGTCGCGTGAGCACACTCTACACGTAGTGTGTGTGTGTGTGTGTGTCAAACAAAACGCAGTACCGAATTCTCGCTATCGCCAATGACATAAAAAGTACCCGGATGTGGCTTTTTCGTCAAGATTTAGTGCACTTGGTAGCAAGGGCACTTCCGGCGCGGAGCATAATTTGCACAACGCTAGCGTGCGCGTACGTGTACCTTACCTATAGCACTGCGCTGACCACGGATACTAGTACAGTAGGCGGCTGTACCGCCCGAGCCAGCGAGTGGCCAGGCCTGTCATACTCGTACACTATAGTCGAGTCCCCGCCGCCCAGTACATGTAGGTGCCGGCGGCCGGCCTTGCATTAGCATGCACCACTGCACGCAGCGCATAAGCTAACACATACCGGTACAGCGTACTGCTTGATCATGCGATCGATGTGCACATCACAGATCAGTCATCTCTGCATACGCTGAAAATATGCTGGAAAATATTCACCCACTTGGATATCGTCATAGAATGCCCATCTTTTTTTCATTTGTTCTCTGTCGAAATGTCGCGAACACAATCGGGAACGAACAGTGATCTCGTATTTATCCTGTCTCCGAAGCAACTTCTTCCAAGTAAGTGCAGTACGTACAATGTACGTAGGCACTAGGCCTACTACCTAGTGCTATGCTACTACTAAGTCGCGTGTGCACGTACTGCACTGTGGAGTTACCCGCAAACTTCACCCACACGGCCACGTCACGTCTCGCATGCCAGTAAGGGTCCTATTTCTGCAGATTTTTTTCATTTATTGTCGTGCAAACAACACATGGCAGCTTCGCAGCAACAACCAATAGTCGTATTAACAGCAATTTCTTAAGAATTGAGAAATTTCAAATCATATTAAAGCTGTAATTCAAGTCGAGAAAACAGGAAGTACACGTAGAATACGGTCGGTTGTGTGTGTAAATAGCATTAGTCACGTATCACGCGCGTACGAACGGAAGTGACTTTGCTACCAGACTATCCCATAATGCACCGTAAATGACGCTTAAATCAACATCCGGGTACTTTTTACGTCATTGGCGATAGTGAGAATTCAAACACACGTACATGTCCATTAAGTTCTTGCCGGCGACACAGACATTTTTCACTGTGACGGAAGGAAATATTTGTTACTTTCGCTCAATGCAAAAAAAAGAGTCATACACATGAAAAAATAAAGTACAAGAGGGACAAACAGCGACAGGTGCATGAACGTAAAAGGGCAATTGTGCACTTTACGGCCCTATATTATCGATGCGAGATTTTACCCTAATCGAGCAGTGCGTGCGAATTTGTGTACCTATCAAGCGCCGTGGGTTCGACAGCATATGTTCCTGTACTGGGCTGTGTGCATCTGTGTGAGATTTCGTGTTGGAATGCAATGTGTGTATAGTAAACTTGTGTCAATGTGAGTGTGCATAATGAAAGCACTTATGGTACACCACATGATTGCTCTAACGCCCTTCCGCGCATTGGCACACAACGGACAGCAACCAGGGATTGGTAAACTGTTCTCCTTCATTCATGATTTTAAATGAATGAACGCTGCATTTAATATTACCTCTAGCTGGGGATCAATAATTAACCTATCACAGAGGACATTATGTCCACTGCCTTGGTGAAATTATTGTGAAATAATGAAAAAATCCAAAATCTCATCCCAATTCATCAGTTTGTTGTGTTTATACAGTTGTGTCTACACAGTTACCGATTTGCTTGCCTGATCGGCCCTGACCAGACGCCGTGCAAAGCAATCACTCGTGTACAGCAACAGGGCTGTGTATCACACACACAAGCCTTGCCCGCGTGGGTGGTTTGCGCGATTTGTGATGGGGTCGGTATGGATGATGGAGGCATAAGAATATTCACGTTTGTTCTGGCTAGCCAGGATGTTTAGAAATGAAAGCTATTGTATCACAGACTTACTGCCAACTTTCTCACATATTGCGCCACGATCATGATGATCAATGATCATGGCAATTCAGTGTGATGTAAACATTACAAATTTAAAGCTCGATAATCCTGTAGCAGAGAGCAAAGGCATGCAATATCGCGATCGCACACTGTTTGATGTGTCAGCTACCACGCAGCGCAGGGTCGCAGCTAGAAGCGCAGTGAGTGAGGCGGCAAGGGCTTTTAGTGACCTTATCACTTGTCAAACAGCGTTCCATACAGCAAGTTGCTGTCATTCAGTGCGCAGTGGGTCATGGGGTATCACCTTGGCATAAAGGGGAATGAGGTAAGTTTACCAATAATATAGGGTTGTAAAGTGTACAATTGCCCGTAAATGAATGAGTGGCAACTTCATGGTAATGGCGACGTAATGGTCATGATGGTAGGTGACGTTAGATACAAGACTAGACACAGTGCCTAAATCTAGAGTAAAAACCCCAATTTTCGGCCGGCCTCCACAATCCGGACACTATCATTTATCACAAGCCAGCAAATTGTACTGTCACAACAAATGTGTATCACATCGTTTCACATACTGGCACACTCATTTACCACCAAGTGCCCGAGTTACCTCCAAAAATCCATCTAAAATCCAAAGTTTTGCTGTTAAAAATGCAGAATCGCCGCATCTTTTCCAAAGCGCACATGAATTGGGTCCCGTGTAAAGAATCAGGGTCGCTGAAAAAGCGCTAAAAATTGAAAAATCATGTCGTTCTGTTGCGAGATTTTTTGCTTATCGCAAGCTCAGACTAATTAGAGTGTGATGGTATCCTCAAAAACACAAAAGAAAAACAAAATCTCTGTACATGCCGATGCAGTGAATAAATGTACAGGGGCTGAATGCATATGCAGAGTCACCAAAATTTGGACACAAAAGGGCGCCGCAACGTCCCCAATGCAACCCTGCGCCAACTAGGTATGGTGTGCGCTCATTTTTCAGTGGCCTTGTATGCGTATTGACATTGTGCGCGTATCCGAATTTTGGAGAGGCTGTTCGAATTTTGGGGAATTGACAAGGTGATATTTCAGGATTCTGTGAAATTTTATGATGTATTTACTGAAATTTTAACAAAATCAATATTGGGAAAAAATAGGTTGATATATCTAACATACATTATTATAAATATAGTTTTGTACAGTATTATTTGAGTTGAACAAATATTGCAAAAATATTGCGTCTGACGGTGTGTGATACACATTTCTACTAAACCCCTTGAACACGGCCACACAACAAAACTGTTGAAAATTTCTACATTCTTATCACAAATTTTATGAATCACTCATGTGAATTGAGATGCTTGGACTATGAGCATGGTACTAGTATATCAGTCCATAGTGAGCCCTCACGAAACATACACTGAGCAAAAAGTCCAATCTTAACCCGCAATGCTGTGATCATCGCTGGGTGATTCAAATAAACCTTTCCCAGCTTTGAACGATGCAAATTGCGCTGCTAGAGTTTGTACACCCGCACGGTCGACAGCGCCCCCTTTGTCCATCATTTTGCAGTGCTGCGCCAACATTTCGAATCATTTCTGCGATTTCTACGATTTCTGCAGCATACAGGATTAAAAAAGGTGTCATTTTTGGTAAGTTGTGAAATATGTCAATATCGATAGCTGAAGAGGTCAAGGGTAGCTATAGAAACTACTCTAGATCTGTAAGATTACGACGTGTCCGGCGGTACAGCCCTGTTGCGACTTGTGTACAGCGACAGGGCTGTGTATAGACTACTAGAAAGTCTCGTTATAAATTTACTCTGACTAACTGTTAGACTATAGCAGTATAGATAGCGTTCGTCATTCAGCACTAGATGGCGCTCTCGCGCATGTACATTGTTTTCTACACACGCAGTGTGCTCCATTTCTGAGCCCATTCGCGAAGATTGCTAGCTGTAGCAGTTATGACAGGGGTGCATTGATATCATTCTTTTCAAAAGTAATACGGCTGTACTGCAAACAACATGTTCGAATCACAAACCCGAACTACTTTTGCCATCCTGTATGTGGGTTTTGCGCCTGCTACCTACCGCTAGTACTCGTAGCCCAAGGAGGACGATCTATTCGGCATGCCAAGTCGAAATTTCGCACTTATTTGTCGTGACCTTCAGTGTATTTTGTACTTAATCCACATTGCGCGAAATATGGTAGTATCGAAACTTCACTTTTTACATTTGAAATTGAAATGTTTTCTGATTTTTTGAAAGGAAAATTTATCGAGCGCATGTTAGCGCATGTGGTAAGAATGGTACACGAAATGGACCTTGCAATGCCTGTTTCAGTGAAATTGGCTGCCCGATCGCAGCCTGTGAAGAGCTTCGCGGTTGCTGCCGCGGGAGTCGCTATGGCTTATGGGTGTTGTGTGATTTGCGACTGCCCGTGGACGCCACGCGCTGGCTCAGTTCTCTACTTACGATGATCGGCGAATCGAAGCCCGCTAGAGCCGCTAGCGGCCGCTCGCTACCACAATGGGAAAATCGTGAACGCGAAAAGTTATTAAAATGCAAGATTTTTACAAGAAAACGAAAAAACGGGCAACCTCAGAATTCGGAAGTTTTTGTAGATTTTTCGGCTTTCGGCACGCATTGGCTAACAGCACGCTTCTTCTTACCTAACTAACCACTCTCACCCATAATCACAATTCTATTTCTAAACTGCTTTCAAAGGAACTCACCCTACAAGTTTGACAGATATTCCAAAATCCACACATCAAGGTATGTAAAATTCGAAAAAAAACATGTTGATTTTGATATGAATTACTGAGATTTTTCCTTGCTTTGCGCCGTCAGTCTCCCTGCCTCGCACGAGTGCTGTGTTAGTGTGTAGCAATATGAAAGCATGCATGCACTCGCATTGCCGACGGCCGCTACCGCATCGGACACTTCCGAATTCGGAAGTATTGAGCGCGCTCTATGGCAGGCTTTGGCCAGGACTGCCGATATCGGAAAACTTTCGAATTCTGAGGTTGCCCGAACTGTGTCTAAAATCTATATTACGTAGAAACCCTGATCAATCTACGGATAAATGATCTCATTTCATGGCTTGGTGTACATCTGATTTTCATATAAAAAACGCTAGTATACTAGACCTATAACGTTAGACGTCTAGATCTATCTCAAGTAAACTAACATTAGATTCTGGGTATTTCTAGACTCAATACAATAACGTTAACTTGTTAGAGCTAGAGTTCTAACGTTAGAAATCTAAGTTAGTTTTTAGGCCTGTTACACACTTAAGGCTAGCAAATTATTGCTTAGTAAGATTATCAATATCATCATGACCATTACGCATTAGGATACTTTCAAATTCTTAGCACCTAACATGAACAGGTTATTGTTATAGACTAGAACTAGCTATCGAGATCTAGAGCGGTTCCATGAAGAGTGTCGGCAATTAAAGACTGATTCAGTGATTGTCATCAATCATGTCAGATATAACGTGACCTAGGAAACATGACCGGAAACGGCGTGTATTATCACAACCATTGTCTTTACATGTGTTTCAACGTACGTAATAAGCCATTCTTACAACACCCACTTCAATTCATGTTGTACGGATGATGACATTCATTTACCTTCGTTAAGTAGTCGCGTGGCATGTACAAAAGATGGATCTATACATTCTCTTTCCGCTATGAGCTCTTTCAGAGTCTCAGTGTCTTCTTGTTTTGGCTCTACTACTTCCATTTCAGCAGAAAAATACTAATTGCTCTTGATAATTCCTACACAGCTGCCGCGTGCCTAACTGCCGAGTGCCGTATTTGCATGCTCCGTAGTTTGTGAGTCTCTAACTGTTAGGCACTTCAATTTCTTGTAAAAATGTTTCGTGAAAGTATATCATTTTGGAACATATTTTCAGAAAACTTTAAGAAAAAAATTTGAATACCGCATTCATGATATTTTCATATGATTTTTGGCAAAAAATGAAAGGTTTGGCTCAATACGGATAACATTTTTGTAACATGTAAATTCCTTCAGCAGTGAATCAAAATGTGTACAGATAGGGATAGGAAGCGCCAAATATGACATTTAGTTTCCCGATACAAATTTCGATTTACCGGATCATAATCCTATTATACACTAGTAGTAGCTAGTGTCGTGAGACATCATGTCCCTTTCGGTATGCATGACCTAGAGTAGCGGACCCAGTTTGCGGCAGGTTAAGGCCTTTTCAAGGGTATTTAGTAGTATTCTGGTAAAATGGGCAACAGAAATAATTTTTATTATTATTATTATTAATATTATTATTATCATTATCATTATTATCATTAATATTATCATTATTATTATTATTATTATTATTATCATTATTATTATTATTATTGTTATTATCATTATTATTATTATTATTATCATTATTATTAATATTATTATTATTATTATTATTATTATTATTATTATTATTATTATTATTATTATTATTATTGCAGAGACTCCAACCCCAAGAACTTTCTGATCTGGAGATTCTCCCGCCTGAAACTCCTAGCAAACGGGAGACCCAAGTTTATGTGTGCGAAGTTCCTAGGGTTGTAGATGCTCTTTGGTGCTATCTAAGGCTTATTTTTGCAACATACGATAGCAATAAGTAAGAAATCCTATACCAACGGGAGACATTGAGCCATGCAGGGCGGGAGAAATTTAATCTCAAACGGGAGAACGGGAGATTTTGCAAAAATGGGTTTTCGGCGGGAGATCTCCCGTCGAAAACGGGAGAGTTGGAGTCTCTGTTATTGGAAGAGGTATGAAAGGCCTCTTGACACTGCATCACAATTTTGTATGGTGGACAATTACCCTAGTCATAATAATCAATTTTATGCAGAAAATTTGCAACCACCAAGAGGCAGGGGGGTCCAGTTTGCAGCACCCCACACAAAAATGTCCCCTGATTTCTTCAAACATTAAAATTTTGCAAAAACCAAATATTTTTTGATGGTCCAACTAGTTTTCAGCTTGTTAGAACACTTTATTTGGATTCATTATCTTACCTTCACGATTTCATAGTCTTTTTCAAGATTGCATGTATTTCATTAATTTCCACCCATTTTGACATGTAAAATAGCGCTATGTGTGTAAATCCCAAAGGGGTGCCGCAAACCGGACCCATCCCCAACATTTTGGTCTTTGTTGCAATCCTCAAAACTGAATAATAATAATAATAATAATAATAATGATAATAATAATAATAATAATAATAATAATAATAATAATAATAATAATAATAATAATAATAGTAATAATAATAATGATAATAATAATAATAATAACAATAATGATAATAATAATAATAGTAATAATAATGATAATAATAATAATAATGATAATAATAATAATAATAATAATAACAATAATAATAATAATAATAACAATAATGTCTTTATTCAAAATTGACATGGACTTTTAGTTTTTCAAAAATAGCTGGTGTTAGTGCATGTAACTGCTTACATACCGGTACTGCATACTTGCATACTCGCTTGTACTATAGGTCTGTAAAAATGAATCGAGTGCGTCATTGACTTTGTTTAAAACGCCAAGTTCTACATGTTAGTCTATAGGGTTAAAGCGGACTGGAAACCGCTTTACCCAACCAACTGGCTACGCTGCTGCATCCTCTGGCTAGCCGTGTGTCAAGGGTCATAGTGGCGTACGTGAGCAGTACCGAAATGATCTTGCTTTGTCGGATGAAAAATTTGGAAATGACGATCTTCACCTAAGGAGAGGTATGATTTTATATTGATATAGGCCTAGATCTAGTGCTAGTACTATTTAGAGTTGAAAGTATTGTTACCCATCTCTGCCCCAAGGCATTAAAAAAAGCGAATAAGACGACTCGATTACTCTACTTCACGTAAAAGCGGTCGGGCAGAGCAAGACATGTTCTGGGGAGGGCCAGGCCAGGGCAGAGGAGCACAAGCTATTGAGACCTTCCTAAAGCTACTGACTGTAACTGTTACATGTCTAACGTTACGTTAAACGGTTGTTAGTGGTGGCGAACGGCGAACAGATGCTGATGGCAATGCCAAATGGCCCAGCCCAGCTAGCTTAAAAACCTAAATTTTACCAATTTCTGGTCGTCGAATACATGCGTAATTTAGATCTACTGTAGGCCTACTAGACATTCTAGTAAACTTTTTTAGGCCTAACCTTGTTAGTAGTAACTGCTAAGTGTTAAAGGCCATTGTAAAATCCATGTTTTGTAGCGTATTATTACTTATTATTATTAGGCCTATTTATTTTTTACTCTCTAGCCTAACTGTAGTGTTAGGGCAAGGCCCCGTTTTGTTAAAAGATTGTTAAAATTGATTTTAAGTTTCCTTCCACACAGGCTGCATAGACTTAGTTTACAGTAGCCCGACCAGACGCTGTTAATACGCTACGCGAATACAGCGTCTGACCAACGAGCGGGCACCTACAAAGTGGGGAACCACAACACAACTACAAAACTTATGAAAATTCATACGTTCTTTATAAACAGTGTACACGTTACCAAACGTTACTCACCTTAAGTGCTAGACAGAAAGATCCGTCTGTCCGGAGGACTCTTTTTATATTTTGCCATTAACGCTGTCCTCCGTAGACAGACGGAAGCTTGCAGTACCCATTGCTGTGTGGATGTTCTTAACCACTGTCTCTATGGAAAATTGGGTGAGGTACCTCACCCTTCTCGATTGCGTCTAATTCACGGCCCTAGGTCGGCAAATTTAAGCTTGTATAGTGAAATTAGCCTTTTAAGAATACATTACACTCACCAGATTAATGAATAATCCAACATTTAATAGAATTTTCAACGTAAAACACAGCCTGTCACGTCGTCACGTTCAAACTGCAGAAACATACACTATGAATCTATTAGCCAATCACATGCGAGGTAGTTTCTACGTGTTTGTTATACTAAAACACGTACCTCGCATGTGATTGGCTTACAGATTTAAAATGGCGACTTACAGCTTGCGAACGGCGATGTTGCGATATCGATAAAATTTCTGCGTTATAACCGAGTTTATGTGAGTATTTCGATTGCACAATTGAGAAATTTATCCCAAATATTGCTGCATAATGTGTCATGTCATGTCAAACTTGTTTGAATGTAAAAAGGCTGTCTGAAATTTGGTTTATCGTAACGTTTGATCTGTGCGCGACTGCTCCACATAGGAGCCGCAATCATTGACTTCGGTCTGTATACGGAGGGGATCCGTTAAGCCAGACACAGTCTCCGCGGAACATTCCCCGACGGACAGATACAGACCGATCTTTCGGTCAACTTAAGTGCATGCTTGTATTACAGAAGGTTCGTAAGTCCATTGAGAGCCCTCGTGATAAGTCCGTGGAACCAAAAAATGATACTTTCTGGCGGATTCCCTAACACCCTTAGGGTTCATCGTTGCAGAATTCAAAATGGCGCCTTGATCTCTGCGGAAATCTTTTGCGTGCGTGCGATGCGCTGCTTGAGTGTTGGTGTAGCAGCACGGTCGACAGCGCGACCTTTTGAAAGGGCATTCAGATCATGTGACCTCCCGGATATTGGAAATGGCCTGGCGTGAAAGACGATGTACCGTTCGTGAACCGTTCACACATGCTGCATATAACCATCATTTTAGGTAAGTTATTAAATCTAAATTTCAATATTCATAGCATAGATATGAAGTCTCATTATCATTTTGTTCGTCAGATGAGTTTGAAGTGACAAAAAAATGATCTAAAGTATCAAAATTCAATCCGATCGCATGCGATCGTTGGACCCTCTTCGTGTTTGGAGCTTCGTTGGTACAGCCCTGTCGCGCTACGTATGTACAGCGGCGACTGGGCTGTGTATAGTTAAGTTTACAGTTGAAATCAACTAGATTTCTACATAATCAATTTTGTCTCTTCATAAAACAGGGCCCTGGAGTAACAACCCTGTGCCATGTGGATGCGGCAGCAGGGTGCCTACCTGGCAGGGCAGGGGCACTTTCATCGTTCATTCATCAATAGACCTTATGCATATGACGTCACACGGTCTTACTAACTGAAGGGCGCCCTCCCTCAGAGGGCAAGCGATGCGTTGCTAGAGCGTGCTTTTACACGCGAGGCAATGGGCATTTGCACACAACATCGGTGTTTCTTTTACTGTCTTTTCTATTGCATGTAATCTACAGCCCTAGATCGGGAAATTCAAGCTTGTATAGCAAAATCGACATTTGATGTATGCATTGCACTCACCAGGTTAATGATATATCCAACATTTTGGCACAATTTTCATGAAAAAAGATGCAACTACCAGCGGTCGTAACAGCTCATCAACCTACGAATCCGTTAGCCAATCACATGCGAGGTAGATTTCTATGTGTTTTTTTACTAAACACGTACCTCGCATGTGATTGGCTAATGAAATTCAAAATGGCGACACACATTCAGCGAACGGCGATGTTGCGCTATGGATACAAATTTCTGCGATATAACCTATGAATTCTGTAGTTACTGTGAGTATTTCGATTGCACAATGTGAGAAAATTACCCAAATATTGCTGCATAATGTGTCATGTCATGTCAAACTTGTTTGATGGTAAAAAAAACCTGCCACTAGCCTGGGGACTGGCGGCGAGTGAGGCGATCGCCGCTAGCGCGCATAGGAAAAGCACATAACTAGCTGCACGCCTCTGCGATGTCAAGGACTTCGCTTGCCCTCTAAGATGGCGTCGCGAGAGGTTGTCAAGCGAGTGATGACGTCAATGCATAAGGTCTATAAAATGGCTAGATCTAGTTTTAAATTAACGTTGTTGCTTTGTTAGAGTAAAAGCACCTGTTTACAGACACTAAAGCTTTTTTGCAATATTTGTTCACCTTAAATCAGAAAATAATATATTCAAAGTCACATCTGCAACAATTATGCTTTCATCTCAATTTTGATTTTTTTTTTTTTTTTTGAATAGGGTCTAACTGTAGTGTTAGAGTCTAGCTACATTAGAGTCTACTAGAATTTCACAAAATCCCAAAATAGACCTAGACCTCTATATCACCTTGATAATCCACCAGAATCTGTACAGCAATGTGGATGTGCATGATTACAATTGAACAAGGCCGCTGAAACATGTGCCATGCCATACCTTGTTGGCGCAAGGTTGCATCGGGGACGTTGTGGCACCAACTGGTGTTCAAATTCTGACGAGTTGGCACTTGCATTCAACCTGAGGCTGTACATTTATTCACTGCATCGGCACGTACAGAGATTTGTGTGTGTGTGTGTGTGTGTTTGAGGATACCATCACACTTTGAGATGAGCTTGTGATAAGTGAGAAATCTAGCAACAAAATGGCGTATTTCTCGATTTTCTGCGCTTTTTTTGCAACTGCTCACCCTGGGACTTTAAAGGACAAGTTCACCTTCATAAACATAAGGATTGAGAGAATGTAGCAATGTTAGTAGAACACATCATTGAAAGTTTGAGGAAAATCGGACAATCGGTTCAAAAGTTATGAATTTTTGAAGTTTTTGTGCAGTAACCGCTGGATGAGAAGACTAGTGAAAACTTAGATGTCACATGCGTACAACAATATAAGGAAAATATAAAGAGAATTTCACAAAATTTAATCTTTTGAAAAAAGTACACATTCCCCTGACTCATTACCGACAAATGTATATGGGTAATATTATTCCCCCTGCCTTTAGAAAGAGGCAGGTCAAGTGCTCTTTTATTATGCGAAAAAAAGTGAAAATATGTTGAATTTTCTTTACATTTTCATTTAAATACTGTTGTACGCATGTGACTCACAAGCTGTAGTAGTCTCCTCATCCAGCGGTTCCAACATGAAAATTTTAAAAATTCATAACTTTTGCATCGATTGTCCAATTTTCCTCAAACTTTCACAGATGTGTTCTACAGATATTGTTGCATTCTATCAATCTTTGTGTTTATGAAGGTGAACTTGTCCTTTAATAATTTGTGCGCTTTTGAAAAGTTGTGGGGATTCTGAGTTTTTGACAGCAAAAAATTTGGGATTTTAGATGGGTTTTTGGAGGTAACTAAAGCACTTTCCTTTTGTGAATGACAGTGCCAATTGGTATGTGAAATGATGGGAGAAATTACAGAATACCGGTTTTGTGTCATATACCGTATGTCCCCAAAAAAATTACAATGGGAACCTCCGCAATGATGTCTTTAAAAATATTGAATCAAGCTATGTTTATACAAATTCAGGGTATGAAACTATAACTCATTGCCCACATCTTACAGAAAACCCCATTCGATTAGCTTCAGAAGTCAAAGAGAAGTGAGGAATTTTGTAGAGGATGTCGGTAGATGTCGGGAATCTCTTCCCTCCAAGTTCTGTCTATTGTATTCACACAAAAGATCATTGAAATGCTAAATTTGGAAGAATCAGACTCATGACATGCTTTACTACAATCCACATTTCTCTGTGACCGCTTAACCAAATCGAATGGGGTTTTCTGCAAAATAGAGTTAAAGTGTTATATTTTAAGACCCTGAAGTAGCATTTAGACAGTTTAATCATGTTCGGTGTTATCAATGCAAAAATCTGATTGTAATTTTTTTTTTTTTTTTGGACATACTGTACAAATGTAAATTAGCATATTTATGCGTATAAGAGCCACCGGAGGCCCCACTTCCGGTGGCTCTTCCTTAGAGATGAATTTCAGCCCAAATTTGTCAATTTTCCATCATCTGGGGCCCAAAAAAAGGCCAGAAATGGAATGGGCATCAAAAAGTAGATTCACCACACAATCTTTTAACAGAAAAATTGAGTGGTTTTGGAGGAAAACTGCGCTAAATCAAGATAACTCGAATAAATCTCATGCTTTTGTTCCTCCCACATATAGCTTATTTTATGTTGTTGTAGACTAACAAGTGGTGTTCTCTACTGGATTTACGTGTAAATTCAAAATTTCTGTCACTGATTTGTGTGCAAAAGTCATGCCTTTACAATAACTTCGCAACCTCACATACCTCAAATTAGTCGGGACTGAAGAAAATGGTTCGAGGTACGCGTACGTCGAATTTTCTTCGACGTATCCGACGTTTATCGATGTTCAACATGGTATCTGTCATAGTGCCTACCGATTGTTTGCATGCTTGTCAATTGGAATTGAATCGACTTTTAAATGAATTAATTGAATGAAAATCAAAATCAAAATCAGAATTACAGAAATAAAGATTTTGGTGGCCCAATTGGGCCACCAAAAAAAGTCGGATGTTTGCCTTTGCTTTTCAAAATGAACAGCAGTAACAATTGGCTCCATAAGATGCTAAAATGAATTTTATGTCAGATGTTTGCTTGTAATTTTGGAAATGAGTAACGGTAATATTCGACTCGGTATGATACTAAAATAAATGTCGGATGTTTGCTTATACTTTTGGAAATGAAAAACGGTAAGATTCAGCTCCGTATGGTGCTAAAATTAATGTACTGATGTTTGCTTTTATGTTCAAAAGTAAATAGCAATAACATTCAGCTCCAGAAGATGCTAAAATATATGTCAGATGATTGCTTTTACGTTCGGAAGTGAATAGCAGTAATATCCTGCTCCATACAATGCTAAAATAACTGTCGGATGTTTGCTTATAAATTTTGAAATGAATAACAGTAACGTTCAGCTGCGTTCGATGGTAAAATTAACGTATGATGTTTGCTTTGACGTTCGGAAATGAGTAACAATAATATTTAACTCCGTACGATGATAAAATAAATGTCTGATGTTTGTTTTTATGTTCGAAAGTAAATAGCAATAACATTCAACTCCGGAAGATGCTAAAATAATGTCGAATGTTTGCTTTGACATTCAGAAATGAATAGCAATAACATTCAGCTCCGGAAGATACTAAAATACATGTCGAGTGATTGCTTGTACGTTTGACATGTTTGGAAGTGAATAGCAGTAACATTCTGCCCCATACAATGCTGAAATGAATATCGGATATTTGCTATTACATTTCAAATGATTAACAGTAACATTCAGCTGCGTTTGATGGTAAAATAAATGTCCGATGTCTGCCCTGACGTTCAAAAAAGAAAAAACAGTAACATTCGGCTCCGTACGATGATAAAATAAATGTCAGATGATTCATTTCACTATTGAAAGTGGACAGCAGTAACATTCGGCTCCGTACGATGATGAAATAATTGTCAGATGATTCATTTCACTCTCGGAAGTGGACAGCAGAAACATTCGGCTCTGTACGATAACGGATAATAAAATAAATGCCGGATGTTTGCTTTTGAATTTGGAAATGAATAACGGTAATATTCTGCTCCGTATGATGCTAAAATAAATAACAGATTGTTGCTTTTACATTTGGAAATGATTAACAGTATCAATGCGCTCAGATGCTGAAATAAATAGCGGATGTTTGCTTTCATGTTCGGAAATGAATAAGGTTAACATTCAGATCCGTAAGGTGCTAAAATGAATATCGGTTGTTTGCTTTTACACTTGAAAATGATTAATGGTAATATTTGGCTCCGTAGGGTGCTAAAATACTAGTAAATGTTGGGTGATTGCTTTTACAATAAGAAATGAATAACGGTAACTTTCGGCTCTTTATACAATGCTAAAACAAATGTCGGATGTTTACAAATGTCTGTAAATACTCCCACTTTCTCATTTCCAACGTAAGTTTTGACCACCTAAATAGGCATCAACTTTTATAATAATCTCTAAGCCTATTTGCTAAATCTTAGAACTCGGGATAACGGTAAGATTTCTATTCATTTGTTTTAGACATGGGTATCTGTATCACTTCAATAATGCTTAATATTTATTTTTCTAAGTTTAGTAGGACCGCTTTAGGGTTTTTATGCCTCCGCCACGAAGTGGTGCCGGAGGCATTATGTTTTCGGGTTTGTCCGTCCGTCCGTACGTCCGTCCGCTTTCGTTTATGCGATAACTTGAGTAATATTTATTGGAATTTTTCCAAACTTGGTCCAAGTATGAAGTATGATGGGGCAACGATTTGATAAGATTTTGGGTGAAATCGGCTAAAGGTCAAAGGTCAAAGGTCAAGGTCAAATCATGAAATTGTATCCGTTTACGCGATAACTCAAGACTGTATGGAGCAAATTTCACCAAACTTTGTTGGAGGATGATGTATGATGGGACAATTACTTGATTAGTTTTTCAGTGAAATCGGACAGAGGTCAAAGGTCAAAGATCAAGGTCAAATCCTAAAATTTATCTGTTTATGTGATAACTCAAAACTGGATGAAGCAGCTTTCACCAAACTTGGTCCAAGGATGATGTATGATGGGACAATTAGTTGAGTAGATTCTAGTGACATTGACAAGAGGTCAAAGGTCAAAAGGTCAAGGTCAAATGCTAAAAATGTTGCTATTTCCCCCATATCTATGCAATGCCCGCAGTTATTTTCTTGAAACTTAGTGTAGACATGTACTACTGCGTATCAAAGGATTCTCCAGAGAGAGTTTCATGTCAGAAGGTCAAAGGTCAAAAGGTCAAAGGTTAGGTGAAAATGTTGCAATATCACTTTTCTCGCAAATGGTTCAATGTATCTTCATGGAACATGGTACATATGCATGTACTGACTGGCAGGGATTATCTAGGGAATTTAGGGGTCATGGGTCAATAGTCAGGGGTTCAAAGGTCAAGGTCAACTCCTCAAAATGTTACTACTGTATTTCCCTCATACATGTATACTAGTATATGCAATGATTGCATTATTAGTTTTAAAAGTGTTTAATATATGTACATGTATTACTTGATGGAGATTCTCTTGGAAATTTCCAGCCAGAAGGTCAAAGGCCAAAGGTTAAGGGTCAAAGGTCAGGTTTAAATGAAAAAAAAAAAAATATTTTGTACTGTAATTACACTCTTTCTTCATACCTTGAAAATTATACTCAATACATAAACTTATAATAAGGTTGGTCAGAAGTCAAGTAAAAATTTTCAATTCCCCAAATATGTGTACCTGCACTCTTTAATAGACAATCATAGCAAACCCAGTTCGTGGAAAGTGAACATTCAAGATATTTCTGACAAACCTGTTATTTCGATATTTTGCCAGTTATGTGAAACTGTCATCACACATTGTCAAGACATTGTACTATACACCTATTGGGAGAATCATGCATTATGGCGGAGGCATCAGTCGCCGTAGCGACATTTCTAGTTTTTTATGTTTTTCTTGATTTTTTTTTTCGGACCACCAGATTTTACTTTCGACCACCAAAAAATGAAAATCAGTGATATTGGTGGCTCAATCGGGCCACCAAAAATAAAAGTTAGTGTGGAGCCCTGTCTATTCTATTCTTTATTATGCTAGGCCTATACTTCCAGATTATATACCAAACAATTTTCGTAATCGCATTGTTGGAAAAAAAGAAGAAGAAAGTATTCAGTGCTTGCATTTTCGGGGAGAATTAATGAAACAAACTTTGTGAAAATAAAAAAGTAAAAAAAAAAAAGCACTACGCAGGAGATTGATGTTTGGACAGTGGACCGTGATTAATGCCAAAGATATAACTGCCAACACCTAAGCAGGTGCGCCACAACGGTTAAGAAATTTACGCGCACGGCATGACTATCACGATCGCGAATCAGAACACAGTGGTTAAAGAAAAGAAGATGATAGGACAGAGCGTGTAGTGCTATCGTAAGCACTCCATTGGCACGGGTGTCATGTGCATACCGTGTACGTGTGAGGTAGGTGTTGGAGATTTTTCTTGTCAGCTGTGTACCGCGTATTTCTTTGGGCACATGATTGTTCTGGTCTCAGAATATTTACAATCGAGTGTGAAAAGGTTTGTGACATGTCTTCGCTGTCCATGCGCACTTAATCGGAAATGCTGAGTGATGTTTGCAATTCCGATTCGAGCAACATGCTGGGAAAAACAATAAGTAAAGCAAGAGCGGGACATTAGATTTCCCTTCAATGTAACCGAACTTCGAGTTAGTTTTTTCGAGCAATGCAAGTTTTAATACACAGAAACTCCATAGGAACAATCAGGACTTTCATTTTGCCCCCGAGGTACGTGATATTCGGCTAATCCGACGTCGAGGTAAGCAAGGTTGACTGTATTTTGAAAGAAAGACAGTCGTTGATTTGTCATACAATTTGTATCAAAGAAAACCTTGGCATTTTCTCTACAATTTTACTCATTGTAATGTCCAGCTTGACAGAAATGTATTATAGACATGACTTAGATTTGAAAAAAAAAAAAAAAATGTTTTCTCAAAGCATGACAACGTTGGTATCTCAAAATAATGTGGCACATACAATTTGTAGGGGATTTCCACCATGGCACATAAAGAGTTAAAGAAAATCGAGCCAATTTTGATTGAACTACACTAGGTGATTTATAACGTCATCATCTGGCATCCTTCTTCCGTCACTCTTGTCAAAACAAGTCATTCACGATCAATCACAGTAACTCGGTAAGGCAACACGTATACGCGTATTGTCATGAGACAATTGCACACTCAACTGCTAGGTATTATAGAATGGGTAGCGAGAATCATGCGATCTCATTGGTCAAGAGCTTGTATGTGTTGATTTTGTACTGGCTGCACGCTGAGTCACAGTGGCAAACATGTTATCACGCACTTGTAGCAAGAGTACAACTACGCCCACTTGTAACAAAGGTTCACACACTAAGCAAGCATTCGCTCACTCAGTACGAGACGCCTATTGGCTGAAAAATCATGCATCCAGTAAATACTGGAGGCATGATTTTTGGACTCTCGTCTATGGCAAGCCAAAAGGAAATGCATCCAGTAAATTTGTCATCGGGTAACATGATAGAAAAATGGATTTTTTTTTTTTTTTTTTGGCAAGAAAAATTACCCATTCTATAACACAGGTGTCGCGCACATGTCTTTTCGTGCGTCAGTCGGAATATAGTGTGCACGTGGCAACTATGGAATTTAGCCTTCCATAGTTACCTATGCACACAATTCCGACTGATCAGATGCACCCAGACCTGTGCGTCATTTGTATGTACACTGTGTTGATATGTGAATTCTACAGACTCATGGCTTTACAATGATGTATAATACCCACGGGTTCAACAAATTCAACATCCCTATAGATCTTAAAGTCGGACGACCCTAACCCCTAATGGTACGTTATTTTGTAAACTCCTCCAGCGAACGAAATTTGTGTATGCAATGCCAGACTGCAGTGCTGTATATCCATAAACGTGTGGGACAATGCTGCCACTGAGACACGTGTGTGTACAAATGTATGTTTGTGTGTGTACACATCATACACAAACATTGTGACTGCGAGCTGCGGTGATGGGAGGAGAGAGGCCAGAAGACGCATGGCTCTTTTGGCCTCTCTTCATGTGCATGCGCACTGTGAGTGTGCTTCCATTCGGAAGCTCGCGTGGCTCGGACAGCCATTTTGGGTCACATGATTTTGAGCCACAGTGTGTGTTCGCTGACCCATTGAGCCAGCGCTATTCTCATTCGGTGTCATGACATTTGATACAGAATGGGGGAAGGCAGCGTGTTGCGTTTGTCTCCATGCCGCACAAACCACTCGCCACGATTGTAAGGCTTTAAAATTGAATATAAACTGCGCTAATGCTGTCAGTCCACTTTCTAAAAAATGGAGAAAATTGCTCTCAAAGCTCAGGTTGTGTTCAAGCTCACAA